>NC_073342.2:24474166-24808333 GCF_027580225.2 Misgurnus anguillicaudatus | reverse complement strand
GAGAAGATTCACTGTACAACATGGCAGATGTTCATTTTGTTACCAAAAATACAGATGATGTGAAACATTAATCTTAAGGTAATGTACCATTATCGATTGAAATTTGGAGATCTGGGCTCAGGTCCAGTTTACGTTATGCTGAGGTTTGCATAATTTCATAACCTTACCAAAAGTCAAACAGGGTTTATGTAGATGGAGAAGTCTTAGGTTGCATTAAAGTGGCATTCTTCAAACCAGACTTCCCTTTAAAATACTTCTTAAAAAAAGCCAAACAGGAACTACAAAAGTGTACTCAATCCCAGTATTATAAATTATAATACCCATGTGTAATTAAAGCCCTTTTCACACACAAATTACAAAAATCCTTTTTTATAATTTGCAGACATGGGGACTTGTGACTTGGTGACTTGGACTCGAGTCGACTCGAGTCGCTATTTTTGTGACTTGTGACTTGACTTGACAAAAAGTAAAATACTTGAGACTTGACTCGGACTTGGAAGTTAAAGACTCGGGACTTGACTTGACTTGAGACACGATGACTTGAATGACTTGAGTGTTAATCACATCATGTTTTCAGTTTGAATATAAAATATATAAATAATTTTAAAAAATAAAGTTGACGCAGCTGGAGCGCAGGCTAAGAATGGCGTTGTCATGACTGAATCACGACACTATTATCAGCTCTCGTACCTTACGCACGCCACGCCCACTTAGATCAGATATCAACATGTCAGCCGGAGGGGTACCGAGGGTCATCGCTTTCGGCTTCAACAAGATGTCAAAAGATGAACAGTGCATTGCAAGACATGCAACATTAAAATCACGGGCAGCCACGTGACAACCTCCAATTTTGTCCGTCATTTTTGAAGAGCCATAGTAAGTGCTTGTCATTTTTTTAATGTCTGGTTAGTTGGTAGATAGCTAATGTAATAATCGCTAAAGTAGCCATTAACCCTCATCAATGATGAGTCATTATACCGTGTTGGGGACAAATGTGGGCAAAATAATTTAGATTTTTTTTAAATACTTCCCCTGATCTGAGCGGTATGAGACTTGGCTACTTTTTCTAAGTTTGTAAGCGTCTTTTGCGCGCTCAAGTTCGTTATTTCAAATGTAGTTGCACGAACGGAAGAGACGCGCACGCGGTACGACGCGCTCGTTTTTCTGGCCGCAGCCTTGAGCATTCAGAGCATTACACAAGTGTGTGTGTGTGTGTGTGTGAGAGAGAGAGAGAGAGAGAGAGAGAGTTTGTGTGTGTGTGTGTGTGTGTGTGAGAGAGAGAGAGAGAGAGAGAGAGAGAGTGTGTGTGTGAGTGAGTTAGAGAGAGAGAGAGAGAGAGAGAGAGAGAGAGAGAGAGAGAGAGAGAGAGTTTGTGTGTGTGTGTGTGTGTGTGTGTGTGTGTGTGTGTGTGAGAGAGAGAGAGAGAGAGAGAGAGAGAGAGAGAGAGAGAGAGTGTAAACTATGTTTGAGAGAGAGAGAGAGAGAGAGAGAGAGAGAGAGAGAGAGAGAGAAAGAGAGAGAGAGAGGGAGGTGTTCATAGAGGAGTCTGTTGGGTGTTAAGCTGTTATTTGTTTTATGGACTCAATGTTGAAAATTTCAAACATTTCAAACAAGGTTGGCAGAAGTGAAAAATAAATAATTTATGAAGTTACAATTTTGTTTGATTCCATGATGTATTTTACTGAACATGAGTATTTACAATGCAAATCCAAATTATTGTAATTAACTGTTAGTTACTTACTGTATATCTTGTCTTTTCACTTTATTAAGATCAGATTCTGCAGGTAAAATTACAATAATAAGGTGACTTGACTTGGACTTGACTTGACCTACTACAGGACTTGACTTGACTTGACTTGATATAGCCTGTGACTTGACTTGACTTGACTTGCCCAAGACAAAAAATACTTGGGACTTACTTGAGACTTGAAGGTTCAGACTTGAGACTTACTTGAGACTTGCACATGTGTGACTTGGTCCCATCTCTGATAATTTGTATAGGGATCAATGTTTTTGCCAATGATTTTTAGGAATATGTGTGTGCGTTCACACACACCCTGTAAAGATCATGTAATTGTGCACTTTTCCGCAACGTCTTAAAGGAATAGTTCACCAAAAAATGTTATGGCAATATTCCTAGGTCCCCATTCCGGGAGCAATCCCAGAAAACATTCCAGGACATGTTTGCGTTCACATAGAGGGCACACTGGCAATTGTATGGCGATTTTCTGGGATCAATGCACTGTGTGAAAGGGGTTTCGAGTCAGTAGCTACGTTTACATGGACACATTTTGCCTCCATCGAATTAAAATCCTTCCGATTAATAAATCCTATCATAGCGTTTACATGAACACTTAATAATGTGATCGGATTGATGTGCGTGTTTATATGACACAAGATTTACATCAGATTTGATCATTTGACATGCGCACATTGCACAAATATAGTTTCACGCTGTTTCAAGATTTGCTTTGTGCCTCTGATTATAAAGCATCAGCAAAAACACCCATTCACGTGTGCCCAAAAAGCGTATTTTACTTCACGCGGTGCTGCAGGGACCGTTCGCGAGAGCGAGTCCAAACACACGCGTTTGTGGATCAGAGAATAAATCATGGACTGACAGGACAACGCTGTCTTGTACCACTTTATGGGGAATTGGACGGATAATAGGAACAAGATTAACAAGACAATCACTTCTTGTGACAAACTCGAGTTATTTGCGTCACATGTCATTACGGCAATTCTACGTCATTGCACGTGTGCATATGCTCCACACTCCCGTCCTGTAGGTGGCGGAAATGCACCTTTCAGTGCGTTTGCCAACCGCCATTAAAAAAAGAAAAGATGGCACATGCGCAGAGCCTCCCAGTTTCAGTTATCCATCCGATCAAGTGTATACATGTCATTTTGAGCGGATTACAAACGGTATAAACCACCCCTAACAAGCGGATTAGATTTTTAATCAGATTGGCACTTTTTAGTCCGATTGAGGTGTTTACATGGAGCATTTTTATTCAGATTGATCATTTAAACGGATTACAAATGTCCATGTAAACGCAGCTACTGACGGTTCTCTGATGGTCCTTAAAAAAAACGTTAATATCAGTCCTTCCAGAAAAACGCAGAGTTTTTTATGTGATTGTTGCGGGGGAAAATCCTTGATCTTTTCTTTTCTTAAAAAATGTGATGGAATATGCGGGATATTTATGCAATTTTATGTGATTAACTTTTTTCTACTTTCTGCTAAGATATACAGTATATGACTTTTTGCTACGAAAATGCGGGGATTATGAAATCATGCAAGCCCTGCATATTTTGCGAGCAGAAATCTGCAATTTATGCGGTAAAAGTGCGGCGTATATAAAAAATGTGCCCCCCGCGTAAACATGCAGACTTTGTCTGATTATGCATTAAATCGCATAATCGCATTTTTCTGGAGGGATTGAAATATCAACCATCATGAACACGGTAGCAAAAACTATCCAGAGGACTTTTGTGTAGCAATACCCTAGTAATCACCCACAATTCCCTAACCCTAGCATTGATGATAAAGTTTAGCAGGGCAACCATACTTGACCTTTAACAGAACTTAAGGACAATCTTTGCCTTGCTTTTGGTTCAACTCAGTGAATAGGAAAATAACTTTTCTTTTCAAAACGTTAGTAACCACAGAACCAGAACAAGTTAGTAAATCATTTCTGAATGAGTATGTATTGGTTCATTGCAATGCAGTAGCTTTGTGAAACATGAGAATTGTTTCCTCATTTATCCCAGGTGCTACAACTGTCATCATCCATTAATAATTGAGGGGTTTCACAAACAGATCCTTCAGATGAATTTACACTCCGTTCACACATTTGGTCACAGCAGACAAATGGCAGATAAGGCCCAAAATTATGTACACCTACTATACGCTTCTAAAAATTAAGGTTAACATTGCCAACTAACACTAACTATAGCAAGGTCATGTATTTGATTCTCAGAAACACACACTGATAAAATGCACTGCACTGGATAACAGCGTCTGCCAAGTAAATAAATGCACAAGCAATGTAAATAAACATTTATGACCCATGAAATGGCTTGTTGAGTGACGTTTTTTCCTGTGTTGATGTATTTTCTATTGAACTAGAAGTTGGTGATGGGACAGTTTGCATGACATGTTGTCTTCAGTAAATGCTTTATGCATTTGGCAGATGCTCTTATCCAAAACGACCTACAGTGCATTTTATCAGTAGGCCTTTGTGCATTCCCATGGGAATCAAGCCTATGACGTCAGCATTGCTAGTATTCTCTAGTAGTTGAGCCACCGGAACAAAATATACGCTGATTTCAAAATCGCCTACTTTCATACTATGTAGTAGACAAAAATCATGCAAGCCAAGTGTTCGAAAAGTCTCAGATGATCAACTACTTCCGGCTAGATCTTTAAGTGTGCATTCAATGGACACTTTACTATCTCGTGAAACCACGCAAGCTGAGAATTGACAAATTCAAAAAAGGGAAATAACCTAAATCTGGGAACTGGGAGGATCTTTAAGTGATTTAGGTACCAAAAAAATGTGATTTAATAATACACTCACCTAAAGGATTATTAGGAACACCATACTAATACTGTGACCCCCTTTCACCTTCAGAACTGCCTTAATTCTAAGTGGTATTGATTCAACAAGGTACTGAAAGCATTCTTTAGAAATGTTGGCCCATATTGATAGGATAGCATCTTGCAGTTGATGGAGATTTGGGGGATGCACATCCAGGGCATGAAATTCCCGTTCCACCACATACCAAAGATGCTCTATTGGGTTGAGATCTGGTGACTGTGGGGGCCATTTTAGTACAGTGAACTCATTGTCATTTTCAAGAAACCAATTTGAAATGATTCGAGCTTTGTGACATGGTGCATTATCCTGCTGGATATAGTCATCAGAGGATGGAAACATGGTGGTCATAAAGGGATGGACATGGTCAGAAACAATGCTCAGGTAGGCCGTGGCATTTAAACGATGCCCAATTGGCACTAAGGGGCCTAAAGTGTGCCAAAAAACACCCCCCACACCATTACACCACCACCAGCCTGCACAGTGGTAACAAGGCATGATGGATCCATGTTCTCATTCTGTTTATGCCAACTGAATGTCTCATCAGAAATCGAGACTCATCAGACCAGGCAACATTTTTTCAGTCTTCAACTGTCCAATTTTGGTGACCTCGTGCAAATTGTAGCCTCTTTTTCCTATTTGTAGTGGAGATGAGTGGTACCCGGTGGGGTCGTCTGCTGTTGTATCCCATCTGCCTCAAAGTTGTGCGTGTTGTGGCTTCACAAATGCTTTGCTGCATACCTCGGTTGTAACGAGTGGTTATTTCAATCAAAGTTGCTCTTCTATCAGCTTGAATCAGTCGGCCCATTCTCCTCTGACCTCTAGCATCAACAAAGCATTTTCGCTCACAGGACTGCCGCATACTGGATGTTTTTCCCTTTTCACAACATTCTTTGTAAACCCTAGAATTGTGTGTGAAAATCCCAGTAACTGAGCAGATACTCAGTCTGGCACAAACAACCATGCTGCGCTTAAAATTGCTTAAATCACATTTCTTTTCCATTCTGACATTCAGTTTGGAGTTCAGGAGATTGCCTTGACCAGGACCACACCCCTAAATGCATTGAAGCAACTGCCATGTGATTGGTTGATTAGATAATTGCATTCATGAGAAATTGAACAGGTGTTCCAAATAATCCTTTAGGTGAGTGTATATGCATATGTTAATTATGATTGCAGTAGGTCCCTAGAGATATGGGTCACATGACAATGAAAATAATGAATACTTCAAAGAACATAGTAACATTCTGTTGTTAAAGGGTGTGCGCACCAAAACTTGTAAACGCGGCTGAAAACGCCAAGTGGGCGTCAACTGCCAGCTTTTTTTCCAACCGACTGCCAGCTTTTTCAGCTGAGTGCTTTGTTTGCTGTGATACTTCTGCTTTGTTTATAAGTCATTGAACTGTGATTGGACGACCATGTGAGACAGTAACGAGCTGTGCTTTTCACCCAAAGTTGAATATTGTTCAACTCTCGGTGCTTAGCGCGGAAAAAACGCAGAGCCTAGCTTTCAGCATATAAAAGCCAGCTGTGTGGCACTTCCATTGAAAACAATTGAAAACATACATACGTCGACCGCCGGCGTAAAAGCTTTGGTGTGCATGCTACCTTAAACCAGTAGGTACTGTCACAGTGTGCGATTTCGGATGCAGCAATAGCCAAACAGTCTTGATTTGTTGTTATTATTATTGCAATTGAGTGTTTTGCTGTATTAACGGGGAACAGTTAGATTTCCATTTTTACTGGAAAGTTTTTTTTTATATGCTCATAAGTGCAAGATGAATCATGTTTTTGATCTATTTAACTGGAGGAAAAAAGCTACAAAACTCCACATGAAATTGAAATAGATTCAATTGAGTCTTTCGATTTTAGTTTTTGGCTTCAGGCTAAAAGATTGTTTTAGTTTTTGGAGTTGAAGATACATTTTTCACCTCTTAAATTTCCACAAGTGAACCGAAATTATTAAAACGACAAAATGAGTAAATTTCACTACACTGATCATTCACAACAGGATTAAATGACCTAAGTGACTACATGGAGGTGGATGTGTTTGTACACTCAACCGCTTACAAGCTTGCACAAAATAATTCAAGTTCCCATGAAAAAACGAGAAGTACTGTAAAGCAACATTCTTGCAACACTGGATTCCCATCATCCATTTTCAACATGATTGTATTACGACAGCGTCGCCTATAAAAAACTTCACACAAAAAGAAACACAAAAGAAAAATACCTGGTTTTACTTTCATGTCCCTCTCGGCTATGAGTGCAACCACGTAAATGATCTCCGTCCAGTTTGCCAGATCATGTTTTTTAAAGGACGCCGAATGACTGATTACAGCGTCTGTGCCACTGCTGCCCAAGGATAAGTAATGTAACAATCTGCGGTATACACAAGGTCAAAGAGCCAAAACATTGCGTCACTGATACGTTACTTTTTCCAGCCCACGATCTCATACACATGCTATAGTGCAGGTGTCAGTATCCCTATAGCAGCAGAGTCCCTGCTTTATCTCTGTGGACCAGGACAGCGCAAAATAAAGGGGAAATTGTACCTTCTTTATGAAGGACTGATTAACTACGACTGGGCATTAACACCAGTTTGTTTGTGCACAAGTGAAACCAGGAGGAGCGGCAACAATCGCATGAGGAGGGTGTCATTGAGGTTTCTAGGCAACAAGACCTGAGATAAGATGACCTCAAACACAGTGTAGTTGAAATGGTTAACAATAAACCTGTTATATGCAGGACTAAGTGTACAAACTAAAAGAGGAGATCATTTGTGACGCAGAATTTGTATAAATTGCTAAAACCGGCTCATTGTGCGACTGCCTTTGGTGTAAAATCTAGCCGTGATTTTCTGAAGACGTAACTGCCCAAGAGAAAGCGTATAAGGGTGCTTAAGAAACCAGCCATATTACAACCCATAAAATGAAACAAAAATGAGACTTGCTTAAAAAAACTATTTAAGAAGCATTTCAATGCAGTAAAGGCACATTTTCTCTCTATAGTAAGAATAAATTTATATTCACTGAGCTATCTTAAAAATAAAATACAACATGAATGCATTAACATTTATCGTAAATGTCAGTTTGATGCATTTAAGATGAATAAACATATGATAACCACAAACACAATTGTACTGACCAATGCAAACGTCCTTCTTCCAAATTGCCATAATATCAGCCCATCTCCGACAGATCCTAAGGGTTTCTCTGCGACAAAAATAAATGTGTGTGACAAGTGTGCGAATGCCAAATAAATAAAACATTTTCTACTGGCTACCGTTTATAGAAATAACCAGAAATAGCTATATGTGACCCTGTCTGTGAAATCCAGTCTAAAGTCTCATTGAGCATCAAAGTTTGATTTCACTCACTGATTTAAATTCATGCGATGATCTTACTCACTCAATATTAAAAATGAGAGATGAACCGATATTACATTTTTCCACTGATACAGATAGATGATTTTTCAGATTGATATCTGCCTATACCGATTATTTGGTTGTTATTTTACTAGCTTGCCTTAAACAAATTCTGAAGATTACATTTTCTAAATGTTATTCATTCATATAATGACCATTAATATTGAACATTAAACTATGTTTGTTTTTTTACATTTTCTATACATAGAGCTCAAATTCATTGCATTTTCTTGTTTCCTTTCCTTTAATTGAGAGGATATATCGGCTATGACTACCGGCTGATAGCCGATAGTGTGGAAAAATTGCTTTTATCGGCCAGTCACAGATTTTTTTGCCCATTTTTCTGTGGCATTCTCACAGATCTCCGCATTTTTCTGTGGCCCTACCACGGACTTTCTTTTCCGTGGCATTCTCACGAATTGGTTACTCAACTGCTTTTACCTATTTTCAAAACTTTGTCGCTTCGGTTTAGGGTTAGATTTGGTGTTTGCGTTAGTATGTCACTTTTTGTGTCAAGTATTGGTTTATACTATTTTTTTTCTGATTAATTCTTTATATTTTCTAAACTTTAAACAATTGTCACCTGGCGTTGGGGTAAGAGTTGGGTTTGGGTAAGGATGTCATTTTATGTAACTCTAACCCTAAACCGAAGTGACAATGGTAAGAAAATAGGACAAAACTGTTGAGTAACCAATACGTGAAAATGCCACGGGAAAGAAAGCCCGCGGCAGGGCCACGGAAAAATGCGGAGATCCGCGAGAACGCCACAGAAAAACTAGCAAAACACTCCGTGACCATCCCGATTGACCGATACACAACCCTGTATCATGAAATTACGCACCTGTAGTCACTCAATCCTGCGAGTGTTTTCCGTGACACTGACATGTTTTTCACCTTTTTGCGTGAACATGTCATGTATTTCTTTGAAAGTGTCACTGTCACGTATTTGTTACTCAACTGTTTTGTCCTATTTTCAAACCATTGACGCTTCGGTTTAGGGTTAGATTTGGTGTTTGCATTAGGATATCACTTTAAGTATTGGTTTATATACCTTTTTTTCATGATTTATTTTTTATAATTTTTGATTTTTTTACCATTGTCGCCTGGCATTAGGGTTAGAGTTTGTTTGGGTAAGGATGTCATTTTATGTAAATCTAACCCTAAACCGAAGCGACAATGGTAAGAAAATAGGACAAAACAGTTGAGTAACAAATACGCAGCCGAGTCTCACGAAATTTCGTTATAGTCACGTTATTTTTTGATTCTTTATTCATGATATTATCACGTATTTACGCGTTTTTTCATGATTGTATAACGAATTCCTGTTTTTGTATGATTATCACGTATTGGTTACTCAACTGTTTTGTCCTATTTTCTTACCATTGACGCTTCGGTTTAGGGTTAGATTTACATAAAATGACACCCGTACCCAAACCCAACTCTAACCCTAACGCCAGGCGACATCTAAAAAAAATAAATCAGAAAAAATAGTATAAACCAATTTATAAAGTGACATTCTAAGGCAAGAACCAAATCTAACCCTAAACCGAAGCGACAATGGTTTAAAAATAGGAAAAAGCAGTTGAGTAACCAATACATGATAATCACACGAAAACAGGAATTCGTTATACTATCACGAAAAAACGCGGAAATTCGTGATAATATCACGAAAAAAGAAAAAAAAATAACGTGACTATATTACGAAACCTTATGAGACTGGGTAGAAGCTACGTGACAGTGACACGTTCACAGAAATACGTGACATGTTCACGCAAAAAGGCGGAAAAATGTCACACTCACAAAATTACGTGACTATAGGTACGTAATTTCGTGATAATGGGTTGACCGATACCGATTATTGGCCGATTTATCAATGAATTTCTATTAAAAATATCAAGGTTTGCTATATTTTCACAGAATGTTCTTTATTTAGGATGCTTTTATGTAGAAAACAGGAAATCACATAAAATGACTTTAGCTGGATTTTCAAAGGCAGGGTCGCAAATTTGCTGGTGTCCGCTTTGAGGTATCTACATACAATAAAGGCATATAGACATTAACATCCTAAACAAAACATTATAATTGTAATCCGACACAGTAAACACCAAGAGTCGCAGGGTCATGCAATTCTAGCTGCTTTTAATGTCTGACGCACACTCGGTATCTTCCCACACATCGCCCTAATGAGAGCCCAGTGGACCAGCATCCAGTGGAAACCCATCAGATCTGTGTGAACACACCTCACCGTAGGGAACACTGCAGGGATGGGGAGGGCTGCTGAGGCTGCATGCAGTAAACACAGGTGATCCAGTCTGCAGTCCCTACCGGTGGACTTCAGTTACAAGACTATTTGAGGTGATTATAGATAAAAGGCTACTGTAAATAGTGACATACTGAACAAAAGCGACAGCAAACTTTAGGGTTCAAAATAAAGTCAGAAATGAGAAAGACAACTGCAGGGCAGTCTATGCACAACTATGGAGTCTATGTACAATAGGTTATTATCATCTAAAAACAAGATTTATCAAAATTATACAACAAACGTGTTTTCAAAAATGTGATTAACGTTATCTGGGATAACACATCATGTACTTTATAGAGGAAAACAGTTAACACATAGTAAAGACAACTGCACTAAGTTACATCTAGAAAAACTATGCATTGTATAGGCATCAATAACATTTTAATATATCATTTATTGAAAAATAATGCTATATATTCGATTTAATCACTTTAAGTAAAATGTAATTATCTTAAATGTAAAAGTAATTACTCACTATATATGTATGTAACTATCTAAATATCACCTCACAACGACAAGCTAGTCAATATGTTAACCTTAGGTGGGACGTACATTACAGTAAGGAATAGATGTAAGTTAAATAGACAACGTCAATCTTTTTTTATATTAGATCTGCTGCGAATATGTCCCATTGAATGACACGCATTAACGCTGATCGCTTATAACCGCGGTGCATCAATACAGCTAACCTAACGTTACAGGGATACATTATTAATACAATATAATAAACAACCATGCGCTTACCATAAACATGCTCCATCCATTCATTTATCCCTCTACTATACAGACAGGGTGGAGTTGAGCGTCCATAAGAAATAAATCAGAGAAATCACCAGACAGATTCACAAAATCTCTCTCTCTCTCTCGGTCTCTCTCTCCCCCTATCTTGCTCTCCCATACACAAGCGCGCGAGCGCGTTCGTTTTGCAGCGCGAAATTGACGGTAGACAAATTGGTTTGTTATTCTGACAACAAAAGTGTTCTTTTGACCAAAACGTTAAAACAGGTCTTGATTAAATACATATTTGGTGAAAAGATTTGAGACATCGAGTTTAAATAAGCAGCGTGGATGCTTGCTTTCATCTAATAACTGTTATTTCAGTTAGTGACGCAATATTTGAATCACGCAGGCGCGCGATTGACGGCTTTAAATTACGAAAGTGAACGTAGTTTATAATCATATTTTTTATTTTATTTCAATCATTTTAGTTGTACTGTAGCCTATCATTCACAACAATAAACCACTTTTTTAAATAAAATAATTAGGTGTAAACCATAACGTCAATATAAAACCCAAATATCACACAATAGTGCAATGATCTGTGTATCATTCAAATATATACCACATATGTAGAAAAAAATTAGATTTACACATTTGAACACAATCTTTGAAATACAAGTCACTGTGGTCTAATGCAGTGGTTCCCAAACTTTTTTCAGCGTGCAGCCCCCTTCGCGGCCCCCCAAAGAAAATTTTTGACAAAACTGTTCTAAAACTCAACATTTTAATAAAAAAAAAAAAACATTACATTATACAAAAAATTAGTGCTTTTGGTTAGTAGCCTTTTTTTTGTTGTTGTTTAATTACACAGAATTCATGATAAATTGTGTATTTCATAAAATGTCATAAAACTGGGGCCCCCCTGGCACCATCTCACGGCCCCGGCCCCCAGTTTGAAAACCACTGGTCTAATGTTCAATTCCATATTGTAAGCACTTAATCAGATTAAAAACAATGCTATATTCTTGTTATTGGAAATCCTGGTAGCTATGTAACCATCTAAACCAGCAGGCAGTACTGATATATTTTGTTGCAGTTAATAGCAATGATAACTGCACCTACTTATAAAGTTGAAGATTGAGAAGTGAGTCTGTCTGTTTCAGGTAAAGCATAGAAAAAGAGTGGATAAGTATGGGAATATGTCATCCAAAATTGAAAATAACTATGTCTCATCATTTAAAGTCTTAACAGACATACAAACTTTGTTGTGATTTAAGAAAATCCCAAGCGTTTTTGATTATATTAAGCAGTGACATTTACAAAGTCAAATGAAGCATAGTTATTGTCATTTTTGCCAATGTATTATTAATATTACTAAAATAACAAAAAATATTAATGTATTTCAGTATGATGAGCAATTTTCTCAGACAGTAAAGAATTATTTGCAAATATTACAAAAAACAATGTCGACACCTTCTGGACGATTATGGCGTTAAAATTGCAGTTCATGTCTCGTGGTATGTGTGCTACTACGTGCATGCAAAGTTCCAGCATGTCACATGACAATACCTTTGAAAGTGTCATAATATGCTATTATACGACAATTAGCCCAAATAAAGACTTGTTACAGGCACATCGTCACATAATACTACTGACTGTAAAAAACAAAGCAAACACATGAAATTTAGGTGGGAGTAAAACTAGAAAAACAACACGCATCATCACAGTATGCGATGCGCAGACCGATCGAAGTATGACGTCAAGTACCGCGAGAGCGATTAACAATATGTGCTCTCGCGGTGCTTTGATGTCATACACCGTTCGGTCAGCGCAACGCGCATGGAGTCGAACACAAGTAGTTGCAACAGTAACAGATCTGCGTGATAGACGGCGGATCGCCTCAGGTGAGCGTAACGTACATTTGATCTGTGCGTTGACTAATCTATATGTGTCAGAAATGTATATTGTGTAAGATTTGCGCTTTATGAGTTGTACACGAACAAGCTTACACAGCATACAGACTTCGTATGCACGTTTCAGTTTAAACTGTATATCAAAGGCTACATCTTATTGTTGAGGTTACAGAACAACACATTGACTATGCAGTCTGTACTTACTATATAGGTTTTTTTCTCTAGTGTGTTGCCTACCTAGACATCGTAACCTATACAAATATGTATTATTACTATAGCGTGACAAGAGAACCTGCAGTTTCGGATCCCGTTGACAGCCTGTCGGGGCCATATGAAGCCCAAACATGTTGACTAGTTAGACAGCTCACTAGATTTCGGAACAAGCACAATACTATATGCAAGGTATCATGACTCATCGGTTTAGGACATATACATAAGCAAATGTGTTCTTGACTGTGTCGCACTGTATTACTGTTTCATTGAACATATGTAAGGATTTCCTGTCTACACATAGAGGACAGTTTTGAAGACAAGGGCAAGTGCGTACACGCTCGCAGGGTGTGTTGAATGCTATTTCTGTACTAATACTACTACTACTATTTACTAAATATATTGCATGTTAAACAAAATGGTCTACTATATTTTCATTTTAATGCATGCTTTAAAAACACATGTAGTTTTAAGAATTGATAAACTATTGTCATTGCACTTTACTGTGCTTGTACAAGCTGTACTTTTTGGAAAAAAATGCTTTAGGTTTGTTTTGGTTAACCAGCCTTGCCAAGTGGGTCCACCATGTGGTCCACTATTGTGTTTATAAAGTATTTTTATGTTTATCAACACTATCAGTCTCTGACACTATCAAAAAATTGTCCCTAGCTGTCACTAGGGCGGTACCCCTTCAAAAGTTACACATTTGTACCTATAGATTAGGACTGGAGTTCATAGTACCTCATATTATTGCTACAAAAGAGTACCTCAATGATTCATATTGGGACCTTTTCAAAGGGTACTGTTCTAGTGACAGCTTGGGACCATTTTTATGACTATTTTTGAATGTGAATGCATCTGTTTTCTTTCTTTCTTCACTGTGTAAGTTTGCTCCTGTTTTGCTCCGGTGGTTGCAGGACATGTTTACATATTTTCTTTTTTCAGTACATTATTTCAAGCCATGGCAAGCGCTCTCCATTCCCATTTGCTGCTGTCGAAGCAGTACGGCAGAGCTTTTTCTGTGATTAACTCGCAAATTCATACCAGCTGTGGATTGGCCTCTAAAGATCACTACAAAGTTCTTGTGCTTGGCGGTGGAAGTGGAGGCATAGCGATGGCTGCACGCATGAAAAGGAAAGTTGGTGCGGAAAACGTGGCCATTGTGGAGCCCAGTGAGGTATGACACCTCAAAGTGTCATTTTTCATGAACTGTACCCATTCACAAATAGTTCACCTAAAAGTTAAATTATGTGTCGTTCTGAACCTATATGACTTTTTTCTTTTATCGTTGTTTAGATGAGTTTAGAACTAGGTGAAAGTTTACAACTTAGGTGAAAGTATATACAAAAATGTTACAAATTTACACTTTGATCTGTTCTTGACACATTCACATAAGTATTATGAACTGTTTTTTATATTTATGGACCTTGTTTTGTCATTTCTGGAGCTTATCGGCCACCTTTATTTTGTTAATGGCTTTGGAATGACATGATGGATAGTAAATTATTTTTATTTTTAGATGAACTGACCCTTTAAAAGACCACAACTTTTTTTTAGCCCTGTTGTTTGTTTATTTATTTATCCTTGAACCCATGCTGACACAGGGGGAACATGTAAACTCCACACAAAAAGGCCACCTGACCCGACCGGGCCTAAACCGGAGACCTTCTTGCTCTGAGGCAACCCACTGTGCCGCGCCCCCTGTTCTTTATTTAAGGCATTACACGTGTCATGTACTGGGATTCAGGTTTAACAAGTTCCCAACTGCACGTTCATCATGGACATGCACTGTGGGCTACAGCCTTACAACAATATAAGAATATTATATTACATTAGACGTTCAATCTAAGTGGCTCATTATGTAAATCAAAGCACCATATATTAAACATATTACAGTTTATGTACATGTTACTCTATTGCAGATGCACTACTACCAGCCTATTTGGACGTTAGTTGGTGCAGGGGCTAAAAGGATTGCTTCCTCTGGACGTTCAACAGCCAGTGTGATACCATCAGGGGTAAAATGGGTCAAGTCCAAAGTGGCTGAATTGGATCCCGATAACAACACTGTTCGCACAGACTCTGGAAAAAAGGTAATTTGACTGATAATTATGGCATTAAAATGCGTCAGGATGTCTGCTGGCGTTATAATGAAATAGTAGTGTTTGTTTATTCTGGATAGGATTAGGAAAGAAAGCATTTAAAAAGTCCTTGTGGTCATTGTGATCTTGCACAGCATGATAACACTGCACTTTTATTGTACGCGTGAAGGAGTGTCAATATAAAATATAAAAAGTGAGTAGTTGTACAGTAGATATAACTTTAGATATGAAGTTACATGAGGGTGTTGCAATGCTCTTGCCTAGAGAATATGTTGCATAAACACCATAAGAACTGCAAGATAATTTTAAAATATTAGAGGTTATTGTAAAGACAAAACCTTGGCAGTATGTAAAGTTTACATTCTCTTTATCTCTTATAGATCTCTTATGATTATCTGATTGTAGCTCTTGGCCTTCAGCTACACTTTGAAAAGGTAACAGCTCCATTTCCTTTATTGTCATCATTAGGTCTATATATAAAATGAAACAGGGTAAAGTCGAATCTCTGCTCTGATGGCAATATTTAGTTTAACAGGAAACATTTTTGGTTTTATTACAGTTTGGGTGTGGTGTCAGATTCTTGCCATCTAGTTGTTCATAAACTTTTTCGCCGTTCCTTGTGTTTGCCCCCTCATCCAAAAAAATAAATAAATGAATGACATAAAAATCTCAAACTTAGAATTTTAAATCAAACAAAACATATAAAATGATACAATTTAGTGCTGTTGGTTAGTAGCCTTACTTTTCTGAGGTTTAATTGCACAGAATTTAGGATGTCACAAAACTGCCCCCTTTCGGCACCATCTCATGTCCCCTCCAAGGGCCGCTGCTTCCCACTTTGAGAAGAGGAAGTTAATACAGACTCTGCTAGACTTGATTTCAAAGTTCAAGTTTAATAACTACCTCACAAGTAAAGTGCTGTAAAATGTAAAATTGGATTTACCTAGGCTAGGCATAGATGAATAATAAGAGTTCTGTACATGGTAATGACATATCGTGAGCCTCAAACATTGATTTTTCCTGCTTCTAATGTAAACCTTGTGCATGCAAAAGACCACTTGTAATGTCGAGATGTATGCCCCAACATTAAATTACACATTCAATTAATAACAATGTTATTACAATGCTAAAAACAAAGATTTAACTGTTGAGTATATATGCTAGTTATAGTTAATGCTATATGCTAGTGTTAACGGTGGGTTCACACCAGCCACGTTTGAGTCGTCTAAATCGCGTCTACCGCACCTAGTTTGCCACTTGAACAGTTTGAGTTTACTCGCTTCATTCGCACGTGAAAATAGTCATTGAGACATTCACACGGAAATGCGTGTCATGGGAGGGGCTTTTGTGACTCCGCTTGCTTCCTGTAATCATGCACTACTAGAGCAAGCTCCTGATTGGTTAATGTAGCGCGTTTTTCCACCAAAGTTTACATTTTTCAACTCGCACCATGGCAACACTCAATTCGCACCATTCGCGCGAACTAGACGCGTGAATAAAATGGAAACACGTCTACCGCGGCGCACTAAACGCCTTATTCGCTCCGCGAAACCTACAGACGCGCATCAACCCGTCTTCACATTGACTTAACATTGAAATCATTTGCGCTTAATGCCTCTACCATGGCTGGTGTGAACGCAGCATGAGGCTGAAGTTCTACTATTGACGTTACTGTGGGTTTACACCAGCCACGAGTTCAACGATTTAAGCGAGTAGATTACAAACAAAGTCAATGCAAATACTCGATCAGACGCATCCACGCATGGAGCTATGCGAATGACGCGATACGATCTGCGCGTTTACAAAGAAAACACGTGCTATTCCCCTCAAACGCGTCTTCGCCCAATTTGAAAATATTGAACTCGTATGACACAAAAGTTAAATCCCATGAGTAATCTAAAAAAATCTGTATCTTTGTCTTATACCAACCCACATACCTATAGTGACATACATTTTTTATTCTTTTTCGTGATACTGTCACGAATTTCCACAGGGTTCTTTTGTGACCATATCACAAATTTCTGTTTATGTGTCATTGTCAAGTATTGGTTACTCAACTGCTTTTTTATATTTTCAAACCATTGTCGCTACGGTTTAGGGTTAGATTTGATGTTTGCGTTAGGATGTCACTCTAAGTATTGGTTTATACTATTTTTTCAGATTTATTTTTATATTTTCTAATTTTTAAACCATTGTCATGGTAAGGATGTCATTTTATGTAAATCTAGCCGGTCACGTATTCGTGTCAGTATCGTGAAAAAGAATAAAAAATTTACGTGACTATAGGTGCGTAATTTCGTGAGACTGGGTTTCTTATACAGGCTCAAACATATCTGTAAATATTTGTTTACTAATTTGAGCTACTGACATGAGCCCCATGATCCTTGCTGTGAAACAGCCAATCAGAGCAGAGCTCAACATTATTATTCATAACCCTTCAGGGCTCAAAATTAACTTTTTATTTGGTAGCACTGGTGCTCCCAACTTTAAAGAGTTAGGAGCACCAGCAAAAATTTAGGCGCTTCCATCCAAAAATTAAAAAGCACCACAACTACAATGTGAATGTAAATAGATTTATTTTATTAAAAAAAAAACACCACCACCGGGCTTTACATATCCTATGGCCAGCATTTAAAATTTGGTCTTCTATTTTATTATTTTTTAAATTTTTTTTGCTGCATAGACTCCTAAATTAATACCCAAATGCTGTTGAAATAGTATAGCAGCAATAATAATTTAACAATTACAGGTAACATGATTAAGATTACAATGGAAAATCTAGCAAACACGTAAAACACTGATTAATTGGGACATTACAAAAGTGACCTTAATATAGAAGGCTAATATATATTGGTATTGATAACTGCATTACCAAGATGCTATTACTACTAAATAGGCAATGTTTTAAAAAATACAACAAAAACATACCATCACCATTGTCGTGTTCCACATCAACATGGACCACAAGGATGTTTGTCGAATGTCCATTCACCAGCGCATGCGCAAATACATTATCAAACACACTTTGACAGATGTACAGGTCGGTGTCTCCATTAATAATGAACACATTTGTCACGACACGTCTTGTGTTTTTGGCACTTTCGCCATGTTTAAGCAAGGTACGTCTGGTGCTTAAAATGTTTTGATTCCGCCACCAACGCCGTTTTACAGGATTTACAGTAAGTAAGTACATTGAGCCATTTTCATAGCGGAGACACTTGAAATCTTTAAGCCACTCTCTCCGAAAGGTTTAACGTCAAGTCTTATCTTCCGGTGTTGGAGTCGCATTTGAATCCGGATCGTCGTCATTAATTACAGTAGTAACATTGGCTGTAATCGGCTCGTTCTCGTCATGCTCGCGGTTTGTCTTTTCATATTTCCGTGCTTCACGTATGTAGCACGGCAACAAGAAATGACTGACGCTCATATTAGCCAATCTGCGGTCTTCATTAAACGCAAGAACTTAATGGTGAAATTTGATTGGTTATGTAACGTTGGAGAGAACACTGAACCTGGGACAGCGCCAGCACGCAGCATCACAATCTAAAAGTCGCACCACAACAAAATGGGCAGTCGCACAAATGCTCCCAAATATATTTTAAGGTTGCACAGATTAAATTTCGGTCGCATATGCCAAAACCTTTAAAAATATGTCCCCAGCTAGAGTCCCTCCACTAAATCTCCGCCATTTCCATCACTGGTTATACATTTGCTTTATTTATAACAGGGGTTGGATTTTATTCTCAAATCTAGTCAATCTAACTGATTTTCTTCTGCTTACAGATCAAAGGTCTGCCTGAAGCTTTTGAACATCCAAAAATTGGTTCGAACTACTCATTGCAAACAGTAGAAAAGACCTGGAACGCTTTAAGGAACTTTAAGGAGGGCAATGCATTGTTCACTTTTCCAAACACCCCTGTGAAATGTGCAGGAGCTCCTCAAAAGATCATGTATCTCTCCGATGCCTTCCTGAGAAAGGTACGAGGTTTAGAAAAGCATTATCCAGACTAAAGATACATTTTGATTCACGGTAGACTAATTTAGAATCGTTTCATTTTCAGACAGGAAAAAGGTCCAAAGCTAACATTATTTACAACACCTCCTTGCCCGTGCTGTTCGGTGTGAAAAAATATGCAGATGCATTATGGGAGATTGTGAAGAAACGTGACCTTAATGTAAATCTCAGAAGCAACCTAATTGAGGTCAGGGCCGACAAACAAGAAGCCGTTTTTGAGAATCTCGACAAACCTGGAGAAACAAAGGTTTTGGAGGTAGCCAATGTTAAATTTGACAAAAACGACAATCCTCAGATGTGTTAGATGTAGATTGGGTGTCTCACGTACGGTTTCTCTGGGTCATAGTATGAGATGATCCATGTTACTCCACCCATGGGACCACCTGCAGTGTTAAAAGGCTCCTCACTGGACGATGCGGGTGGCTGGCTGGACGTAAATAAGGACAACCTTCAGCACAAAAAGTATGCCAATGTATTTGGCATCGGAGACTGCACCAATCTACCCACATCCAAAACAGCGGCTGCAGTAGGTAAAAAAACTAAAAATGTTTTTAAAAACAAAACCTATTTTTGTGGTTGAACATCTATAATAGTGTACAGTTGCACCAGCCCTTCATAAGGTCTTAAAGGGATCAATTCTGGTTGTGTTTTTCTACAGCTGCACAATCTGCAGTACTTGACCGAACTGTCAGCAGAATTTTAAAGAAACAGATACCAGATAAGGCAGTAAGTATGTTATAAGATAAACTGATCTAATGCGGACATGCATGAGACTATATTGAATCACACTACATTATCACCCCCCCCCCCACACACACACATATTTCTGAAAAGTGTACCACTAGGGGGTGCTGTATTTGTTTAAAATGAAATACTTTCCTGCTTACTTTGCAGAATACATTGTGTAATGCCTAATACTGTAATACTGTACAATTAATTTGGTGAGTGGTGTGCAAGTATCATTTTGAATAGACAAATGGTTATTTTGCATTTTTATCTAAATCTGTTATATAATCAAAAAATATGTTGCACTTTTTGCTTGGATTGGGTCAACAGGGAATTTTATGGATTCAAATAATTTATACACTATACACAGTATACATGCATATAAAGTATCTGCATAGACTAATAGCATGATAGTATGCTGCTATGAATATAGGCAGGTTCGCTACACAAAAAATAAATAAAACGAATGTCAATAACACAAACTTTCAATATTACTAATATTTAAAAAATATTCAAATGCCTATTCAATTCAATTAAATGTTATTTATATAGCGCTTTTCACAATTGTTAATTGTTTCAAAGCAGCTTTACATGAATAGATGTAGGGGAACACACAGAAAAATCGATAGATAATATAAGAAGCAGAATACAGCGGCTAATAATAAAACCGTACAAGCGAGCGTAGTAATAATGTAACGTATACAGTAAAGTGCTAAATTAAGCCAATGTTGGCTGACTCTCCATGGGATGAAAAAACCCCCTAGGAGAAAAACCCTGTGGGAAAACTACTAGAAGGAGAAAAACCCTTGAGATATATATATATATATATATATACTAAAAAAAGTAGGGGTCAAGGGGCGCTCTCTTCAACAGGCCATCAGGTCCATGTCAAGCGCTGCTGAAAAAAGTAGTAATTGGCTTTGGATCAAGCACAAAGACCCCAATTGGGCAGTAAGGTAGAGACAGATGGTATGCGGTCAGGCATAGGCCCGACTCAGGGAGAAGGACACCCCTGCCATGCAGAGTCCATCAGGAATATGGAGGGTATGGCATGGAGGGGGGTGTACCTGGGACGCTGGGTACACCGTTGAGCCTTCTGGAGATGTTGTGGGCTTAAATCAACGAAACGTCAATGAAGCAGGGTGCCCACCTGAAGACCCTAGATGACCCCAGTGACATACCTTATCCTCCTCTTCACCACTCCACACCGACTGCTACTGCAACTAAAGGGATTGAAACATCTAGTTCTATTAGCTTTACTAATATATATACATTGTACTCGTGGTCGAGGACGAGACAGGGAGAGAAAAACAGAATCCTATTAGCGTAAGGGCCGTTCGCATGTAATGCATGTGTCATACAGTATTTTGTTTTAAAATCTGCTCGGTTCCAGACAGGCTAACTATTGCGGCATAAGTATATTACACAGATGAGTTATGTGAATGCTTTGTTCTGGACAAACTAACTATTGCGGGATATGTACATTTACTTGACATTTTATGTGAATGCTTTGTTAAAGAAAAATGTCTTAAGTTTAGACAATTAGTATAACAATCAGTTTGATGTTGAATCATAATCAAACACTTTATTTCGCATATAATGGCTACACCTCATGCCCGCTGGTCACAAGCTACAACACAGTCATCTTGGCAGAATTTGATTATGACGGACAGCCCCTGGAAACCTTTCCCGTGGACCAAAGTAAAGAGAGCAGGATCATGTACTTCATGAAAGCTGATGTCATGCCACATCTGTATTGGCACGGGCTTCTCAAGTGAGTATGGATGATGTTATGATCATTTGAATTGTTGTCTTCATATGAGATTGATGTTCATTTCTGTCCTCTTTCATACATTTTTAAGGGGAATTTGGGGAGGCCCAGGACCATACCGGACCATAATGCATCTGGGAATGAAATAGAGCAAATCCCAGGAACACATTTTTTCAGGAAAGATGTGACAGTCATCTATTAATACTAAATAGAGCGTGTGCAGAATTTTGTGGTTGTTGATCCACTCAAGCACAATAGCATTCATAGTTGCATGCAATAACATATAGGTTAATAGTTGGGTTTGATTTCCGTTGCCTTTGGCTATATGAAAAAATAGCATACTCTACATAACTCTTGAATCAGTTTATATCAGTCATATATGCAAATGTTCTTTATCAATGTAGAAATAAAGAACAGTTTTGATTTTTTATTTTCTGTACTTTTTGGCTTATTATACCCAATCCCATGTAGAATCCCATTCCTGTCACCAGAAAGCCTGAGCTGGATTATCAAAAACCAGGAAGTAACCTAGGTTTAATTAATAGGTTTAAAAGGAACGGAATACCCTTACGAAAATTAACAATTATTTTGTAGTAACCATGTCTAATTTGTGATTTAACTATAGGTTACCATGTTTTGTGTGTTTAAACTGTGGTAAAACCATGGTTAATTTTCGTAAGGGTACTGATAAAATGCATAAGCTAAATAGATTGTAAATTACTTTGGATTAAAGCATCTGGCAATGTGTATGACATCAAAGTACCGCGAGATCTAATCGACAGCATAACTATCTAATCGCTCTCGCGATACTTTGATGTCACAGGCAATCGGTCTCTACAGCGCCATATGAAGTAATACGCCTCCCTCCAAAAGGTACGAGCATGCGCGGTACGGTGTAGCTTCATCCGGGTTCTTCGCAAGAATCCCTCTGAGAGGAGGCGGGAAATGGCGTCCCGAGCAGCTGTAGTTGATCTATCCACTGTTCTGTGACTCACGCTCAGCGGATAACTCACCGACTGAGGTTTTCACGGGCCGCAGAAACAGCTGTGGACTCATCCACAACATCTCCGGATCGTGCCGCCGTGACCCTTGTCATGTAAGTGTTTAAACCGAATCACAATAATGCCAAAATAAATATTTAACCCTACGACACGGTCGCAGCGCTTTTGAAATCTCGCGTCTTCATGACTCGCCCCCTCCGTATGTG
The DNA here is from genome assembly GCF_027580225.2 of Misgurnus anguillicaudatus. Lineage (NCBI taxonomy): Eukaryota > Metazoa > Chordata > Actinopteri > Cypriniformes > Cobitidae > Misgurnus > Misgurnus anguillicaudatus. The sequence goes on along the minus strand of NC_073342.2, from coordinate 24,785,339 downwards.
AGAACATGCAGATTAATACAACACGGTGCAGTTGCCGTATGACGTGTTTATACAAAAACAATTAACTGATTAAATGTCATTGAAATTATTAAAATCTTTCTTTGTCTTTTTCCGTGCATGCTTGCGGTGTACTAAAGCTCGCGCGCTGAAGCGCGAGATACGAGACGCGGCGCGCGGGTGTCGCGAGACAGCCAACAAGTCATCTGTTAGCTTTAGCCGCTGGCGTCAAAACGCCCTTAGAATTTAACAGTTTTTATTAAGATTAAACCTGTTTTAAGGCGTAAATGTGGTTTGGGTTTCTCAAAATCTGCATGCCAAATGCAGGGCCACCGTTGTCAGGTGTTTATTGTTTTGATGCCAAAACGACTAATTGATTTGCTAGCTAACTTGAGCGCGACCATTATCAGCTAATATTGTAGCTCGGAGGCGCGAGCTGTGCGAAATGACAGAAAAGGCTTAAATCGTGAATGTTTTAATGATGTATTGTTACAAGTCGTAAATGTTATGGACGTTACAGCTTGGGACATACCAGAAGCGACATACCAGTAGGCTAATGGCAAGCTACATTTGTTTAGGTTCAACAAGCAAAGCGGGCTATGAAGGAGACATGTTTCACCCCCGCCCACTTCTTGCACTGGAACGTTATGGAGTCTGGATACGTTTTTATTCTTTTGTACAAACCAATAAATGTCAATCATGCACAAATTGTTACAATACTATTTTTATTTATATTTTCTCGAGTCCAGCTGGTTGACATTTAAATGTAGTAATTTTGTGAGACTGTATGAAATTCCGATGCACCGGTAAATTCAGTTTCTCCCCCACTGTACTGTAACGTTAAAGTGCCTGCATAAAACCTTTTAGATGCCAAATTAGTACACTGTAAAAATTCCTTGTTACACTTAAATGTTACACTACAACTTGAATTTACTATAAAAAAATTAACTTTGTTGACTAGTGAGGAGTTGCTGTATAAATTATAAAAAATTAATAACTTCTAACTAAGCTAATCCAACGTTATTTTTTTATAATTTATAGCAACTCCTCACTAGTCAAGAAAGTTGAAATTTATATTTGAAAAAAGACGATCATAAATTTTTATTACAGCTTTTTGGGATATTCAAATTTATGAATGATCGATCCATCTTTTAATAGATATGGATTAAAGGTGCCATAAAATAAAAAACTGTATTTACCTAGGCATAGATGAATAATAAGAGGTCTGTACATGATGATGACATATTGTGACTAGGGCTGGGCAAAAAAATTTGATTTTTCGATTAATCGTTTTTTTTAAACGCGGTCGATTAAAAATCGATTCTCAAAGAGCAGAATCGATTTTTTTCTTTTTATATTTACTTCTGCAAACATTGAACATAAGATTAACTTTAATCTAATTACTAGTCTTCTTCACTAGATGTCACCCTCTTTTTTGCCTTGCGCAAGGTTACGAAGGAGCGAGTGGTGAGCCTGTCATTCATTCATTCAGTACTTAAAATAGTCAAAGTCGCAAGCAAGACGACAACGTTAGTGTTGTGGCTTTTAATTTTTTTTATTAATTACCCACTTGTAAACTGCCATTCACTTTTCTTTTTTTATTAATATAGTATTTGTATTAAGTCTATATTCATTGCGTTGAATCGAGAATCGAGTATAAAAACCTACCCGAGAACCGGAATCGAAAATTTAATCGAGAATCGAAATCGAATCGATTTGATAGCTTGTGAATTGAAATCGAATCGATCTGGAAAATCTGAATCGATACCCAGCCCTAATTGTGACCCTCAAACACTATTGTTTCCTCCTCATATAAACCTTGTACATGCAAAAGACAGATGGAAAAGAGGCCAATCTCAACACTGACTGTGACGTTACAGTTGCTATTTATGCCCTTAACTAGGCATGGGCTGGTTACCGGTTTCAAGGTATACTGAGGTTTTAAAAAGTCAAGGTTTCAAAACCACTAAAAATGTTCTCCAAGGTATGAGCTGTGTTTATTCAAAATTCATTAAGTCATGTGATTGATTTGAAGTTTACATTTAATATACATTATGAAAAATTACAGATTTTTTGAAAGCATATTATAATTTAAAGGCTTTATTTTTACCTGGCATTTGAAAATAACACATTTTGGCAATACCGCAACATGGTGAAACCATAGTATTTTTTGCTAAAGGTTATCATACCGCCAGAATCTTATACCGGCCCATGCCTACCCCTAACATTTTTCCCATTGCGGTTATTGATGCTAATATTGCGATGTGCGATTGCAATTATACTAAATGGTATCATGAGTCAACTTGATGGGTTTTAAGGAAAATCCACACACAGTTTAGCTAAAATGTGTATTTGTAAAACTAGAAATGTTTTCGTATTGCCACGTGATGTAGCAACTGCTCAGTGTCAGTAATCCTAAATCCAAAATACCGCCATACAACAGACATAGAGTTTTTTTTAGCTACCAGATCACTGTCAACCTCCTCTGCGTCCATCTTCGCTCTGGTATAAGTGGCGACGCACACCACACACGTGCATGCCACACGTGCACTGCCTTTTTTGTTCGTTTTTCTTTCTTTTTTTAAACAGCAAGGAAAATCATCAAACTGTTATCAGAAAGTTTGTGTTAACAAGTCCACACATTTATTTATTTAATATAATTGCAACATTTTGCGGTCATATAATCGCACAGGCTGACATCGCGATTGCGATGCGATTAATTGTGCAGCACTACCTAACATTAAATTACACATTTAATTAATGAACACACACACACACACCCAGCGAGCAACTGGGGTTAAGGTGCCTTGCTCAGGGCACCACAGGCGCGAACCGGCAACTCTGGGGTTAGCAATTCAAGCATTATGGACGTGGCAGTCAAAACTTTACTTTCTACTAGTAGTTATTGCTAGGTTAGGTAATTTCACGTTAATGGCAATAAAAAGATTAATAGTCAGTAACTGCAATGCTTTATTTTCCACAAATGTCACTTTAGAAATTTCATTGGTATAACAAATTTTGTGTAAGCAAAAATCTCCACTTTTAAAAAGTCTTCAGTCTTCACTGTCGTTTCTGAATAATGTAAAAGGCTTAAATATTTGGTCAGTATTCGAATATATTCAGTAAACCCCCTTAAATTCTTACAGCTTGACAGTTAAAAGTCGATGTACGCACATTATACAGTTTTTCAATGCACTTAGAGGACTTTGCTGAAAAATTAGCAATTTAATGGATTCTGCCAACAAACTGTAATTTCTGCATGAGATGAGGCGTATTTGGAGCAAAAGTTTTTATGATATGTGCCAAGAGCATCCAGTCAGTAATATCATCTTATTTTTGACGGAAATGGTGTTTAGCTGTTTTTGCATCTGAGCTCTTGAATTGCAAATTGATAATATGTGACCCTGTCTGTGAGTTCCAGACTAAAGTCTCATAATCTAATTATAGGTTTAGTAGCATCAACATTTAATTTCATTTAGGGGTGCACCGATATGGAAATTTTGGCCGATAACTCATAAATTTGGGGGCCGATAACCGATATCTATAGGCCGATAAATATTCATATTATTTTCACAATGAAAAACTCGCTGACCACGGACATATTGTCTTTGCGCTAGACTAGCATACTCTTCTTAAGCCCGCAACACGTGTCATCTGCGTGCTATGTCACAGAAAGCACCAATCAAAACTCCACATGGCCAGCAATGAACAAGTGAAGTGGTTCAACAAACCAAAATAATCCATAATTTATCGGCTTTCATTTATCGGCCTAATTTTGCTATCAGACCGATAACCGATAATATTAAAAATAAGCAGTTATCGGCCGATAACGATATGTCGGCCGATATATCGTGCATCCCTAATTTCATTCATTGATTTTACTTTAATTTTGGTCTTTGACTTGGTCGTACTCTGTAGTATTAGTATTAAAGATATCTTGGTTATATTTTTAAAATAAATGTAGGATGATTTTATATGGTAAACAGAAAATCGCAAAAACTAACTTTTGCTTGGGCAGTGTCACATTTTTTAATTGTGGTTTAGTTTTGTTTTTACATCAACTGAGGAACATTGAGGGCAAGGTTTGCAATGAGTGCTCTCTAGCTTTAACCCGTCATAGGCTTCAGTAGTTCAGGGTGATGCCTATGTATTTCCCTTTCTTTTTGTGGCACTCAAAAAGCAAGCGGTGGGGTGCAGTGAAGACCTTTCTCGTCAAACGGCAGGGGAGAGATCTGATTGTTTTCTTTGAGTTGCCATGACTGATCACGCAAGTGGAATTTCCCACTTCAACAGCCGTGCTGACATCTGAATGTCCTTCGGCATTATTAATTTAGCAATAGTGAAATTTTCTATACTAATGCGGTTCGAAATGTTACTGACAGTTGAAATGAAATGCACACAGGATGCATTACGCTTTATGATCATTGACTGACATTGTCTTCGCAGCCTTACATGTGACTTTTGGGACGATGAGGCTGAGAATGCGTAAAGCATCTCAGCAGCGGAGCACCACCCTGTCCGCCCGGACCGCCAAGACCAAGAGGAAGCACTCCGAGGTGGAAAGCAATCTGCCCACAGAAGACGGCAAGATGCCGAAACGAGACACAGGCATTTTCTCCACCATCAAACGGTTCATCAGAGGCAATGCTGTCAAGGTTTGCAGTGTAGTTTGTGTAATGACTTGTTTTGGGCGATGGATTTGTGCAGTTTGATCTCAGTTGTGTTTCTTAATGTCAAGGTGGAGCAGTGCACTCCTGCTAAGAGGAGCCGTGTTGACTGTGATTCGGACAGTAATCTGATCACATCCACTCCGACCGGTGGAAATCTGCCCAGCAGAGCAAATCCCAGAACCCGCAGGAAAGGCCCTGTCAATGGAGGTATGGCCTTTCTATAAGTACACGCCTATACATATATGAAACTTTAGTCCTCAAGGTTTCATGTACAAATGAAGTCCCTTAAGATTTTAGTAGAAAAACACCACGTTTAATTTAAAGGGACAGTTCACCCTGGAACGCAAAGGAAGATATGAAAAGTTAGGTTCTAAAATGAAATAAATCCATTTTGACTAATATGGGTAAATATGTGTTTTCTATACCAAGAAAGTTGAAAACCACTATTTCCTTTTACAAACTTTCACATAGCATCTTTAGTTTGTAATAACGTTAAAAATTCAAATCCATAATTTGACTTACAAACATTCATTATAAAATCTGATTATTTTTTCGCAAAATGCAATACGTTTTTTTTTAATGCTATAAATCTATTGAATCAATATATAAATGTGTGTTAATCTTTGCCGTGTTTTATTCATTTAGTTGACTAGTGGTATACACTGATTAAAAAAAACAACATTATTGGCGTTAATCAAAACATATTAAGAACACTTTCATTGCTGCTGTCATCCTTGGGATGTCGTCCCTGAACTTTTTTGACAGCGGTCAGCTGTAAATGTTTTGGTCCTGCTCGATTTTCTTTGACCTTCTTTGGTTTTTTCATAAGATCCTCTGGGGTCAATGTGTCAGCATGACAGAAGCTTGATGCTGTGTGAGAACAAGCAACAGCCGGCATTTTTCCTTCGACCTAGTGCCTCTCACGAGAATTATTCGATTTTGATGGCTTACGTTTCTTCCCCGCTACAGAAAACCACCACAGGTTTATCAGTGCCATAGTGCTGGACGATAATTCGATAACAATAATTTTCTCTACATAAATTTCCCTGCTTAAATGATAACGACAGTTTGATAATTGATCGATAATGTTTATGCACTATGTGTAATGTTGCGCAAGCACTTCCGGATGCGGCATGCAGTCTTAGTTTACCAAAACAGTTTTTTAGCACTATTGACTTCCATAGTAGCATCTGTTCAGTAGAACAAAGTAATTTATACATGTTTGTAACAACATAACGATGAGTAAATAATGACAGAATTTTCATTTTTGGGTAAACTATTAATTTAATATTTTATTATGTACTTTTGTTTAAATTTGCTTAAAAGCAAAAACAACGGTATTTAATATCTTTGGTATTATTTTGCTCAGATACCATGACAGGTCAGAGTAAACCAGTGAAGCCCAATGGCAAGCTGGAGGTGGAGACAGAAGTTCCAAACAGTCCTCCCCGTACTACCCTCCTGGGTACAATCTTTTCTCCTGTTTTTAGCTTCTTCTCACCAGCCACCAAAAATGGTAAGGGTCTATAATCTCATGTGTGAGCTGATGTATGTATGTGTTTGCATTGCATTAGGGCTGCATAACGATTATTCGTTTGCAGAATAAAAGTTTTTGTTTACGTCATATATGTTTGTGTATTGTGTATAATAATTATGCATATATAAATACACACACACACACACACATATATATATGAATGTGTTTACATATGTGTGATTCTCACGGAAACTTGCTTTTAAAAATGTCAAGCATGAACATGTAAAAATTGCTTAAATTTACTTTTTTTTCCCACCAGACATTGAAAAACAAAGTCTGGAGTAAATGGGAACATTAATTTAAAAACTTTTACTTATCATTTAACACTTTTTGTAACATAATTTAAAAAATTAGTCCTAAAAAATCTCATTACCACAACAGTCAGAAAACATCAACACTGACATATTTTCAAAATGACATGACAAACCTGAAAGAACATAATTTGGAGATTCTGCACATGCATTTAAAATCAAAGTATTATGCTTCTATTATTTAAATTAACATTTAATAAGCATCTGTTGCGGTAATGATAATCAAAATGTCGTGTAAGCATTCTGACAAGACAATATTTCAAATTAACTGTAAAAAAAATGATCTTACCTGGTAGCCATCTTGAAGTAACTGGTCCATGTGCTTGGTCACTCAAAATCAAACTTTATTAAAATCTGTATGTGTGCTTAAACTGTTCTCAAAAAGTGTTGCTGAGGATGAGAACATCATTTCCTAATTTTTCTTCATTATTATTATACATGAATATTCAGTAAATATTTTTTCTGTCATCTAAAGTAGACTAGCAAAACATCCATTTTTTTTTCTTAATATTTTTGTGTTAATTTGATTAAATTACAACAGTACGCATGTTCAAACACAGCCGGACACATTGCGGTAATGAGAATTTCAGCAGAAAATGAGATAAAATTTCCAATTATAAATTCTTATGTTGAAATCACACATTGTGCAAGGTAGAACACAGTATTGTGTTAATTCTGATGCTTTTTAATGTTACTATATTACACATTTTAAAGCTAAAATCATTAGTGCCGTGGTGTTTCAATGGTTTCGTGAGAATCACCCATATATGAAATGTTTACATGTGTATATACATTTGTACATTTATATTATATATAAATATATATTTTTTCTTAAAGTTATACATGTATGTGTGTGTATTTATAATATACATAATTATTATACACAGTACACAAACATATATGATGTATATAATTTTTTTTACATTGCATTAACTCATGTCTTAATGAAACTGAGCTCCACCCACTTTTTGATATCAGGGCATTTTGCCCCACATGCGTCAACAGGAAATTGTATTTGACCTTATTTTCTGATCCTCTGCCTTTATAATTATTTTTAGTTAAAAAAGATTGCCTTTCCATTTTGCTGATGTCACCAAGGGCAAGTGGTAATGTTAGTTATAATTAATTATTATAGGGCATAGGATTTAAAGCAGTTTTGACTCTGAACCACAAAACCAGTCATTTGGGATAATTTTTTGAAATTGAGATCTGAATAAATATAAATTTAAACATTATATTATGTAAAATAAATAATATAATATATAATATTATAAATATAAAAATTCACTGATGTATAGTTTGTTAGGATAGGACAGTAGTTGGCCAAGATACAACTATTTAAAAATCTGGAATCTGAGGGTGCAAAAAATCAAAATCCTTAGCAACACACATTACTAATGAAATAATATTGTAATTAGATTAGGAAATGTAAAAAATATTGTGCTACTTATGACTGATTTTGTGGTCCAGGGTCACAATTGTGATGCTGTCTGTAAAATCCAGGCTAATTATAAGATTCAAAGCATCAAAGTTTGATTTCACATTGATTTCTTTGACATGACCTTACTATTAGTCAATATTGAATATATCAAGGTTATATTTTCACAAAATGTTCTTTGTTAAATTATGTAGTAAAAACAGTAAATCGCAACAAAAAGTTTTTACATATTTATTTCACAAATAAAGAGAAACATTACCGTTATGACTCAAAGAAACCGTGGACTTGACCTTCGTCCTCCACGCCCTGGTTAAAAACCCTCATCAAAAGTAAATCCTGTGGTGGTTGACATTCAGCCATCTGAAGCACCTGCTGGAAACTAAAAACCAATACCCTGAACAGTGCTGTTTGTATTCATCGCACTTGTAAACCCATGTCTGACTCTCTTTTTTATACTCCAGCTACAGGCTCCGATTCCCCAGGCCAGGCTGTTGAGGCCGAAGAGATTGTAAAGCAACTTGACATGGAGCAGCTTGAAGAAACCCCTACCAGCACTAGCACTGATGGCAGAGAGCTGACCTTTGACCCTGCACTAAACCCTAGAACGCTGCCGCATGCAGACACAACAGTGGAGGAAGGCGAGATTGTCACAGAGGCGGATATGCCACCGCTAACTGGTGAGTGTTGGGGATATGTGTATTTTTAATATGGGCGTAATTATAAGTACTTGCTTGCTCATACTGGGGTCTTTCCAAACCCCTACAATACCGTATTTAACTCCTACTGCATTATTTGTGCAATTGATATGAGTGAGTAATGTTGTGGCTGATGTAGGATGTAGAGGTCTTGTTTGTCAATAAGCACCCACCTGGAAGATCTTAGCAAAAGTACCCACCTTGGCTGTTACAGTGCAATACCCCTGTTGTGAAAATTAAGCACTACTTATATTTTCCTCTGTAAATGTAAAGATCTATTTTGTCGTCTTCAGTCGTAGGATCCAACAGCAATTACCCCGATGTTCCACCATCACCTCCTCCGGAGGGAACTTACGAAGAGGACTGGGAAGTTTTTGACCCGTGAGTGAACACAACCATATTGTACGTTGACAAATAACATGCATAACCGTCTGCCGAATCTCAAACATACCATTAAATCTCACAGCTATTTCTTCATCAAACACGTGCCACCCTTGACCGAGGAGCAGCTAACCCGTAAACCAGCGCTGCCTCTTAAAACCAGGAGCACTCCAGAGTTCTCCCTCGTCCTGGATCTTGTACGTCTGCGATGCATTTTGTACACGTTAATGGTTAATACAAGCTCTTGTGTATGGTTTAGTAGTGATTTTCCACTGTTGTCCTGTTTCAGGATGAGACTTTGGTACACTGCAGCCTAAATGAATTGGAGGATGCAGCCTTGACCTTCCCTGTGCTTTTCCAGGATGTAATTTACCAGGTATGGAAAGAAATGTTTTTAACTTGATACTCAACAATCCTTTCACATTATTTGTATATGTATCTAACTGTTTTTAACTTCTCTCGATTGCTCTTATCTGCAGTAGGTTTGTATGAAGATGTGTAATCGTGATTCCTTTCTCATTCTCAAAGGTTTACGTCCGGTTACGGCCGTTTTTCAGAGAATTCTTGGAGCGTATGTCTCAGATTTTTGAGGTAACTGATATTTATTGTCAAATTTATTGTGCTCTTGATTATTTTGTTCTTTATTTTTGTTTTAAACCGTTCTACTAGGGTTATAGGACAGGGTTCCCACAGGTTTGTGAATCTGGGAGAAAAAAATTCAAGGCCCTGGGAAGTTTTTGAAAATATACATGCATAGATACAGGTCATTGAAAGTGCTTGAATCTATTTTATGCAAAAAATCCATATTCCCTGTGTAGTGTAGGATAATATCATAAAAATTCTAGACATTTTAAGCACACGTGCTAAACTGTTCCCTTTAAATTCTTATATCTTCTGTATGTGAATGTTGATATCAAAATGCTTTTTTGCATAGTTGTGTTTGACACATGAAAACGTCTTGGGTTACGTATGTAACTGTTGTTCCTTGAGAAGGGAACGAGACGCTGCGTATCCCTTGCCATACTTACTGCGTCCCTGTAACGCCGTCTTTGGCAAAATTTCAGATAGTGATATACTTCCTGGCTCCCACATTACCCTGTCTTTGTCGTTAATCCTCACCATTGGTTGAATTTGATATACACATTCAGACGCACTAACCCCTGGATGCGTCCCCAAAGTGTCACCGCAGTGACGCAGCACGAGTTCCCTCGAAAGGGAACTGTAACAATGTATCTTAAAAGGTAACACGATGTAACCTTGCTCTCATTTAAAATGTGTCCCCACATTTAATTCTTGAATTTGAGGGTATTGGACCTGGAAAGTCCTTGAAAGGTCTTTGAATTTGAATTTTGTTTTGTACACAACTCCCATATGATTATCATGTAATTTACTTGTATAATAGATAGGAGTGCAACGATTCAAATTACTCACGGTTAATAAGTCAATCGTCAAATTAGATGTATTGCCTTGAGCATACGGCACTCCCGCCAAGCGAATTTTACAGTTTTGTTCAAGCATTTTGTTCAAGCATTTTCTTAAGCATCGCTGCTGCAGTAGACTTAAATGAAGCTGGTGGTGCCTATATTAGCATCTTTTTTCCTTCGCTTGCCGCGCTAAACGGTCTGTAACACACACCCCAATACTTTCCATTAAATTGAAACATTTAATTTTTCTACATTTTCACAACATGATATGAATATAAGACTCCCTTTACTTGTTTTACACTGTGTACAGCAGGGGTGCCCAACCCTGTTTCTGGAGGGCTACCGTCCTGCAGATTTTAGCTCCAACCCCAATCGAACACAGCTGAAGCAGCTAATCAAGGTGTTCAGGGTTGCTTGATAATTACAGACAGGTGTGTTGGAACTGAAGTCTGCAGGACGGTAGCCCTCCAGGAGCAGGGTTGGGCACCCCTGGTGTGCAGGGTTCCCACTGGAATTTCATCGTATTTAAAAGGTCTTTTCCAGACTTTAAAAATTAGGGAATATTGTTTGTTGCTTTTAAAGGTGCAATGTGTAATTTTTAGAAGGATCTCTTGACAGAAATGCAAAATAATATACAAAACTATATTATCAGGGGTATATAAAGACCTTTCATAATGAATCGTTATGTTTTTATTACCTTAGAATGAAATGTTGTTATCTACATACACAGAGGGTCCCCTTACATGGAAGTCGCCATTTTGTGCCGCCATGTTTTTACAGAAGCTCTTAACGGACAAACTTTGTCTCTGGCGATGACATGTTTGTCCGGTGGCGGCTACCGTAGCTTCTATATGTGTTTTAAAAGCAAGAGGTGAGCAGTAGACTGAGCCTTTGGTTGCAATTCGCAACCTCAACACTAGATGCCGCTAAAATTTACACACTGCACCTTTAATTTTTGTTTCCATTTGTCAAAATGTTATCTGCTTGTTAACGTGTGATGTAAGAAATACCATTTCAGGGTCCAAGTCTCTATTGATTATAATTTAAACAGCTGTTTATTTGCACTGTTTATTTATTTTACGCATAAAAGCTAAATTTTTTTAAACTCACAGTGTATACTACATCATCCAGGCTCACGGCATCCCGGACATAGGTCATGGAAATTCAAATTTTTAGTCCGGGATATATCAGGTATTTGACGTTTGAGTTGGAGTGGGAACCCTGTGTGTATTGTTGACTAAGTTTATGATCATTATTAAACCCTCTTAATGTGAATGATATGGTCTGTATGAATGACACTTTAATTTTGAATTATCCACAGATCATTCTCTTTACTGCTTCCAAGAAGGTGTATGCTGACAAGTTGCTGAACATCCTGGATCCTAAAAAACAGTTGGTTAGGTCAGTTGCTTTAAATGATGGGTCTTCAACAGGGGGTCTGTGGTCAGGGTTTAAATTGGGCAATTGATTTTTAAAATGGATTTTTCCTATTTAAGACGAGTAGTTATACGAGCAAGTTTGGTGGTACAAAATAAAACGTAGCGCTTTTCTAAGCGGATTTAAAAGAGGAACTATATTTTATGGCGTAATAGCACTTTTGGGAGTACTTTGACTCGCCTGAAAAGTCCGCTCCCCTTCTCACTCTCATAATGGGAGAGGGAGGGTGTTACTGCGCCGAGTCGAAGTACTCCCAAAAGTGCTATTACGCCATAAAATATAGTTCCTCTTTTAAATCCGCTTAGAAAAGCGCTGCGTTTTGTTTTGTGCCACCAAACTTGCTCGTATAACTACTCGTCTTAAATAGGAAAACGTTGATGTGTTTGGTCACTTCTAACTTTACCTCTAAATGGTACCATTGAATGAATGGGGCTAAGCTAAATGCTATCGAAGCGTCGCAGCGCGCTCCAGCGCTTACGTGCACGCACACAGATGATAGAGGGATGTATCAACAATTCTTAGTTAAGGTAATAACATATTTTAATATTGAAAATGAGTAGAGTATTCCTTTAAGGGGTCCTTCTTGGGTTGAAAAAAGTTAAGACATCTGCTTTAAAAAAAAACCTTTATAAAGTTTGAAGTTGAGAGACACAGCAGCTGACCCGCGGGTGGGTGTGGTTTCAGTGCCGACAGCGGGCACGCTCCACCAGCTTAAGAGCAAAGAACGCTGCATTTATTTCCAAGATTTTGATAACTTTTTTCCCCAACATTCAAATTTGGTTGGGTGGTTAATAAAATTTTTTTCTCTGGTGTGACTAGCACAGAACACATTTGGAATCTGACTTTACATAGATTTTTAAGTTGTCATTGATGCTTAATTGTACTGTAGCAAGTGTAACATTTCGCTGGCTGAATAATTTAAAATGTTTTCTTGCCCAGTTTTATGTAGGTGTGCTTTGAATAAATAAATGTCTAAGATGTTTTGATTTTGTAATCAAAATTTTTCTCTTATTTTAGGCATAGATTGTTTCGTGAACACTGCGTATGCGTTCAAGGCAACTATATTAAAGACCTTAACATCCTCGGCAGAGATCTCTCCAAGACGGTGATCATTGACAACTCACCTCAGGCTTTTGCCTATCAGGTTTGTGAATCCTGCTCGAGTTCCTGTAGCTCAACTGTTAGTGTTAGCTTTTTAGATAAGAGCCACTGATAGTTGAATAACAATAAATGTGGTTACTGACACTAATGATCATTTATTGATGTGGTGAGTTATTAGTATGTAAATCTCAGGATGTGCTTACTCTGTTATTGCAGCTTTCCAATGGGATCCCCATTGAGAGTTGGTTTGTGGACAAGAATGACAATGAGCTCCTTAAACTGGTGCCGTTTTTGGAGAAGCTGGTAGAACTGGTATGTGTGTCTTGCGTCTTTTGTGCCTTTTCAAAAAGTAGAAGAATGAGTGTGATGTTTTCCAATATTTCTGCAATTTGGTTTTTGTACGAAGTTATACACTTCACCTAAAAAAACAATTAATAGTTACAGGATAATTTTAATGTCAATGTATAATGTGCATCTGCTATTAAAGGATAATTCCGGTATTTAACACTTTGAGTCTCATTTCTGGTTTGTTTTGGATGAACTACAGTGATGGACACAGAAATTTTGACAATGGGTCGTGTCTTGACTTTTCGACTGATTTAGAAGCGTCTCTTGACTGCTTCAGAGTGGAGGTCAATGGCCATGCACGGACATGTCATTGGGACAGCACTTGGCGTTCATTTTCAGGACTGTGCTGCTCACCGAGTGGTTCGTGGTGTTCGTTGATGATTAAAAACAAATATATTGGCGCAATGTATGATTTCAATCCGTGTTGTTTGCTACAGTGGAACTATTTTTTCAGAAACCTCACAACCGCGTTTATACTTCCGCTCTATATTTGAGTCTGAAGCATGAATGAACATAGTCCAACAAACTGTAATAAAACGGTAATATACTTTCAAAATCAAGTTTATTTATAACACTTACACCATCGAATATGTTTTTTCATCAGCAAAACAATAAAGAAAATATTTTGCAGAAACCCCAGTGCTCCGTCATGCAAGTCAACAGATCCGCACACTTTAAGAGCTAAAGCATATATGTCCAATACAACAGTAATCCCCCATAACTCCGTGTGACATATTGACGTCTTGTGAAGGAAATCAATCAGTTTTTGCAAGAAACTGAACGTTATTTACGACACTATTAGCGTGAATGGCGTTTGAGGTGATCTCTTCCACTAGTGCTGTTGGCTCTGGATGTTGGTCTCTCTGCGCCACCTATAGAGCGGGAGCGTGAAGCGCACTTCCTGCTTGGCAAAAGCTCTGCATTGACGCTGTAAAAAAATATATATATTCGAATCTCAAAACGGAAAATCGAATGTCAACCCACGAATCGAATGTCAGCCCTACAAATATGGGAAAAAAATTTTCTGAGAGTAAACAGCCCCTTTTCTGTTTCCCGGCGGCGGAGTGATATATCAGCGAGCATTGCGTCTTCCTAGAGAAGTCAATGGAATTTTACAAAATGCCAAATAAAACACGACAGAAACTGTATTTCGCTACACAACTTGTTTTTAATCATCAACGAACACCACGAACCACTCGGTGAGTAGCACAGTTTTGAAAATGAACGTTAAGTGTTGTTTTAATGACATGTTTGTGCATGGCCATTGACTTCCATTCTGAAGCAGTCAAGAGACGCTTCTAAACGAGTCAAAAACTCAAGACACGACCCATTGTCAAAATTTCAGTGTCCATCACTGTAGTTCATCCAAAACAAACCAGAAATAAGACTCAAAGTGTTAAATACCGGAATTATCCTTTAATACAAGATGAATGGCTTCTAGATCTAGTTTTGGTTCATGTTCCCTTTGTGGTTTTCATTACAGAATGAGGATGTCCGTCCACACATAAGAGAGAGGTTTCGCCTGCATGACCTTCTACCCCCGGATTGAACGGTTATCAGTCGAAACGATTGTTTCTTGCCAACCTGACTGTTTTTAAGCAGTAGGGGATTTTCACAATGGGGAAGGGAGAATTTGCCACAAACTCTTTGCCATAAGGATTTCAACTACAGACTCGCCTACATTGGCGTTTCTTTTATGTAGGGTGGGAGGGGGCGGGACTCAAGAACAGATGTTTTAAAACAAATGACTTGATGTATGCATACGTTTTCTATACACTTTCATTTACGGAGCTTCATTTTTGATTGGTCATCCATGCTCGGAGTGGAGTTTATGCCTGAATTGGACTTTAATGTAAAGCACTGCGCAGAAGTGGACATGCGTCACTCATTTTGGTGCTCAAAGGGACCCTCTGCCCTCCCAGGCCACTGGCTTACTTCAACAGGAATGACCAGTTGAATTTAAATATATAAAACATGAATATATACATTCAACTATGTGTGTATATGTGTATATATAACATTTGTACATATATATTTTTTCCTGTCAAGTTTGTAAAACATGACTTGCCGTTTGGTTTTAATTCATTATGCATTCCTGTTTAGTTAAAGGTTTTTCATAGACAAGCTGGCTTTTTATTAATTTTTTTACTCTAGGTTTTATGTATATTTAATGGCCTATACGTTTCGCTTTCTTTCAAACATTCGTAATCCGGTAAAGTGCTTATCCAGTCACATTACATGTACCGCATATGGAAAACAATAATGAAATGCTTTTTTGTCAAATTGATTCTTTTTCTCCGTCTCTAGTTGTGGCTTTCGGTTACTGACAGTTTAATATCATTTACCCATGTCGGTCATAATTTGGGAAAATCGAACTTTTCTCTTTTTAGTTTTGTTTTTATATACAAGTATAGCGGAAATGTAAAATACTGTATGTGCTTAAAAATGCTTTTTTGTGTGCAAATATAATGCTTTGTCTCTTTCTGATGTGTCCGGTAATTGTAGCACCAGCACATGAACTAGCTGAAATCACTGCATATCTGTGTTTTTCCACTTCGTCTTTCCTGCAGTCCCGCTTTGAAAACTGTTTTAGGAATTATCATGTACTGCTCTGCCTACCTCTGAAGGGTAGACCTTCCATTTCATTCAGTGTTACCCCAATGTTTTTATTTTATTTCTATGGACATTAATACATGATTTTAATGTACAAGAAGAATCTTGAGTGTTTTTCCTTGTTGGGCGGGATGGAAGTATTACATGTGGCCTTGACTGTTATTTTGTATTTGTTTTATTCTCGAAATGAATGTACACAATAATAACTTGCTTTAAGCTTGTCAACAAAGTTACATTTTACAGCCCATTTATTTGAACTGGTTGGTAACTCAGAAAGCTAGTGGTCCACTGATGAGGGCAAAGTTTAGATATCCTACACATAATTGAATTACTACAAACAGGATTCCCACGGGTCCTTGAAATTCTTGAAAGTTTGTGAATCTGGGGGAAAAATTCAAGGCCCTGGGAAGTTTTTGAAAATATACATACATAGATACAGGTCATTGAATCTATTTTATGCAAGAAGTTTTCTGGAAAAAATCCATATTATTCCCTGTAGTGTAGGATAGTATCATAAAATTCTAGACTTTTTAAGCACACATGCTAAACTGTTCATTTTAAATGCTTATATCTTCTGTATGTAAATGTTGATACCAAAATGCTTTTTTGCATAGTTGTGTTTGACACATGAAAACGTCTCTGGTTACGTATGTAACTGTTGTTCCCTGAGAAGGGAACGAGACACTCCGTCTCCCTTGCCATACTTCCTGTGTTCCTGTAACGCCGTCTTTGGCAATATTTCAGATAGTGATATACTTCCTGGCCCCCGTGTCACCCTGTTTTTGTCGTTAAGCCTCACCATTGGTTGAATTTGATATACACATTCAGACGCACTTACCCCTGGAGGTGTCCCCAAAGTGTCACCGCAGTGACGCAGCGCGAGTTCCCTCAAAAGGGAACTGTAACAATGTATCTTGAAAGGTAACACAATGTAACTTTGCTCTCACTTGAAATGTGTCCCCACATTTAGTGCTTGCATTTGAGGGTATTGGACCTGGAAAGTCCTTGTAAGGTCCTTGAATTTGAAGTTAACTAATAAGGTGTGGGAACCCTGTACAAACCTTACAGACATAATTTTCAACAATATTTACTTTATCCTCTGAAAAATCCATTGACACAAGGCTGTCCTATTACTTAATCAAGCAGATGTGGGTGTTTTTTAATGGGGGTTGTGATGTTGATCTTAATGCTCGATTAAAGAGCATTGCATAGTAGCCCAAAGGTTAGGGGTTTAAACCAAGGAAACATACTGATAAAAAAACTGTATACCTACACTCACTGTAAGTAGCTTTGGATAAAAGTGTCTGCCAAATGCAGAAATGTACATCATGGCGAGGTATAATTAGGTACAGAATGTGCCAGAATTGTGTGGCAGCTCTTGTCATCTTTTCATGTAAACAACTAGCTTTCACAAATGGTCGCTGTATCAGTAAAGTATTTTAAAAATGACTGAATGATTCAATAATAATAATCTTAAACAGAAAGTCACATGATGATTGGGTTTGCAAACATCTCTGTTAATGATCAGGCTTTAAAGCAACACTATGTAGTTTCCATGTTAAAATGACTTACAGCTCCCCCATGTGGTTGAAAAGCGCAACAGTGCCTGGTATCAGACACTCTTCTACAGGCAGGGGGAGGAGCGGGGCTGTGTGCTCTACCCTCCACCACCACTTTCAGAGTGTGCTTGTAGCAGCTAGGAGGCTGCTCAGGTTGCAGCAACAGTACAATTTTTCCAGTTAAAAGTTGTTCTATCACTGAAATCATTTTAGAGACATTATTTAAAGGTAAAAAACTACATAGTGTTGCTTTAAGATGGTACTAAATACAATGAATGTATTTCAGTGTTTTTATTGCAGACATGGAGCAGATCTACCATATCTATGTGTTTCCAGAAATGTTAACTTTCAATGTGTCTTTACTGGTGCCTGGATGTTGGTAATGCACCTTTGATAAGATATAAAAACGTAGTAATTTAAAGCAGCATGTTCCAAGATTTAACATTGAAATATAATATTTGTAATACATTTTTTTATTACATCTATCACATTTTATTTTGTACATATTATTATTTGCTTTAAAATGTTTAAACATTTTTGCATTAATTACTTACAGAAATGTAAAAATAAGAGTTCTTTGTGATGCAGGTAAATCAGAAAATATTTAAGGTGAGGAAAGGTCAAGTTAATATATATATATTATATATATATAATTGTTCAGTGAACATCTGGGTATTTTATTCATCATGCAAAGACAAATATTTAACAAAATTTGTATTTAAACTGCAGTTTATACAAAGCAGTATACTTAAAGGAACAGTATGTAGGATTGTGGCCAAAACTGGTATTGCAATCACAAAACTTGTGGCTAAAACTGGTACTGCAATCACCCAACTGTGGCCAATACACAAAATGACAACATAAACATCAGTTGAGGGCTGCAACTCCACTTTTTAAATGACAATATCCTCTCCAGACCACTGTTGTCAGTGTTATAAGTATTTGAAATGAAAATGTTTTGTTAATGTCTAGTGACATATCAGAGCTGTTTATGATTAATTGATATAAATTTCTTACATACTGTTCCTTTAACGGGGACATATCATGAAAATCTGACTTTTTCTATGTTTAAGTTCTATAATTGCGTCCTTAGTGCTTCTATCAACCAAGAAAATGTGAAAAATAACAACCCAGTAACTTAGTTTTGGTAAACTAATCCATTCTCTGCAAACATGTGAAAAACTAGGTAATTGAAATTTGGCTCCCCTTGTGATGTCATAATGGGATAATACCGCCCCTTAATCAACACTATCCAACCACGGCACTGCCATTTAGTGCAGAGATCAGCTCATTTGCACTTAAAGGCGGAGTCCACGATGTTTGAAAAACGCTTTGGAAAAGAAGACGGGCCGACTACCAAAACACACTTATAGCCAATCAAATCAAATCAAATGCCGGGTTGCGTATGTGTGGGGCGGGTCTATCAACAGAAGGTCCAGATTCTATTGGGGTAGGGGCGTGTTTGTTTGGGTGATTTCAAATATCAACATTGGCTTTCAAACATCTTGGACTCCGCCTTTAACAGGACACACCCAAAATGGCACATTTTTGCTCACATCTAAAAAGTGGCAATTTTAACATGTTACGATAAATTATATATATATGTTTTGAGCTAAAACTTCAAATACGTACTCTGGGGACACCAAAGATTTATTTGGCATCTTAAAAAAGTCTTGTGAAATGTCCCCCTTTAATACACAAGTTGCAATAAAATTGTAAAAATCTTCGACGTGTTAAACGCATAAAATGATTTTAAGATATTTCAGTCAACGTGCAAAATTTTATAACTGATGGCTAATGCCATGTTACCACAGTTTTACTATGGTTGCCTAGGGTGTTTCTGTACATGTTAAATTCCCGTCCTCCAGTCCAGCGAGTGGCGCTGTGCTTCTTGTCTCCGTTCCGTCTGTTACCAGTGTAAAATAAGAGGAGGCCTATTTTAATTTCTCGTCTTCTGGTTGTTAAGTCGCAGAAAGTCGCTGGTTTGACACCGAGCTCATGTCGAAGGACGCCCGGCACGATGGTCGCCGGCGCGGCGCTGGTCAGCAACACCGGCTCGGACTGAGGTCGGGTCCGAGCGTGGACGGGAGAGACAGGTCGGGCAGTAACAGCTCCGGATCTTCTCACGGAGGAGGGAAAGGCAGGAATACGCCCATCAACATCGCACTAAAGGTGAACTGTACCAAAACACAGTCAGCTGCCTACCCGGACAGCATTTTTTGGGCACCATTGGCGAGTTGTGGAGGTTGGGAATAAGCCCGTAATGTCAAGAAAGGGAGTCCGGGCGGGAAGTTCACTGGGTATAATGACCTGTCACACTATCACTCATATTGTCAAGTATTTGTCTTGCAAAAATTCTCCATAGCAACCACAGTTTCCGCTTCAGTGGCAAAGTTATAGACCAAATATCAACATTACAGACTGTAAACGGAACGCCTCAAGCATACACAAAATCACTTTAGTAGTATACATTAACAAAGTATTGTGATTACTTTACTACAGTGTACCATACAAGTTTACTACTGTAGTAGTAAAAAGTGTATACTACATAAAGTTTTCATTTGTGAGATCTCATATTATTCCTTTTTCATTCATCATGTTTTTCATAGTAGTAACGCATGGGCTGGTTATTCATTTAGCTGTAAATGTTGCCTGCCATAGTGTGTATGATCATTAAAACCTGAAATAATGTTTACTTTTGATGCAAAGAAAAGACCTTTTATTCACAAGTTTTGGGCTTTGGCGTTTGTTGATGTTGATGATGAACTGTGTGTACCTACTTAGACACCCAGCCACAGTTTTACAGCAACCCATTATAAATACTTTCCAAGTGCCGTACTACACAAACATCCCTAACATCATAAACACAACTTGCTTTACAGTTCATAAACTTAACCAGGTATGACATTACCTCTGTAAAAATGATCCTAGTAACCTTAGAGGCGGTTTCCCGGACAGGGCTTATCCTAGTCCCAGACGGTTATGATGATTAATCGCCTGTTTAGGGCTTTGACGACTATGACGATTAATTGTGGTTTTATTGTTTTGACATTTAATTCTCATAATTTTTTTGTTCTATTCACATATTTTTGTAATTATTTAAATTGAATCTTCCGGCAGTAAATATTAATACACATAGCACACATTTAAAAGTAATTATTTAATGAATATATAAAATTCGCGTTATGCGGCTTTCACATAGGATGCGGTGTGCGCTGCGCTGCGCTATGAAACCCATTCATTTCAATGGCTTGCGCCGCGCGAGGGCGGTTTTTTGTTGCGCCGAGCAAAGCGTTTTGTTCTTGTGTTTTTCATCAAGAAAAATAATAAACCCATCATTGATCATTCAAGCAGCGCTTTATGGAGAAGTAGCCGGTTGCTCTGCTTGGGACTGGCGGGTTCTGTGCGAATTACCTGGGCACATTAACTTAAGCACTTAAATAAACCAGCTGTTGCACTCGCATTGCACGCAAATTCATACGCGATTTAACGCAGCGTACGCAAGCACTGCATTTAAACAGTTGCGTAATTCAAAAGTGAAAGTAAAATGTGCACGTCTGCATGCGCATTTATAAGCCCCTCCCACCCGGTGAAACCGCGATCACCGGGTTTGGGACGCGCCGATTAACCGGTGAGAAAATTCTGTCACCGCGGCAACCCTAATGCACTTACTTAGGGATGCACCGATAGGATTTTTTTTGGGCCGATACCGATTCCGATTTAAACAGACAACTTCTGGCCGATACCGATATTAAACACTTGTATACAATACTATACAGTTGGTCTATTAGCTAGTTTATTTCTGCATCAGATTATTTTTACTGAACATGGATGGGATCTAATTAACATTCAACTGACCAAATAAGAGAGGCACAAATTAAGCTAAAACAAATATAATAAGACAGCATGACAACCTTCAAATGTGGTTTTTGCTATTCAGCATATATTTTATTAACATCATCAACTAATTTTTACATATAATGGATTTCTTTATGCAGTTAATTAATAAACAATCAGTATCGGCCTTTCTCGTGCTATTGCCGATATGCCAATGGTTTCAAATTAATCTAAAATCGGCCGATAAATATCGGTGGCCGATACATCGGTGCATCACTACACTTACTTGATACTGTAAAACTATGTAAGTTTGCAGCCCAAAAATAGTGTACGTTACGGAAAGTATATAACGCACACAGAGAACAATGTAATATGATAAGGTGTGTAAAATATCTCATTGGATGGCTAATTCAGTCCAATTTTTTAAGAGTATGATAATATTGGTTTTATTATATAATTTCATATAATATTTCATTGATATAATAAGAGTCGATTTTTTTTTTGGAATGATTCAGTAATTTTATAAAGGAAAAAGGTGCATTATTTAGTAATTTATTATTTACTTGTGCTAATGCACAATTGATTAAAAATTGTATTAATAATGCATATTAAATATGAATCTGGAATCATCTCAGATGTTTTAAGTTAAGTTTACATTTATGCATTTGGAAGAAGCTTTTATCCAAAGCTATGTTTACACTAATGTGGAAAACGGAAAAGTTTATCCTTTTAGGCTTTTGAAAGATTTCACATACACATACAACTTTGTCAAAAAGATCTATGGTGAAAATGCAGACGGTGAAAAATATGGATGTCACATCCGTTACATCACCCATAGGTTTGTGAAACGCTTTTACCGTTGCCATCTTGGCTGCGTGTCACTGTGCATCACTTAGGAATAACCGAAAATGGGTAAAGAGATGAGATGTGGGTTAAGCTCTGGTGGCTGGTTGCTGAAACCACGCCCACCTAATTATGCAGCCTTATGAACTTTAAAGCGTAACTTAACCCCTGGTCAGAGCCTGACTCCACCCACTGGCAATATTTGAAAAATGCAAGAAAAGTGGGCAGATCTCAACGGAGATAGAGGGGATAAACTAAGCTCGTACCAAGTGTTTGGTGAGATCGTAACAAGGGCACGGTGAGCTTGAACCTGCTTACGTCACGAGTTCTTTTTTGGACCCAACATCCAATAGGAAAATTCAACTGCAGTAGCCACTGTTCAACCTGAAGAGGGCAGCACTCAGACGTTTTTACACCATATATTATAGTATTGAAACACTTTATATCCAAATGTCAAAAAACTTACTAAAATCAATGAACAGCACTAAAAAATCATCATTCTTACAGATCATTAACTAAAAAAAGTTGGTTTAGGGTTTAGTTACTCTTTAAGGCTTAATATAATTGAAACTGGCAAGTTACAAAAAATCACCCCCTCACAGTTGTCATGAAGGGCAAGATTAGCTATAATATATAGACCAAAGTCGCTTTCTGTACCCGGCTGTAAGCACAATATTTTCTGCTGTAAAGTTGGGCATTTTAACATGGGTGTCTATGGGGATTGACTCTGTTTTGGGGCCAGTCTCTAGCAACCGTTGATGAAATGTAGAATGTAGAAGTTACTTCTGTGTTGGCTTCATCAGAGAGATTGAAAGGTGGCTCCTCGGTTTTCAATGATCCACGAAAACTAAATCTGCTGTATTACGTGTGCCAGGCCAGTAGGTGGCAATGCTACTTTGTAAAGCATAAATACAAACAATCAGGATGGCAAAAGCATCGAGCAGTTTTGTTTCGATTTTGAGGTAGATTTATTACTACAAGTGACCCTGAGCTACAAAATACCCAAATTTTGTAACCTTTATAGAGAAACGTTAATAAACTCAGTATCTTGAGCAGCAAAAATGCAGTTCTGTAGGTCGCCATTGTTGTTTTGGTCATAATCGCACATGCAAGCTAACGCATGCACACGATGTCACCGCTATCACAGATATGTGTTTACGTAGTTTACACGTAGACAAGGTGTCATTATCAAAAACGTTGAACTAGGGCTGCATGCATAATGATTGATCGCAACTAATTGTTTGCAGAATAAAAGTTTTTGTTTACATCATATATGTGTGTATAATGTGTGTTAGAGTGGTCCTTTTCAACTTTGAACAGTTCATGCTCTCACCCCACCAATATGTTTGAATAAATAATTTGAAAAAATGGGCACATTTTGTTCAATATTACTTAATATTTAGAGGTTGCTCAAGACCTTTGAAGTTAAACACATTCACGTATTATGTGCAGTGTCGGGGGAAACGCATTACTAGTAACGTGCATTACGTAATAATATTACTTTTCTGAAGTAACGAGTAAAGTAACGCATTACTTTATAAATGTACATATTAATATTTGAGTTAGTTTTTTAAAAAAGTAAGCAATACTTTCCATGAAAAGTAACTAAGTAACGAAGTTAGTTACTTTTTTGGGAGTAACTTAATATTGTAATGGATTACTTTTAAAAGTAACTTTCCCCAACACTGATTATGTGATACTTTGTGCTAGCATGCATAATTGTTTAATCATATATACTTATGGCAGCAATGGACTTATTTGACCATGCTCCATGTATTTAAAACTCCTGTTTTAGTCGTGAAATGTCTTTCAAAGCAAGAAAGCCGCTCAGCGACTTTTGTATCAGAGCTCCTCAACTGTTTGCCTGTTAAATAACTTGTTGCAATTGCTGCTCAGCTATATCAGTGAGCAATTTTTCTTAGATTTTAATTATAAAAAAAACAATTATGTACTGACCTGAATCTTCAGTGTGGAGATCGCTGTGTTTTTGCATGAGATCTGTCATGCTCACGGCCGTGTCTGTGACAGATCATCGCATTGGCTCGTCTCCGTTTACTTCTCCAACCCTGTTGTCAGTTACGCACCGCTGAGCTCCAATCGGACACGGCGTATCTAATGCAGGCGCGCAGCCCCTGCCGCCTCCAGCACATGCTGGTGAAGTAGGCGGCCTGCCATGTGCACATGACTGCACAGAGAGAGAGAGAGATGTATCCAACACTCAGCCAAGCTATACGGCAAAACAAGACTGCAAAAAATTAGCTGCAAAATCTCTCTGGAGGAGAGATATTGGGTGCTAACCAGGACGGCAGGTCTCTCTCTTTTCTGTCCTGTTCTGTTTGGCAGAGGAATCTGCTCAGCCGGGCGAGTTTGCAAGAGCCAAAAGCCACGCTCACTCATGGGGCTATTTTTGGTCCAGCTGACAGATGTCGAAATCAGGCCGTGCTTGCACCGAAGATGCCGGTGAGGGGGTAACAGGTTGCCGTAGGCAAATTCGGTAGCATGTCAGGTCCGGATATGGACGAGGAACCTGCTTACAGACTCTACTTCTATTCTGTACGTATCTTCTGTTATTCTTTAGTCTGCATGCTTTTTCCTTAAGATGGATTTGCAGGCATGAAACCCTATACTTGCATTTTTGGTGCGCTGCCTCGAGGTGGAGAAGTGCATTGGTAGATCTGATCTTAGGTGTGACATGCTGGTGATTAGTTAATTAACTTGGCATGTCTTGGGTACACATGTAACACTGACTTTCTTCACACTTTTATTGGTTGTTTTGCACCATCATGGGATGCAAATTCGCAAGCAGCCCACTCCCCTTCCTCCAATGTGGGACGAATGTAGACTTGGGCCATCAGCTGCCAAAAACCCACTAAACCCTGAGTAAATATTTACCATCCAAACACCCTGCTGGCAGGCAACAAGTCAATTGAGTAGTGTCTTTATGACTTGCAATAATTTTGATCATCTGCTTTGAATCCGGACTTAAAGCCACAAAAAAAGGTTGCTGTTATTTGGGTAACTAGGTCAGTTGTGTATTTTAACCCCAAGGACATGAAATTCAGGCAGACGAGGAGCGAATGCTGTTTATGCATGTGTAAAAATCATTGAGCGTTATGAAATATTGCTGTGTGTGAGTGAATGTGGCAGTCGGAGGAGCTTTGCATTTGCATAACGCATTTAGGCAACAAACAACAGAATGAGTTGATATATTATGCCTTTTCAAAATCATATTAAAGGATTACTTCACTTTCATAAAACAATCCAGATAATTTACTCACCATGTCATCCAAGATGTTTATGCTTTCTTTGTTCAGTTGAAAAGAAATTAATTTTTTTGAGGAAAACATTCCAGGATTTTTCTCCATATAGTGGACCTCAAGGTTTATAGTTTCAGTGCAACTTCAAAGGCCTCTAAACGATCCCAACCAAGGCATAAGGGTCCTATCTAGCAAAAATATCATAATTTTCGCCCCAAAAAAGTACTTTTAAACTTTTACTGTGTAAAACGCTGTGTGACGCGCCAAGCGTGACCTTACGTATTACGTAATCGCGTCGAAAGGTCACACGTTACATATGTGAAACGCACACTTGTGGACCATTTTAAACAATAAACTGAGACAAAGACATTAATTGTTATCATTCCACAAACAACCATGTCGGAGTGGTCTTTCTTCAGACTTGTAAACACTGGAGCGGTAGTTTCGCATACGTCACGCATGACCTTTCGACGTGATTATGTAATATGCAAGGTCACACTGGGGCATCACAAGGCTAGCGCAAGAAGTTGAGAAGTTGTGCTTAAAAAGTGAGCTTAATTTTTTGGCGAAAATTACTATTATTTCGCTAGATAAGACCCTTATGCCTCGGTTGGGATTGTTTAGAGCCCTTTGAAACTGCGTTGAAACTGTAAACTGTTGAGGTCCATTAAAGTCCATTATATCCACTATATACTATGTCCAAAAATCCTGGACTGTTTTCCTCAAAAAACGTAATATCTTCTCGACTGAATAAAGAAAGACATAAACATCTTAGATGACATGGGGGTAAGTAAATTATCAGAATTTTTTTCATGAAAGTGGAGTATATTTTTAAATGATATATCAAGGTAATGAAATGGCCCCACTAAATTAAAACACTGGGTTGTTGCAAGTATTGTGGCTGAGGATCTAACAAATAATAGAATGTTCGATAATATTCGATAATGAAAATTGTGTTCAATAAACGTCATTTTATATATTTGTTTGCTATGATGTCACTTGCCCACCACCCCACTGAAACAATGGAAGCTGCATGATTATGAAGTCAGCCGCATCTGCTCCAAAGAAAGATATTAAAGGCACACTCCACTTTTTAAAATTATGCTCATTTTCCAGCTCCCCTAGAGTTAAACATTTGATTTTTACTGTTTGGAATCCATTCAGCTGATCTCCGGGTCTGGCGCTACCACTTTTAGCATAGCTTAGCATAAGAATCTGATTAGACCATTAGCATCGCGCTCAAAAATAAGTTTCGATATTTTTCCTATGTAAAACTGACTCTTCTGTAGTTACATTATGTACTAAGGCCGACGAAAAATTAAAAGTTGTGATTTTCTAGGCCGATACGGCTAGGAACTATACTCTCATTCCGCCGTAATAATCAAGGACTTTGCCGCCGTAAAATGGCTGCAGCAGGCGCAATGATTCTACGCAGCCCCGAAAATAGTCCCCTTGGTTACTTTCAATACCAGGGGACTATTTTCGGGCACTGTGTAATATCATTGCGCCTGCTAATGCATGATGCTAATGGTCTAATCAGATTCAATGGATTATGCTAAGCTATGCTAAAAGTGGTACCGCTAGAACCGAAGATCGGCTGAATGGATTCCAAAATGGTAAAAATCAAATGTTTAACTCTTGGGAAGCTGAAAAATTAGCATATTTTCAAAAAAAGTGTAGTGTCCCTTTAAACAAGAGATCATTGAAATATTTCTGTATAATGACATAGACATAAAATTTGGTGCAAATATTCGTATTAAATAGTTCTTGACCTGTCACATTTTAAGTGTATGTAAATCTTTTATTCTAGATTTCCTTAAAGTAATGTTTTGGCAACACACCATGTATATTTTCTCTTGGCTGTAGGCCTCTTTCCAGCGGTCCAACAGTCATGACAAGGTGAGGAAGATTGTGGCAGAGGAAGGGCGTGCTGCTCGCAACCTTATAGCCTGGAGTGTCCCGGTGGAGAACAAGGAGGAAGAGGGTTAGATATGACACACACACACACACACACACACACACACACACACACAGCTGGTGAGGGGAAACATGCCTCAATCTGATATCAGATAAACTTATTTATCAGTCCGACTTCTGTTCCTGTCTAAGTTAGCACATTTTTGCTAATAATGCTAAAACACAATTTTGCCATAATGGTCTGGCAACGTTAGGACCACTGCCCACCCCTTTTCAGATCTATAGGGTTTGAATTTATTCTAGGAAACAATATTAGCAAAGGGTTAAAAAAGTAACCCAATCTTAGATCATGTATTAATAGCAACTAGTCCATGATTCATTGCTCTTTTTGTTACAGTCATAAACATTCACACATCCTACATGAATCAACGCCCATCAGTCTGCCACTTAAAATGCATTCCTAAAGAGTGTCCATTTGCAAAGCAAATGTGGGCGATGAACAAGTGCTCAAAATCTGTCAGACTCTTCTCTAGGTTATTTGCATAAGGCGATCTGCTTTTTGTCTCCTCTCTACTAATAAGCTGGTGTGTGGTGGGCGTTCTGGCGCAATATGGCTGCCGTCGCATCATCCAGGTGGATGGTGCACATTGGTGGTGGTTGAGGAGATTCCCCCATTCATATGTAAAGTACTTTGAGTACTGAGAAAAGCGCTATATAAATGTAACAAATTATTATTATCTGATTGGCTGACGCACGCGTTGCCGCTTAAAAAGTTGAGAATTGTTCAACTTCTACCCGAGCAATGGCAGTGACGCGGCGCAGACGGATCCACAATTCTGTTTGGCAACGCATGACGTCACCCATTAAAAGGGAATGGGAAGCGTTAACGCTTACGCCCCGTGTGAACGTCCCTTAACTACTTCGAGATTAGGAGTTGCATAACCTTAGTTATAAAAGTAAAAAGTGATGATTTAGGAGCAGTTATGACTTTTTATATACTGATTAGACTGACTACAGCTAGCCTGGGTGCCAGCCCATCTTAGCCCCGCCCACAAGATTTTGTAAACGGGAAGATGGGTCTGGGGTTTCTGCGTTGAGGAGCTACTATTTTAGGACAAATGCTGGTCGAACCAATCAAATTGTCAGGGCGGGCTTTATACGATGATGGACAGATAATCAACAGTAACGTAATGAACCACGTCACCAAAGAGCGCGTGTGTTAAATGGCTGCCGCTGTAGAGTTCAGATGTGTGGATTCTGACATTGAGTCTGTACTAAAAGATATCGACAGAGCATTGATTTTAAAAGAGGAACAGAGAAACGCGAGCAGGGCATTTGTTGATGTCCTATTCGGCAAAAGTTGGTCGCAACTGAAATGGCTAACGTTATCACGGCGATGCAACTCAGCGTGCACGACGAGATGGATATAATTAGCGGTCGTTGCCAGCTTCTTTTCGGAAGCCCGGAATCGTGGTTGCTAAATAAGTGGAGGGACATGCTAGGCTCCAATATTTTCAAGCAAACGTAATGGCTATCGCCGTGGATGAAGTTCACCTAACGTACAAATGGTAAGAGATAGTCTTACTCTATGACTTAGTAAATACTTCATGTTGTGATATAAACGAAATGTTGTAAACATAATAGGTGTTGATGTACATTCGCTAACTCGGTATAATCACAATGTTAGTGTCATTGTAGCGAATAACTACCAGTTCGGTCAGGCTGCAAAGACGTTATTTAAACATACGTTACACACTCGGTTGCTCTGATTGATCGTAGGTCTATCCAATTGAGTGCAGAGGCATTTTTCGGTTGAGACACGCCTCATAATTATAGCTCAATGGAGCGGTATCAGACTCAAATTCTGACTAGAATTGAGTATGGCAACGTCAGGCTAGACTACAGCAGGGGTCGGCAAGTAACTGCTGTTGGCACACTTGCGTCTTATTTTTAATTAGCCTAGTATAGGCTTATCTGATCTTTTGTCAAGAAACATTGTCTTTATTTCCTATTTAAAAGACGGCATTAAAAATTTTTAAAAGCATAGTTATGAATCTGTGAATCATTTGTTCAATCGTTTTTTTTCAAATTAAAAACAAAAATGAAAAAATTAACCACCACGGTTTTCTGATTGTGTGCTCAGATCAAAAATCAATTACTGGATTAGACAATTTTTTTTATTTAACACCTTTATAGGCATAATATATCAATGAAATCATTTTAAATAGTACTATAGTGGTAACATATTACAGGCATTTATGCTCTCATGAAAGACTTACAGTCCAACTTTTGAACTGTATTCCTTTTTTTATTAATATTTATCCGGGACACACACATACACACCTGAGGTTTAAGGA
The DNA here is from genome assembly GCF_027580225.2 of Misgurnus anguillicaudatus. Lineage (NCBI taxonomy): Eukaryota > Metazoa > Chordata > Actinopteri > Cypriniformes > Cobitidae > Misgurnus > Misgurnus anguillicaudatus. The sequence goes on along the minus strand of NC_073342.2, from coordinate 24,755,617 downwards.
GGTCTCCGCTGGACTGTTTTTTTTGTCCAGCTCCGACAAGGTTCTATTCAGTAAACCGCTTAAAATACACTCTGTGTTCACGTTTATTTCCCGACCTGACGGGTCCGCAAAACTTAACGTTAGATCTCGTTTTCAGAATCTCACATTCAAATGTCTCTAACGAAAACAGAGAGAAGTAGCCTATAACAATTATAAATGTTATACAAAAATTGTGTTTGTGCCAATATAAATATTATTTTAACATTGTATTGTCAGCAGAGAAAAAATGTCAGAAAAAAAATGAAATATAAATAATAAATTAAATAGGACAAAGCCTCTCACTCAAATTTCTAACCAACATAAACCGAAACCATTGGTTGCAGAATTGCTGTTCAAACTAATTGCTGAAAATCCTCCTTTGCCAAATTTATAACGTTTTAAACGGAGGCAAAGATCAAAGAACTTAGGAAAAATGAATAATGGCTTTATTTTAATAGACATGTAAAACCATATTTTGGCGGATTACTTTCATTTTTTAACGAATTTATCTGCCCATAGTCTTAATAATTAACGGTAAACGAACTTGACTTGCTGTTCTCGAGCCCCAAGTTCAAGTAACAGAACAGAACAGTAGATTCCTTTGACATTTACGTTAAAATTGTATTAGTTAAAATATTACTGCAGTAAAAGAGTTTATTTCTAAAAGCCTGCAATTACTTTTCAGTAATTTGCGATGTCACGGAGTTTAACGTCTTCACGCATGACGCATTGACATGATTTACGAGGTAAATTTGCAAATGATTCATGAAGTTATACCTCTGAAATTATTTGATAAATTGTTTTTTAGAAGTATGCTCAAACTCTAATGACAGCTATGATCGCGGATGCGCTGGTAGAGAAAGAGAACGAGAAAGAGCGGCCCGTATACGCATTTTTTTTCAGGACATTCTTGCAAGCCGGTGGCAACTTGTCCACGACCCGGTGGTTGGGGACCTCTGGGATAGAGGAAGAGTTTTGTGCAGCATTTAGTGCAAATATTTTTTATCAGGTAATACATATTATTTATTAGTGTGTTATACGCGAATGAATAATAATGAAAAAAGTTCAAAAGTCGGACTGTAAGGGAATGAGACATACAGGAAAGCATGGTTGCTATTCAAACCCTTATTAAAACCCTTATTAAAATGTAATCTGTTAGTAGGCTACCTGATCTGTTTAAATTTATTTCATTGGTATATGTCTGCTAAGGTGTTAAACAAAAATTTGTCCGAACCCGTTTTCATTCTTTTTTTTATTTTTGATCTGAGCGCACATTCAGAAAACGAGTCGTTTGATTTTAGTTCAGGAAATAAATAATAGAAAACAAGTCGTTTTTCTTTATTTTCTTTTTGGTCTTGATTTGAAAAAACGAATGAAGGAATGATACACGGGGCCATTTTTGTAAACTGGTATTGTAAAATAAAAAAGTCTGATTTAAAAAAAATTAAAAAACGGACTTCAAATTAATCCGGCGGGCCAGAAAATATTCCTGGCGGGCCACTTTTGGCCCGCGGGCCGCCTGTTGCCGACCCCTGGACTACAGGGAGCTGATCTTGTTCTTATACCTTATTCAAAATATAGGCCCGGATGCAAGATCAGCTGTAAATGCCATACAAGGTGTTTTTAACTCTTTCCTCGATTTAACTTGTCAATTAAGAAAAAATGCTTCTCTGCAACAAAATCACTTACATTTTATATTTGGTCTTAGAACTGGACTTATTTTCTTGGGTCATTTTGCTCATCCAAAGCATCTTAAGTTGGGAATTTTTAGATATTTTTGCTGAAAACAAGACAAAAATACTAAGAAATATTTTTCTGGAGAATCATTTTTTGCAGTGTGCCAATGACAAGTTTTCCCAGCAATCCATATTTCCACTATTATCCACCAAGTGGCGCTCTTACTCAAATTTTAAAACCCGTAAGCAACCTTTCAGGTCGAACAGTAAGAACTTTGTGTATGTTTTGATCATCGCTCTGTATCTGAACTCTATCAAAAGCCCTTCACAAAAATTATCTCAGCTTTTTGCTCAAATTTTTGTATTTTTGAAGAAACCTAACCATATCTGAGAGGTGATAAAAAGAGAACAAATGAATATAGGATTAAAAACAGGATCTGTTCTTTCATTTGATATTTTATATGTTTATATATTTAAAGAAGAAGATTGAAAATCATAAAAATGCTGGCGCTGGATGCAACTTCTTTTAAAAAACGCTGGCGGGGAAATAGTTAGGCAAAAGAAATGTTAAGGGAATATTACAGTCAAAAACTGATAAAAAATATACAATTTTGTGTAGCTGTTTAACTTAATCTGTAGACCGTAGTGCTGCTACCGACGTCAAAGTCGTGGGTTTGAACCCTAGAGAATGCACAAACTGATGTGATAACACTTTTGGGTGCCAAAACTGCTTTGTATACAAGATATATGAAATGGACATGAACTAACTTTTTTACATTTTTAATTCATTCAGTTTATTTCAGGTTGGTATTTATATGTGACCCTGGACCATTGTATGGGTCAAACATTAGGATATTAAATCATCTTAAAGATCATCTTCCATGAAGATATTAATGTCCTACTGAAAATATATTAAACATTTGTCTATCATAGTAATGTGTGTTTGTGACTTCATTTGAACAACTTCGAAGGTGATTTTCTCAATATTTCGATTTTTTTGCACCCTCATTTCAAATAGTTGAGTATCTCAGCCAAATATTAATCTATCCTTACAAACCATACATCAACTAAAAGCTTATTTATTCAGATGATGTATAAATCTTCATAAAATGACCCTTATGACTGGTATTGTGGTCACACGTGTATGAAATTAATCTTTCCACTGTTGTCTTGTTTCTACACCACATGCAGGTAAATCAAAACATCACACTAACAGCAACGCACGAGCTCAGCGAATCAATGCAGGACTCCACAGGAATAAAAAACAGGTGGGAATTATTCGGTTGTGAAGCTGAATGGTTATTGGATTCTGACTGGACTCTATTTAATTTAAAACCAAAATACTTATGGGACCTGGAAGGTAACACGGTTTTACAAATGTTTCTGGATGCTTTTGCGGTCATTGTGTAAAATGTGTACATTTAACTCTGAGGTAAGGGCCGTTTACATTGTAACGATAACTAACCATAAAAAAAATAGTTTTGAGTTCACATCATAACTTTAACGATAAAGATACAACGAACGATATCGTTGGGATTACTTTCTGGGCGATTCCCCCCACCTGATAAACGATAAACCATTGACAGCCAATCAAATCTATTTAAACTTCAAGTTCACGCGCACTTGAAATGACAGTTGAAAAGCTCACGCGGAGGTCTATAACATAAAATTACCTCAGGTATCCAGCGCTGATGCAGTTGCTGTGAAATTCACTACGTTATGCTTTTTTTCCTACCACACTGACTACGCCAAAAGGTAAGATATTAACTTAGATTACACAAACTAGATCACTGTTTAGACTTAACGTACACGAAACGCAGCGTGTTGAGGACATCTCATGGTTACCCGCTTTGTAAATGCAACAAGAACAGCATATTTTCATATTCAGTGACAAGAAAACAATTGCAACAGTTTTTATTACAAGAAATATCCAATAAAAGTTAATGTCATTAAAGGCAAGTAAGTTATTTGCGCGAGTGCCCCGCGAACGAATTAAGCATAAAGTTATCGTTATAATAGTTAACGTTATATATATTGTTATAATGTGAACGGCCCTTGGATGAGTAACGTTTAATGTATATGGATTTAGTGGAAAACAGCAACTTTAAACCAGGCAGTACTACATAACCTGATTTGTAGTATTTTAACCATTAAATTCCTTTGTCACAAATTTGTGTAAGATCCAAAAAACAGCAGTTACTCATGGCAGTCACTAGATGGCACCAGAGACCATCAATTTCAAAAATCTATTTTTGCCTACATTACCTCTGAGATTAAAATAAAAAACAGTACAGACTTTAGTGATCAATGCAGATTTTACGTTTTAAATGGCCATCTTGATATTTTAAATTATAAACTTTGCCAATCCTAAATACGTTTAAGGTGTTTAAGACATTTGAAGTGACTCATAAAACATCACCTGCCCTTTACAGAACACAGCCCTGGACTGCAAACTCGCACCAGGGTCGATATTGGACAAAGGAGCCGAGAAGAGCCCCACCAAAACCAGACAGCCACGGAAAGTGGACCTCAGAGCACGATACTGGGCCTTCCTGTTCGATAACCTGCGCAGGGCGGTGGACGAGATTTACGTCACCTGCGAATCTGACCAGAGTGTGGTGGAGTGTAAGGTATGATTTGTCAGCCTAAATTTAACCTTTAGACAAAACCGGTTTATTATTACTAAAAAAACTTGAGCAGAATTATTTAATGTCTAAAAAAATGTTAACTAGTTGCTCACAAAGACACGGTAATATTCCAGAAGGTCTTGTTTATAAAAGAAAGAGTGATGTTTTTAAATTTTTTTATTTATATTATTTTATATTTATGTTTTTGGATTGCATAGGAAGTAACGCACACAAGAAATATTAAATCCCACAATCCTGTATGCTCAACATATCCTTCTTGTTGTGCTATGGATGCTGCATGTTTTTCTTTTTAATAACTGGAAAAATACTTCATTGTAGATGGGCCGTTGAATTATTCGAAAAATAATACACACCCAAGGTGGTAATGTGCACGACATGAAACAAAAATGTGCAAGTAGTATACAATACATCCAATACCTTTTATGCAGGAAGCTTCATAATGAGCGATCTGCTATTACACTTTTTGACCACTAGAGGGTTCGAGGGATCGCTATTATGATGAATCTCGGCCCCCCTTACATTCCTTTTGTTTTCTGGTTTGTGTCAGAGAGGTTTGGTGAGAGAATTATCACTGCACCTCTCTAGGGCCTTTCTAAAGGGAGTGGAGATTGATGACATGTGTAAATAAAGGACCCCCCCCTTGCCCCCCAATTCATTCTGTATGTGTGCGAGCCCTCCGGTGTTGCGTATGACCTCTAGGTGACAACCCAAACACTTTTGCACCACAGCTTTTTCACAAAGCTGATCACAGTAAGCCTTTATGACCAGTACCGAGTCAGGAAGGCGTGATGAACTGTACGATTTGTCAATTCAACAGCCAATAAACTGTGTTTTTGTGTCCGGTTTGGTTTTGGGATCCATGTCAGCAAACTTACTTTGTGAGCTTTGGTTGGCAAAGGCCTTGCAAGGGCACTTACCGTGTTTACCTTGGCCAGGATGGCCTCGGACTTTATTTAGGCCCTTGGTTTGCATTGACACTACCCGCTCTGATTTATTGATTGCCGTGTAATTTTGAATTATGCTAAGCGTGGTTTAGCCATCCGATCACGGCTAGCTAACGGATCCTCTTGCGGTTACCTTGTTGACAGGCGGCCTATTCGTTGCCATGTCCGGCGGTTTTGTTAACACTCCCGGCCCTTTGGTTTGAGCCTGTTTATGCATTCATGATCTCTTATAGACCTTTAGCATATTGGCGTCTGACAGTAGGGGGCTGTATGATGAGAGATTGAAGACCTGGAGCTACATAAGTCCACATGCATACCCACAAATGCATTTACTCACCGAGTGCACTTATATGGATGTAAAAGTCTGTGATTCAGCACTTTTTCCATGCTTACTTTCCTTGTACATGTGCTTTACCAGCACATTCCTGTGTAGTACATAACAGCCTATCAAACTGCACTGTCAATCATTTTTCATTCACAGCGAAAATGTTTTTTTTTATTAGATGTAAAACATTCTGCTTTAGATTTGTAAAACATTTAAAGTTGGCATGAATACAACATAAGCTGGCATTCATGGCAATTCTGAAAGAAGCAGAACTGCTTGGATCATGCAGGGTTCCCACGCGTCCTTGAAATCCTTGAAAGTTTGTGAATCTGGGGAAAAAAATTCAAGGCTCTATGGAAGTTTATGAAAATATACATACAAAGATGCAGGTCGTTAAAAGTGCTTGAATCTATTTTATGCAAGATTGAATTTATATTATTCCCTGTGTAGTGTAGGATAATATCATAAAATGTCTAGCCTTTTAAGCACACGTGCTAAACTGTATGCTTTAAATCTTCTGTATGCGAATGTTGACATACCAAAATGCTTTTTTGCATAGTTGTGTTTGACACGTCTCGGGTTACGTATGTGACACTTGTTCCCTGAGAAGGGAACGAGACGCTATGTCTCCCTTGCCATACTTCCTGCGTCCCTGTAACGCCGTCTTTGGCAATATTTTAAATAGTGATATATTTGTCATTAAGCCTCACCATTGGTTGAATTTGATATACACATTCAAACGCACTTACCCCTGGAGGTGTCCCCAAAGTGTCACCGCAGTGACACAGCACGGGTTCCCCTTAAAAGGGAACTGTAGCAATGTATCTTAAAAGGGCAACATGATGTAACCTTGCTCTCACTTGAAATGTGTCCCATGCACATTTAGTCCTTGAATTTGAGGGTATTGGACCTGGAAAGTCTTTGAAAGGTCCTTGACTTTGAAATTAACTAAGGTGTGGGAACCCTGAATGAAACGCGTTGGTTATATTAGCAGAAATAAAACATTTTAGAGGTGGAGCAATTTCTGTCACTGTAATGAAAACAGATTTTTAGCGTCCTTCAAAAATATAATGTGTACAATGTACTGAAAAATCACAATCCTTTAGTCTCACCTCTGTTTCTGATTCGTGCTGCTGTGAGACACTTGATTGGTCTGACTGCTTGATTTATCCTCATTCAAGTAACGCCCACATCTTTAACCCACAGCCCGGAGGACTAATTAGTTCTTATCAGGCTTCTCCCGCATCCCAACTATGATTTATGTCGAATGAGACCGTGGAGGAGACAAGACTTCTTTCACTTGCGTGTATCAGAGAGATGGGAAAGATGTAATATGTCAGAAATGTTGTTGTTTTTTGGGTGGGGGGGTTTATTCAGTTTTACATTTGACATGCGCCCCAGCAAGGCTACATGTGTTTTTTTGATGTGCATGAATTGTCCCAATTAGGCAAAGTGCATTTGGGTTTTTTTGAGCGTGTATGCTAAAAATGTCAGGATTTTTAAAGACATTTTTCTTTCCCAACCATGCTTGTTCTCCCTCAGCTGTTGCATTATGCCACTATCTTCCTTCATGCTGTTAACTAGCCTGTCCAGCTGCCGGACACATCTTTCACTGCCTTGACTCCTCTATTAACTAAAAGCACCGCGGACCTCTCCTCCCAATTGCCACTCCCCTATTACCACCCATCAATCACGCACACGCCTGTTTCGCTTTGCCGTCTCGTCCCCCACCACGTCCAGAGCATCAGTCACGCCACAGGTTTTCGTCCTGATCTCCCCACACCTGAACCCTTGGGGTTTGCAAACTACCTCACGATTTGATGCATACTGTGATACGATTCAGTGCATCATGATGCATCTTGATATCATAATTGGATCATGATTGAAACTGTGCCAGGGTTTCCACAAAAGAGACAGAATTTGCGGGATCAGATTTGAAATGTTTGCTTCACTTACCTAGTATAGCACTTCATTAAAGTGGCTCTGAGAAATATTTATATTTATATACAGGGTGTCATTTGTGGAAAAGTCATAAGGGGGTGATGTTTTTCTTAATAAAACAATTATGGAACCTGAACTGTAAATGCCAGAATGCATTCCTTTTTTTATGCTTTGTGCCAGACAAGCAAAAACACTTTTTTAATAATATTTTTAATCCTAATATTTAATAGAAAATAATGCAATGCATAATGCACTAGGCTATAAATGCCTACTTAGACAAGATTTTAAACCAAAAAATTGTGTGTTTAGTGATGGACTTTTTTGCTTTCCTGAGTCATCCTGGGAGTTCCCCTCGATTTTAACGAAGGTAGTTTCCGCTGTCTCATTCTCAATGGTAATATTTTTTTGGATTTGTTTTTTAAAATAGGATGATATGCTGCTTGAAATCTTTTTCAATTATTTTTTCGTGTTGAAATAGTGCTTGGCAACGTGGAAAATCTAGATTAAAAAACGATCATGACATAACTTAGACGCACTGTCATCTATTGTCCTGATTTTACTGTTGTTTGCACTATTGCATGGCAGCATTTTTACTTCTATTAAATTATCTTTTTTTAGGCCATTTATATTGATAATTCATCAGAGGCAGGGATGTAAAGATCAGAGGGGGGAATAATCCCCCTTTTTACCCCCAGCAAATCATACCCTGTTAATATATATATACACATATACATTATTTATATACACACATACATACTGGAATATTAAAGCAATAAGCCCCAAGAAGCAGTGGGTTACCAGTGCATTTTATAACAGCTAAGGGATGTTGTTAGGCACGACGCGAAGCGGAGCTGTTATAAAATGCACTGTAACCCCACTGCTTCGCGGGGGTTATTGCGTTTATAAAACGGTTACTTCATATGCATAACGTTAGCAGGATTTAATAAAATAAAACACAAATAAGTTGTAATTATATTAGTACAAATATTACTCTTCCACCAAACAAAGTAGTTCCTCAGAATCAAGTGTGACTGAAACAGAGCGCAGTTCTCAACCAACACAGATGCAGCAAAGACACAATGAAAATATGATTTAAGTCTGTGGTGTTTATTTTGTAAACCAACATTTATCTAATTCATACATTAACATTTATATCGTGCAACTGTTCAAGTGATCATCAAATATGCTTGGAAGCATGCTGAACTCTTTCCCTGTCAGCGGTTTTTTTTTTTTAGTTGCCATCCAGTTTTAGTTTAATGCCTTGCAGAAAAATTATCTTCTTTAAATAAACATAAAATATCAAATGAAAGAACGGACCATCCGCGTTCAAACAAAAAACAAAAACAAAAAAATGTTTCATCCTACCTTCATTTGTTCTCTTATCACCTCTCAAATTTTTTAGCTAAAAGCGGAGATAATTCCATTTTTGTGAAGAACTTATGTAAGAGATTAGATTCAGAGCCTGATCAAAACTTACACTGTGTTTTTAGTGTTGAGTGAATGCATCAGTGTTTAAGTTGGGTAAGATCGCCATCTAGTGGATAATAGCGGACGTATGAACTTGAGTTAGAAACTCCTCAGACAACCTTTTCTCTTTATCGGCGAGTGACTCAACAATATTTATTGACATTTATCTGGATATCGCCATTAATTGTGCAATTGTAGAAAAATTAAAAATGTGATTAAAGACTGGTGTTTATTTTCATAAATCAGTATGCAGCAACAGTGGCGCAGTGATTCTTGTGTAATGCGGTCTGAACCGTGGGGCTACCGGGGTATTTCATCATGGCTTAGAACGCGTTCAACCAATCAGAATGAAGAACCAGAACTGCCCGTTTTATAATCCTTTTTATATACATGCTTTCCTTCGGGTGGTCCTTATTTTTCAACTTTTAAAGGTTCATGCTCTCACCTCACCAATATGTATGAATAAATAAATAAAAAAATTAGGGAAAATGTTTTTAAAATTAATATTTAGAGGTTGCTCAAGACCTTTGAAGTTTAACACATTTGCATATTATGTGATACTTTGTGCTAGCATGTATAATTGTTTAATCATATGCAATGGACTTATTTGACCATGCTTCATGTATTTAAAACTCCTGTTTTAGTTGTGATATGTTTTTTAAAGCAAAAAAGCTTCAATGTAAATGAAGCACAATAGACAATATACACTGAGACAATGGCTGAAGCAACATGAAGCGAGTCCGTTATATGGTTACTCGGATCAGAAGAGACTGAAATAACTGGAACAAAGTTACCTACAAGAAGCAAGTTTTATGTGTGTTGTCCGTTTTTAAGTGGTACATTTTGCAAAAGCAATCCGATATACACATTTCACTTATCTTTCAGACAAACACATTTGGAGTTATTTTAGTCAATGTCCTTGCTCTTCCACGTTTTATAAAAGTAGAAAACAGGGATCAGGGAACAACTTATGACTTTAAACCCAAATAAAGTGCATACATCCTTCACAGAGGTAATCCACATGGCTCCAAGGGGTTAATAAATTTCTTCTGCAGGTAATCAATGCGATTTTGTTAGAAAAAATTTATTCATATTATTCAAATTTATTAATTAGCTTCCGGTAATAATGCCATTTTCGAATCGCGATTTACAAGAGTTACTGCGCAACGTTCTTATGGCAACGAAGGCTTACTATGCTAAAACTTTCTCGTGAATCCTGTGAGTCCAAGATGGTGCTGTTACCGGAAGCTAGTTAATATGGTTTATAATGTTTGAAATATGGATATTTTTCTTACAAAGACCTTTATTAACCCCTTGAAGCCCTGTGTATTATTTCTGTGAAGGATGGATGCACTTTTTAGAAGTTGTTCCCTGATCCCTGTTTTCTACTGTTATAAAGTGTGGAAATGAAGAGTATAAATATATATCAGTGTGTGATTCAGTATATGACAGTGCATTCATGCGTAACAGGCAATGACGTAACTTGCACTAACTTTTGACCATCTTATTTATTCTCCAATATTAATGCACTCGTATATCAGTGTTTACAAGCCATTTACAAAACGTTTGAGTTTTAAATTTGTATAAATTTTTCTACAATCCTATATTTTTGAAATCATGGAATGCAAGACTGACAGTTTTGAACCTGAGCATTGCCAAGCAGGTTTTTTGTAATCTTAAGAGTCTGTGGTAGGTCTGGGCTCTGTCCTAATCTGTGTTGTGGCAGCACTTTCTAGCTCTAGGGTCTTTGCTGGAGCCAAGGGATTCCCCAGAGTCCCCACGACACTCCCAGATCGAATATCAGATAGACAATGAACATTTCATCATTCGCTGCACATTCTTTGCCAGTAACTAGAAATGATTACAGCCTCAATCAGATTTGCCAGCCCCCTTTTGCACAGCTAATTGGTAATTTCAGCCGCACCTCTTGTGGAAGATCACTGAAGCGGGAAATAGTGGCAGTGCTGTTTTCTTTTCTTTCACCCTCATCCTTTTCTTTTTGTCCCCTTGGAGTGCCTTTCTGGTGGGAATATGTGTGAGAGAGATGTGCTCCAGTAGCTTCAGATGCCCACTCCTCACCCAAGACAACAGGGTGTTGGTTTACAGCTGCCCTCCAGTGTAAACAAAAATCGGGGACTTGTCCAGGATTCTGCTTAGCATTGACTTTACCTTATCTTGCTGTGGGCTAAGGGCCAAGCTTATTGTACCCCCGGACATGCCACAAAAGAGCTGTCAGGTGGGAGGGCTAATCTGCCCCTCTCTCCAGGTCAGATAAGGCCTCTCGGGTCACAGTTTTATCATTGAGGTGAAGGCCAACAGTGCTGCTTGGAGATCGACTCTTGGGGGACACATATATAAGTCAAATGAATTATGCTTTGTGTTCGACTTTGCGCAGACGCCCGTGAATGTGTAAAAAACAGACTATACCCAAGGATTAAGTAGCATTTGCATTGTTTCTGACTTAGAAGGTGGTACTTGGCCTGGAAAGTTTGAGAACCAAGGGTTTAAACATAAGCATCCTTCTAGGCAAAGGAGTTTTTCCTCATTAACCAGCCTGTGCAAATATCTATCATTTCCAGCATTTTTTTAAGACGACACACCACAATGTTAAACTTGTAACTCCATAACTCTTTGAGGGCCTCTAACTCACATCCCAAATGCCATTTCCTAGGAGGTGCTGATGATGTTGGATAACTACGTCCGAGATTTCAAAGCTCTAATCGATTGGATCCAACTCCAGGAGAAGCTGGAAAATACAGATGCTCAGAACAGGTGATAACAGACATACAGAAACACACTTTTACACTATTTCCATTGCTTTTAAAGGGACACTCCACTTTTTTTGAAAATATGCTCATTTTCCAGCTCCCTTAGAGTTAATTATTTGTTTTTTATCGTTTTGGAATACATTCAGCCAATCTCCGGGTCTGGCGGTACCACTTTTAGCATAGCTTAGCATAATCCATTGAATCCAATTAGACCATTAGCATCGTGCTAAAAAATGACCAAAGAGTTTCAGTATTTTTCCTATTTAAAACTTTTGTAGTTACATCGTGTACTAAAACCGACGGAAAACTTTCTTACTTTCAATAGCAGGGGACTATTTTCGGGCACTGCGTAATATCATTGCGCATGATGCATCCATGTTACTGCAGCAAAGTCTTTGAGTATAGTTTCTAGCTTATCGGCCTAGAAAATCGCAACTTTAAATTTTCTGTCGGTCTTAGTGCATGATGAAACTACAGAAGAGTCAAGTTTTTAATAGGAAAAATATCAAAACTCTTTGGTTATTTTTTTTTTGTGCGATGCTAATGGTCTAATCAGATTCAATGGATTGTGCTAAGCTATGCTAAAAGTAGTACGCCAGACCCAGAGATCGGCTGAATCCAAAACAGTAAAAATCTAAATACCTCTAGGGGAGCTGGAAAATGAGGCTTTTTTTTTTTTAAAGTGGAGTGTTCTTTTAAGTTTATCACTGCCATTTCTGTCAAGATGAATGCATTCATCTACTTGCTGGTGTTGTATAAAGCTCTGCAGAAAGTGTTCATGTTCATATTTGGGTCAGTTCTACATCAGTGATTTCGAATGCTTTTCCCACAGGCCTACATCTTTGGCTTGGGAAGTTCGAAAGATGTCACCAGGACGGCATGTGATGTCAAGCCCATCATCAGAGCGGATTGTTCCATCACCTGGCGTTCGCCGTGCACTCAATTTTGGGTGAGTCAATTCAGAGGCATCAATCGCATCTAAAATCAGTCAAAGATAATTGTCATAATTGCTGCTTTTTTCAGATCTCACTTTTAGTTGTTATATGTTCTTTCCCGAGGTAAAGTCATGTTTTTTTATTAAAAACTGCCATTGTAAACCCCATTCACACAGCAGTTTGGTCCCAGAAAATTTCTCGGTCATACAGTGCCATCGCTTGATTATGCATTATAAAATAATAGTTGTAATAAAAAGCTAATAATGGGGAGTCATTTTTAAATGCTATTATACTTATTATTATTCTTTTTTTAAGGATTAGTCCATTTTCTTCTTTCAGATAATTTACTCACCACCATGTCATCCAAAATGTTGATGTCTTTCTTTGTTCAGTTGAGCTTCAAAGGACTCTAAACGATTCCAACCAAGGCATAAGCGTCTTATCTAGCGAAATGATTGTTATATGGCAAGAAAAAACAAATGTACTTTTAAACCACAACTTCTCGTCTATCTTCGGTCCTGTGATGCGCCAGCGCGACTCGCGCTTGTAAACACTGGGGCGTAGTTTCACATACTTCATCTGTGATCTCTTGACATGATGACGTTTTGCGTGAGGTCACTGGCGCGTCACAGGACCGGAGATAGACGAGTAGTTGTGGTTTAAAAGTGCATATTTTTTATTTTTCTTGTCAAAAATGACAATCGTTTTGCTAGATAAGTACCTTATGCCTCGTTTGGGATCATTTAGAGTCCTGTGAAACTGCAATTTTAAACTGCATTAAAACTGTTAAGTGTTGGGGTCCATTAAAGTCCATTAAAATGAGAGAAATCCTGGAATGTTTTTCTCAAAAAACATAATTTCTTCTCGACTGAACAAAGAAAGACATCAACATTTTGGATGACATGGTGGAGAGTAGATTATCTGGATTTTATTTTAAGAAAATTTACTAATCCTATAAATTGTTTTTTCAATTCTACCAGTTTAAAAATTCTAACCAGATCCCCCTCGAAATTTACTACCCAGACTCTGTCCTCCAGTTTCTCCTATTTCCAGCCCTGTTCATAACCTACCTGTTGTTTTAATTCAGAATATCATGTTATAGTGGATAATAAATGTTTTTTAACATAATAAGTTGACCATACTGTTTTATTTTTATTCATATTTGCCTTGACTGTAAAAAAAGGTAGGTGATGAATTATTCTGCAGTTTAATTTTGTAAAGCATTTAATTTAATCTTAAAGCAAGGAAATCAGTGGATGCCAAAAATAGCCGGGATTGAGTTTTCTCTTTATAACTTTAGCTGACAGCATCTTTCTTATTTTGTTATTTATCATTTTTAGTTAGACAAATATTTTAGTCGATAAAACTTCACAGTCTATCACAGTTTTGAAAAATGATATACTAAACCTAAAGAATTACAATTTAATCTAATTTTGACTTGGGTCTTTGCTGATCTGCACCCTTTGAAATCATTTCAAGACGTTCGGGATGTCGGTATCATTTGTTGTTGTTTGCAATTTGAGCTGTGGTGCCTATATGCCAGTCTGGCCTGAGCCCATTATCCCTGCTCGCTTCTTGCTAATTGACACCGCCGTCTCTGTTGGCAAACTGTGGCTACTCTCAACTCTTACTAGAAGAGCTTTGATACGAGAGCTTCCCTCCATTAGTCGTTTCTTTTTAACTGATAGTGTGAAAGGAAGACAATTGATAATGCGATTAAAATGCCACCGAATGCTTAGATGGAGAAATCAATGGCAGATATGATACATATCTGAGGCTCAGTCCGAGACCGGAAAGTCTACGCCTGTCTGGTGTAGTCTGGGAGGGGGTAATCGATCCGCAACGGCCTAAGCGTTTTGTTTAATGCGATTTTCGCCGGGTCGTTCCCCGGCCTGCGCCTGAGACTGTGGGAGTGCAGATCTAAGTGTGGTTAAAGACTGCTGAAGCACGGGCATCCATGTCTGTATTACGCTGTAATTGGACGCCGCAGGAAATGGATATCGATTCAAATGGAGGGCCCTCGGTCTGATGTAGGAGCACTTGCAATGTTTGTGGCTACCCGGTGTAGCCATGCAAAGCTTGAATGGGTGGCACATTGCAGGCGTATAGTGATGGCTCCCTACAGATTGGAGAGCTAATGTGCTTTTCTCATTTTCTTCACAGTGGTCCTCCACCCACCCTGGCCGTGGCACGTCTTTCCCACACTGGACCCAGTTGGGCCGATCGAGTCAAGTCGTCCCAGTCACTTCCGGTCCCCAGTCAAAACAGCAACATCCCTACTGAAAAACCAGGTGAACTGTTCATATTTACAGATTATTGTGGCATTTATAAAATGATTGAAATTTAAATTGCATGAAAGTCGTAAAATGTTCATGCAAAAATAAAATTGTCATTATTTAGTCACCTTCAAACCATGGCCTTTCGTTCTTTGGAAACAAAACATGATCGTGGATGTGACAGTCTCTTCAAAAAACTTCTTGTGCTTTGTGTCATATATGCCAAGTGTCCTGATTATTGATGTTATTTGCCAAATGCATAAATATAAATATGTAAGATATTGAATGATGAAAAAACATTTTTTTGCATGAGCTAGACCTTTAACTCATTCCCTGACAACTTTTTTTTTTTTTTAGTTGCCCGCTAGCATTTTTTGTTATTTTTACAAAAGTTTCACAAAATGCCTTCTAAAATGTCTTCTAAAAATATTAAAAAAAATACAAATATATTAAATGAAGGAACAAACCCTCTGCTTTCAAACAAACAAACTAAACGGGGGAAAAAAACATCATCATCATCCTGTCTTTATTTTTTTCTCAGCTTATAAACTCTTAAATATGGGTATTTTTCTTAAAAAATATTTTTTTTTAGCAAAAAGCTAAAATAACTGCATTGTTTGTGAAGGAATTTTGTTAGAGATCCGATTCAGAACGATTATCAAAACATACACGGAGTGTAAAATAAAATTTTTAATAAATTGGGTAATTTAGTGGATAATCGCGCTATAGATAACCATAAAAACTAACCATGAACACTTTTTTTAATGCAAATGTTTTTCTTAATTGACGAGATAACTCGTCAATGGTGGTTGTTTATTATAAACAATTGATCAGTGTAAATTATATAAAAAAAATTATTCAATCAAAATCTGAAAATGTACTTCCACACTTTTGTGGCGATCATTCTCTGTTGGTAACCATATACGGCTTTCAGATGCCATTTATTCTATGCATCTTAATACTGCGTTTACACCAGCCGCGGTAGAGGCGTGAAACGCGAGTGATTTCAATGTTAAGTCAATGTAAAGACGCATTGATGCGCGTCTGGAGGTCTCGCGGCGCGAATGAGGCGTTTAGAGCGGCACGGTAGACGTGATTCCGCTTCATTTGGGGCAAACGCACAAGTTAAAAAATTTAAGCTGTGGCGGAAAAACTTTCTGTGTTAACCAATCAGGAGCTTGCTCTAGTAGTGACGTGATTACAGGAAGCAAGCAGAGGTGCAGAAGCCCCTCCCATGACGGAAATTTCCGCGTGAATGTCTCGATGACTAGAATTGAAGCGAGTAAACTCAAAATGTTCAAGCGGCGCAGTAGACGCGAATTTGACGCCCAAACGCAGCTGGTGTGAACCCACAGTAAAGTCGGGGTGCGTGATTTTTGAAAAACAATTTGGAAAAGGGAGTCAGCCCGAGTACCAAAACACACTTGATGCCAATCAGCAGTAAGGGGCGTTACTAATAATTGACATCGTTGCCTGGGTTGCGTATTTGTGGGTCGGGTCTATCAAAAGAAGGTCCAGATTCTATTGGGGTGGGGCGTGTTTGTTTAGGTGAATTCAAATATCAACATTGGCTTTCAGATATCATGCACCCCGCCTTTAATGACCTTTTAAGTTGTAGTTTATTGCTATTACTCCAAGCAGCTATTACTCTAAGCAGCTTGACTTTTGATTTGTCAATAGCCAAAAAAGATGCAGAGGGCTGGGAGACGGTGCAGCGCGGGCGCTCAATGAGACCCCGCTCCATTGCTATGGTGGCCAAGGTAACCCCTGTTCTGGCCAAAGTGAGCCCCAAAGATGACAGCAACAAGGAGAACCAGCAGCTTCAGCCATCACCCCCGGACAAACCTCTGGAGGTGGGGAAACAAGAGCAAGCTCTTCCCCAGGAGCAGAGCCAGGAGGAGGAGAAGACCCCCATCATCGAGGTACTGATGTCAATCAAACCCTATCATTAATTATTCAGCAGCCAGGCGAAGATATGAAAGCTCTGTGTTTTATCTTTCAGTCTGTTTTTGTTTTGTGACAGTGTGTTCGTAGATACACTGTCCAGACAGGGCTGTATCAAGTGTACTAGCATTGATTTTTGTGTATCAGATTGATGGGGAGAAATAATGAGTTGTTATGAAATGTTGACAATATGATGTCCTGTATTACATTAGTAAAAGATGCCAAAGTACTAAGTGTACAGACATTTTTAGATGGATAGATGAATAGATAGAAAGATAGTTACAATGCATCATGGGATTGAAATTTGCCCTCAGGCGGAAGTAATATTAAGAATAAAGTTTTTTTTGTAAGAGCTTCCATGTAGGGTACCCTAAAAATGCTGCTATCTTGCCAAGCACAATAGCATCTAGTTGGATTGGGATTCAACTCGATTGCATGTGATTTTGATTGTACGTTTCTTGGTATGCTACCCGTTTATTATGACATGCATGAAATTGTATAATGATTTAGCATGCCGTGTTTCTTTCAGTTGTGTGGATTTTCTTGCTGTTCTCATATCTGGCAACGGTCTGTCATTGTGAAACGACAAGAAGCACTGTGACATGCATGTTCCTGTTCATGTTTGTGTATGCATTTGTGTGTATATCGCGCAGCCCCAAGCAGAAAATGTTGAAGAGCCAGAGCAGAGCAACAGCATCCCCTCCGAGGACACGCCACCCCCCGTGTCCGACCCCACGCCACCCCCTATTACTCTTCCTCTGCAGGTCCAAAGCACGGTTCTTGCCTCCGCTCCAGATCCTACTCCCCCAATCAATTCCCAAGCAGAGGAGGCAGGCACTGGCCAGGCTGGAGGGGAAGAGGGGATTGAGGGGTTGTCGTGGAAGGTCGCGGCACCATTGGAAGAGGCAGCGGCAGTGGTCCACGTTCCCCTGGCAGTGAAACTGGAGAGCATGCTGGACCCCACAGAACTTTCCACCGTGAGTGCTGAGAGACATAGGCCAGGGTCAGGTCTCCCGCCTAAACAAAGTCAATCTCAAAAGCAGGATCACCCCCAATGAGAAGGATGTGTGTGTGTGTTAAGGGGGTGAGCAAGTATCTGCTGCAGATCTTGTTTGGGAGGGCCCTGTATTTACAGATAGCTTTGAGAGTTGCCACCGTTGCCCAGGTACCGTATATTCAGGACTATAAGCCGCACCGGAGTATAAGCCGCATCATTCGAAAATGCGTCATTAAGACGAAATAACATGTATAAGTCTCAGTGGACTATACGTGGTTTATTTAGAAAATTATTTCACAAAATCCAACTTAAAAAACAGACATTTAATCTGGAAAGGCAAGTTATTCAACTAAACAATAGCAGACAGAACAGCAGGTTGAATAAATGTCTGTACGTTAAAGTAATATTATCAGTTATTTAAACGATAAACCATAGCATACAGAACTTTCCTGGAAGGTTGAATAGTCTAAATTAACCAACTAGCGTGAAGCTTGCATACTTGTCATTCCGCATTACTGAATCTATTGAATAACATAAATACAGGAGCAGCATATGGCGGACTCTGTAGACGGTAATGATGTCTCTTGCCTTATAAAAGTCAAAATTAATTCATACTGACTTACAAGGTGCACCTGACTATAAGACGCAGCACCAGCCAAGTTATGAAAAAAACGCGGCTTATAGTCCGAAAAATACGGTGTTTTAAGCTTATCATGTCTCCATCCCCAAAAGTCAGACAATGTGACTAGTTTTGTATATGGGCTGTCATTGGCATTGACCTCCTAAAACACTTTCAGCTCCGTAATACAATCCTAAAATAGTCCATTGTCCTTTTCCACCAAATAGGTGCTGGTGCGCATTGATATATATTGCTGTGTCCTATATATATATATTTATTTATTTATTTATTTCAGTTATTGGCATTGGCTGATAAATCTTTCTGCTCATTGTTACTTAAATGAATACTTTTATGAAAAAATTACTCACCCCCATGTCATCCAAGATGTTTATGTCTTCAAAAGAAAAAGAAATTACGTTTTTTGAGGTAAACATTTCAGGGTTTTTCTCCATATAATGGACTTTACGGGACCTCAACAGTTTACAGTTTAAATGCAGATTCAAAGGGCTCTAAACGATCCCAACCGAGGCATAAGGATCTTATCTAGCAAAGCGATCATCATTTTTGGCAAATAAAGTACTTAGTTTCTTAATGTGATCTTACATTGTATTACACTTATGCATGCAGTCTCATTCAAACAGTATTGTGAGGTGCTATTGTTAGCTATTGTTGGGCTAAACATTTTCTAGCAAAACTTAACATTTTACTTTTCAAACAATTCTTTTACAGAAACGGAAAAGCAAAAAAATAGACATACGTGTTTATTGATCAAATATTATCTAATATTTTGACATAGTCATTTCAGAGAATTGTTTGTAAATACATAATACATGTTAGAAATGTATTGCTGAAAAAAGTTACAAATACTGTAAACTATGTAGGACTGAATTGTGGAGTTACCGTTAAATAGTGTTTCCACATTTGTGTTCAAGATTGTTTGAAATTATATCAAATAATATATTATATTATATATTATAATGATTATATTGCCCCAACACAAAAGCTGAGAGAGATGGCTGTGGGCGTGGTTTCTGCGCAGACAGCAGACACGCCCCCAGTGTTTGAGAGCAGAGATTCATGCTTGTTTTTCAAGATTTTGATAACTTATTTAATTTATTTGGGTTTTTTTTAATAATTCAAATTTGACTGGGTGGTTTATATCACATTTTTTGGTGGTGTCACAAACTAAGAACAGATTTAATATGTCAGACTTTACACATACTTTAAGAGAGTAAAGTAACCTGTTTTAGGTATAGTAAATAAAGAAATTGCACTAAACGTATTTTATTTGTACAAATATCTTGTCAATAAAATACATTTGGGTTATCAGGCTCATATCAGCCAAACGGCCACATTGCTTTCTAAGTATCTGCATTAAAAAAACTAGTGCCCACACCACAAATCTGCAAATCTCACTTGGTATTGATCGCAATACTACATACATAGTACTAAACAGTCATTGTCTTCGTTTTAACATTCTGAGTTATAAGTTCACACAAGCTTTTTTTTAAATGTACATTATTTTGTTAATTATAATGGAAACTAGTCTAGTTGTGTTTTGCATCAGCATGACCATTTTGATTTGTTGTCCATTTAAATGCTTTACATGGTTATGGTTACTATCTAATGCATCCCGATCAGTGGCATCAGCAGTTTCTGATTCAAAAGCAGCTGGTTTCAGGGGCTCATGTTGATCTAAAATGGCATCATGGCTTTGGGGCCATAACCGGCACATGTGTCATATTATATTAGATATCTAGATAACAGATGAGAACCGTGAAATAGTTAAGTCTGTTGATGGAGCCAACTAACTTGCAGACTTTTCTTAACATGTGATGGCTGTAGAAGTGGCAACTTCTGTTTTGGCGTTCTGTTGGTCTCTGTCTCCCTTTGAGAAACCTCATAGGGGTTAATTAGGGCTAAACGCACACCAATCTCTGTCCATTACTCAATGGGACTTGGCCTCTGTACCAAAGTCTGAAGCAATAGAGATGGATTGGTCTTAAATGCTCAGATGAGAGCGCAGTTGTCGAGCCAGAATCCGGAATCGTTGCATCCGAAGTCCCGACACCACCTCTCTGGGTGGGTCAGATAAGCCCCGGTCTGTTTAGACTCCAGATGTAAGACCAACAGGCGCCTCGTTGAGAGAAATCCACTTCTCATTACGCCTTTTAACGTGACGTCTGACGCTAGCTTCTGTGATTCGCGTTGTCTCCATCTTCTCCCATGGCCATCTCGAAATTGGCACTTGGCATACTGTTCACTCGTCAGGTCTTGGAAACGGAGGTCAAGTGCTGTGGCCTCTGATGGCAATGGGAAGGATAGTTTTTCCAAAATATTTTGGCAATTTACCAGTCATCACGGGTCATGAAGACCCACAGGTGTGCCTGTGGAAGGAATGTACGAGGAACAATGCGCTCTTTAACAAACCACTCTTAGAACTAAAATCAGCATTGACCCTTTTCAGGTAAATGTTGTATAAAACAAAACCATTTGTACTACAGGAAAAATTGGAAAAACTGGCTTGGACATATAACTAGAAACCTTTTAATGTCTAAGACCGGGGATGGGATAATTGCCTCAATGTGTAAAATTTCTGAATAACAACAACAACTTGGTTAAGTTCTGATGCACGACAAAATTAGATTAAAATTGCAAAGCTACTCCAGCCACAATATATTTTTCCTGTTCATCTAAAACAAAATGACTTACCTTACAACTTAGTGTCTGTTGTTTACAAATAGATAATTTGTGTCAATGGATTTCTAAATTAAATTATTGTAATTATATTAGTTGCATATAAAACTAATATTTTTATTTAAATAAATTACTAGTAAATTAAAGTAAATTACTGTTATGTTAAAACTTGACCTAAAAATTCTGAATTAAAGTTAAAACAATTTTTAAATTCAGATTAAAGATTCAAGAGCAAAGGTCATAATGAGCTTTGTGGTGTTTTTTTTGGTGGGGGCAATTTATGTAGTATTTAATTGTAACTTGGGCTACACGATGTCAAAATTACAGTAATTTCCACAGATATGCATATCGTAATATATTTTAGCATAATTTTAGTTTTAAAATATATTTAATCAAGTTCAAGTTGATTTTACATAACATTATCATGCTTATTTTAAGCACAGACAAATAACATACCATATATGTAAGAAATAATTGACGACGCTGTTGAATTTTTGAAAATAATGCACACCTAATGCAGAACAATGGCAAGCATTATTTTCAAATAATTCAAACGACCGGAGTCAATTATTCTGCTTATACAACACAAACTCAATGCAAATCGTAGTATAGTCACAAAATATTTTATTTCTTTATTCATGTTCATGGACACGAGGTAATTTTATGTATTGGATTCTACACGTTTTTCTTCCAATTTTTTAACTGTTTTCATTTGGGGTTGGGGTTTGAAATGTAACAAGTCGTTCTAACCCCAACCCCAAGCAACAATAGTAAAAAAAGAAGAAAAAAAAGAGAAAACGATACATAAAATAATTATAGAAATTCGTGCTGAATTACACAAAAAAGACATTTGTGCTCAATGACACATAAAAAGGTTGAAAATTGTGTCCATGAACACGAATAAATAAATAAAAAATATTTTGTGACTATGCCTGGACTTGCCTTGAGATTGGGCTGGCTCATACCACAGTTATCACAAATATTGTTTTGGTGGTTATGTAAGGAAAAGTTGACGACTGGCCATTGAATTATTAGAAAATAATGCACACCTAATGCGGCACAACGGCAAGCATTATTTTCAAATAATTCAAAGGACCGGAGTCAATTATTCGGCTTATACAACCAAATGTCCCAGAAAGTCGTGGTATAGTCAGAAAATATTTTATTTCTTTATGTTCATGGACACGGTTTTCCGCTGTTTTTCATGTCATTGAGAACATATGTCTCTTTTGTGTCACTCAGCACGAATTTCTATTAACAGTTTTTCATGTCCGTAGAACGACTTTCTTTTTCGTGCCATTTTATGTATTGTTTTCTGCTTTTTTCTGTTTTTATATAATTGTTGCTTGGGGTTTGGGTTGGGAGGTAATTTTATGTATTGGATTCTACATGTTTTTCTTCCAATTTTTAAACTATTTTCGTTTGGGGTTGGGGTTTGAAATGTAACAAAGTCGTTTTAACCCCAACCCCAAGCGACAATAGTAAAAAAGAAGAAAAAAAAGAAGAAAACGAGACATAAAATAATTATAGAAATTCATGCTGAGTTACACAAAAAAGACATTTGTGACTATACCACGACTTGCCTTGAGATTGGGCTGGCTTATACCACGGTTACCACAAACATTGCTCTGGTGGTATAATTTAAGACGGGTTATAATATATGACAGGTTAGGTGTGCGTTTATCAAAAAATAATGCCATACCCATACGGACTACCGGCACATCCGGGAACTTGACTGTAAATTTCGTCACCGCCCCTTTTTGGGGGAAAATAAACCAGACCTTCCATTGACTTCCATTCAAAATAGCGGAACAAAGCAACGTTTTTACACAGCCGGCAGGCGTAAATAACTTATGAAATCACTTAGATTAAACATGTTGAGTTGTTGTCTGCCCACCCTGCCTGCCATATAGGGCGAAAGATACATTAACACATTTTATTTGGTCAATATTATTCTCCCAGCATCAAATTTGTGTAACAAATATTAGTTGATCCAGTGATTGCTGGAAATATCACTACGGCTAGTTGTATGGCTGGACGGACAATTGCACTCATTACTGTAAATATAAAGACATAATATATAAATACGAAGTAACTTTCAAATACAAAGTAAAATCATTCACTGGCTTCCCTGTAGACTCGATGAGGTACGAGTAAATGTCCGGGTAAGACACCTCTGGCCAATAGGGAGCGTTGTTACACAAATTTGACGCTCTGAGAATGAAAGGGGCATGTTTTTATATTGACCAAATTAAATGTGTTGATGTATCTTTCGCGCTCTATGGCAGGCAGGGTGGACAGATAATTACTCAACATGTTTAATCTGAGTGATTTCATAAGTTATTTACGCCTGCCAGCTGTGTACGAGCGTTGCTTTGTTCTGCTATTTTGAATGGAAGTCAATGGAAGGTCAAGTCTGTTTTCCCCCAAAAGTGGGCGTGAACCTGTTCAGAGACATTCTATGACGTTGCGCCGGTTGTGCGTATGGAACATTTCTCAACCAATCAGAATATAGCATTCAACAGCCCCATGGTATAATGCAATATTAAGCAAGTTATCGCAGTTTTCTGCAATATTGTGCATCCCTTATTGTAACTAAATTGCATATTAACTAATCCTTCTGCTTTCTGTGAACCACAAGGAACACATGCACCAGCACCAGCACTAGCACAAATTTGATGGAAAAGATGAATGTGTATCTATGTCATATAGTGCCAAAAAGAGTCACCTTACCCATTCTCATGCCCTCATCCTTATCGTTGTTGCGTGCTGCATGAGTTTGCTATGCTTCACCATGTGTTTTTGTGATTGATTGTGTTTATGGCGTGTGCCTGAGTTTTAATTTCTTTTCATCACGGTTTACTTTTTGCATTGGTAAAGTTTTACAGTACAGCTGGCCTTCCAAGAAACTTCCAGATTTTGATCGCTTTGAACGTTTGCATTCCTTAAATGAAAGTCTAACATAATTCCAGATGAAGTGCTGAATTGATTGCACCACATCTTAATTGAAGTTATTCTGGGCATGCACTCAAAAAACCTGGTGTGGATAACTTGGCAATGTACGGTACATTCAGTATATTCAGTGTGGAGACTTTGGTGACTTGAGCGTGAGTGTTATTGTTCCTGTTATCAGCCCCAGTCTATGGCTGAGGTCCTTGCTAAGAAGGAAGAACTGGCCGATCGCCTGGAAAAAGCCAACGAAGAGGCGATCGCAAGTGCCATCGCTGAGGAAGAACAGCTGACGCGGGAGATCCAGGCGGAAAACAACAAACTGGAGACGGAAAACGAATGTGACTTCTCGGTACGCCAACCATCAATTTATACCTATTGTTAGGGATGACTTATTTAAAGACTTTTTACTGAAAACATTTTCTAAATTGAATAATATTTATTTTGTTTTTCTCTCCCTAAGGCAAGTATTGGAAGTGGAAGTTGTGGCCTGAACTTGGACTGGAGTGAGATGCTAGCTGATTATGATGGTATAGCATCATCATGGTTACTGCATGCTTGCTTGTAGACCTATATGTAAATGAATAAAAGCACTATACTGTACAGGGGTGGCTCGTGACTGCTCTTCCAAGGGGCGCAAATTCAAAATATGTGTTCAGAGTGTCATGTGTGTTGCTCGTGTTTTCAAAATATGTATTTGTTGCGTCATGTAAATAATGTGCATCACGTGTTTTGTCAAAATAAGTGCCTGCTCCACATGCGTCAAAACCGTTTATGATTAAAGAGACGCTCACGTTCACAAAATACATGCAAGACACTCCCTTAACAGTAAACTTTGATTACACATGAGATTATGTGAGTATCTGGCAAATGTGAGCGTCTCTTTTATCATAATCCCTTTAGACCATGGGTCTTCAACCGGGGGTCCGCGGCCCCCAGGGGGTCCGCAACGGAACTGCAGGGGGTCCGCCAAATGATGTTTGACCACAATCTATTTTTTGCTAAAAACGTAAAATATATGTACAAAAAAAGTTACATGTCCCCTTTAAGTTGTGCACGTGCGTGGCCGTGAAGGCGCACGTTCAGTTTAGCAAGCGGACCAAAATAAAATATCTGAAGATTATAAAATGTACACTCAGGAAGCAGCAGTAGCGACAGACAAGGCATCATAAAACAGGTAAATCTTATAGGCTTGTGTGTCTTTCTTTCAGAAAGTTATTTTAGAATCAGTGCGACATTGTCTCATCTAAGTTATATTTCTGAACTTGGACGTCTGTTTCACGCGGTTCAGATTTAAAGCGCTAACCCAACAGGCAAATGGCGTCTGCATTATAAACTTTGACAAAACTATCACTCGCATTTAAAAATGTATGAAACGCACACCGTGATGGTGCTTTGTGCAAGATTCATAGTCAGGTTGAAATCCGCCTCTAAGTTGCCCCAAAGAGATGCGCGTGGACTCAATGCATGTTTTCTCCTGAGTCTGATATGAAGCTATGCAGAAAATAAACCTGCGTTACTCAAACTCGTGACAATACACGAGAAAGGCAACACACCTCTGAATTATAAAAGAGCACAACCTCTATCCCCACCAAAATAGAGAGTCTTTGTGCCATTCACCATGATCAGTCATCTTTATAAACTGAAAGCCCAGTTTCAGGTAAATTCACAGTAAAATGAAAATCTATTACACTGCAAATACCTTACAATAATATTATATTATTATTATTATATTCATATTATTATTATTATTATTATATTCATATAGAAACTAAATCTACTTTAACAAAAAATTAACAAAAAATCATGCATGTACAACAACAGCATAATAGTGCCAATGTACTGTCTTAATATAGTATGGCTGTGTGACAATATGGTTTGTTTCTATTTGAAGAGTTTCGTTGCAAAACGAGATAACCACCGTTTTTTTTAATTGTTCAGAAATCTCGTTTTTTGGTTGTGCATTCCAATTAATTTCAATGCAACTGAAGTTGGTTTGTTTTGATTTAAACCTTCATAACTTAAAAAATACAGCTAAGTAGCATCATAAAACAAAATAATAACATGATAACATAATAATAAACATGTTTTGACAAAAATGTTAAAAAAATGGATTTATCTCGTTTTGCAACGAAACTCTTCATTTATAAAACAGTTCCAGTCCTTGATTCTGATTGGTCAATAGTTGTACTTTACTTCACTTTGCTTTGTGCCTAATACGAAAAGGCAGCCTCTCGTACCTTACTGATTACTTAAATATGAGTTTTACACATTTAGTATCAGGGGGTCCCTGCTCCATGCCTCTCTCATCTAAGGGGTCCCCGACCCAAAAAACGTTGAAGACCCCTGCTTTAGACGCGTCTGCAGCAGTCACTTATTTTGACAAAACACGTGATGCGCATAAGTTCACTCGATGCGGTGAACACACATTTTAAATAACGAACCACACACATGACGGGCTACATACATGTTGTGTTGAACTTCGCATCGTGCACCCTCGAAAAAGGAAGTCACCGGTCACCACTGGCACTATATTTAATTCTTTGCTTTGCGTAGTTTGGATGTCTTACTTGACTGATTAGTTAATAACTTTTATTTCGTTATGTAATACCCCAACAAATTTTCAATTTCTATTCTCTTAGCTCGGGAACCTTGGCGTCAGAGCACCTCGTGGGGTGACATAGTGGAAGAAGAGCCAGCACGCCCGCCCGGCCACGGCATCCACATGCACGAGAAACTCTCATCTCCTTCACGCAAACGGTATCAGAGTCATGCGGTCACATTTGTTACACAATACAGAAATCAGACTTTTCTTATATTCTAAAAGACACTTTTTGGGTTAAAATAAACAAAAGTCAGTTATTAAGCAAGTACGTAAACATTTAGTGCTTATCGAAACGATAAGCTTGTCGTAACGATTTGTAAGTTAAGCTGTTGAGTTGGATTTTGCGAGAAATGTCAGTTGTTTTTCAACAAAGGTAAATGTAAGTACATTAAGTAACACGCAATTTTATTTTACAAACAGAGATGGCGATAGAGAGGCAAAAGTTACGGATTGCAGCTTTAAAACATTGGAGCTCTCTCCAAATTTGCATATTGTGACAGTAGGTACTAAATTAGATGAAGTACCTACTCATCACCCCTTAAAACAGTACGTACTATATAGTTTGAATATGGATCGTATGAATGAATTTGAACGTACTATATCTGCCATGTTGATGCATTTATCGTCATAAGTTAGTCGTTAACTAGCATGATGTGAAACAATCGTAATTTAAACACAATGGACAGCTGTTTAATAATATATTTGTCTTAGAATTATTATGCGTTACTGCGTTAAGGCAAAATTCAGGGATGTATGCCACAGAAGTAAATGAGAGCTAAAAAAAAGTGGTATATATTGTTTTTGTATTTTTCGTACATTTAGAAGAAATTTTAGTACGAAATCAGGACTTCATCGTGAAAATGTCAGTATGCACATTTCAAGCACAAATTTGTGCGCATGCATGCTTGGTGAATGAGACCAAATTCTCTTTAAAGTCATTCAAGCAGGTAGTCCCGCTTTAAACAGCTTTTATTGAGACCGTGTTAACATATGTCTGGCAAAGTTAGCCACTTAACAAAACAACATTGCTGATTTCAATTCGCACGAATTACACATTGCTAACCGCTATATTGATTTTGAAAAGGTGTTCTGTGAGCGAAACAAGAAATGTTAAGAAGCACATTGAACCGTTTTCTCCTGTTTGTTGTCGTTGTCAGAACCATTGCGGAGTCGAAGATAAAACACGAAGAAAAGCAACTCAAAGCCCAGTATTTGCATTAGAGTAAAGTCACGTTACCGCTTTCAGGCATTTTTTAATAAAACGCTGTCCCTCCGTCGTCTTTTTTGTTGGATAACTCCTCTCCTGGAGATCACGGGATAGAAAAGCGTCCATCAAATGAACACTAAAGTATCTTGCCAGAAGTTGTAGGTCACTCTGGTACTTTTCACCTACTGTTTTTCGAATACTATGAATTCAATTCAATATTATTTATATAGCACTTTTCACAATTGTTTAATTTTCAAAGCAGCTTTACATTTAATAAATGCAGAAGAAATTAAAAAAAATCAATGGACAACATTAGCAGTAGAGTACAGCGGCTAAGATTAAACCATACTAGCGAGCGTAGTAATAATGTAATGTATAGAAGAGTTATAAGTTAAGCCTCCCCTAGGGGTTGAAAAACTCCTAGGAGAAAAAAAACTCCTTGCTTTTTTAGTTCGGACATACCGTAAAACTTCAAATAATAGCCCGGGCTTTTATTTTCCCAAACCTATCATCACACCAGGCGTCTAAAAGAGACAGGCGTCTATAAGAGACAGGCTTTTAATTTAATTGTTCCAGCATGACAGCAGGAGGTTACCACATATTACGTTTTATTTTTAATTTGAATGTGTTTAACAAATTAGTTCGTGTAATAACAACAGTCTTAAATTATTGGCAGTATAAATAAAGCAAACAATTATATGTTTTTTTTATTGGTTGTTGCGTGAAATCTTACCCAGATACAACAGTGCTATTTTCTGATTGGCTATTGTGTAGCCTCTTTCTTTTTTTTTGTATTGGCTCGCTCGACTAGAACTCTAGGGAAGACGGGCTTGATAGAGAGAGAGAGCAGTGCGGCCAGATACATTTTAGGCGCTGCAGCATATTAAATATGATAAATAGTGTTTCCGCGTGAGAAGTACAATGTGTGGCGGGAGTGCATGCATGACAAAAGACTGAAAGCCCGGCTATTATCAGCGGCCCCAAAACACTACCGGCCCACCGGGAAAAGTCCTGACTCTCCCGATTGCCACTTCGCTACTGTCATCATCACCTCAATCCTGGCGACGAAGCTTGTTGTGTTGTCATAGTGATGAGTAAAGGAACAACTGCGTCTGTCACGTGACATCTACCGGTAAGCAAAAAAAACTTTAGCGTGTTCAATCTGCACCATAGAACTGTCTTAAACAGACTATCTGACGGGTTTTAGAAGATTTAATACAACCCGAAACTAAATAACAGACCAGGCCTTTATTTGAGACAGGCGTTTATTTACCCAAACCTGTCGTCACACCAGGCGTCTAAAAGAGACAGGCGTCTATTTGGGACTCGGCTATTATTTGAAGTTTTACGGTACTTTACGCCTACTATATATTTTAAAAAGTTGCCCGTTTCGGATGCAGCCTGGGTCTCATTCACTAATAATTGCAGTTTTCCTATGTATACGCACATTTGAACTTCTCTTCAAAATTTTGCGCATGAATTTGTTCTTAAACTCGGTCTTGCGTTATTGAGTTTGGAGTGTTCTGAATGAGCGGCAGTGTGCACGTGGTTGCTAATTTGCATAATACTCAGCTATGACAATTCCAAAATAAATGCTTTCTGGAACGCAGCTTATGCCCACAGAAAATTTTAGGGAGGTATGCCACCGAAGTAAAGGAGAGCTAAAAAAGTTGTGGTATATATTGTTTTTGTATTTTTCGTACATTCAGAAGAAATTTTAGTCAAGATCAATATGCACATTTCACGCATAAATTTATGCTTTGTAAATGAGACCAAATTCTCTTTTAAGTAATCCAAGCAGGTAGTCCCGCTTTAAACGCCTTTTATTGAGACTGTGTTAACTTATGTCTGGCAAAGTTGGCCACTTAACAAAACAACGTTGCTGATTCCAATTCGCATGAATTAGACATTGCTTACCGCTGTATTGATTTTGAAAAGGTGTTCTGTGAGCGAAACAAGAAATGTTAAGAAGCACATTGAACCGTTTTCTCCTGTTTGTTGTCGTTGTCAGAACCATTGCGGAGTCGAAGAAAAAACACGAAGAAAAGCAACTCAAAGCCCAGCAGCTCCGAGACAAGCTCAGAGAGGAGAAGACGCACAAACTGCAGAAACTTATGGAAAGAGTATGTCATTTTTTTCCTTAACACCTGTAGACACGGCTGGTTTAGTTTTTCCTAACCCGTTTCAGCCACCGGGGAAAATTCGATCCGTATAGTTGTTGAAAGAATCACTTAACAGCCATTTTAGTTGTTCATAATGATACACTGTGGCTGAGACTCCCAAATCTGATGTTGGTAACCTCGCCGAGCATGTTTGTTTTTGTTCTGCCCTGTTCTTCTGAGATGAGTGAGATCTAAGACAATATTGCATATTTATATATCCGTACTTGAAGTAGACCACTACCGTGTTTTTCACACCTCTGACAAGTTTGACCTCTTCAGTCTATGAAAACTTGTTTTGTCGCTATTTGATCTTCGTGTGTCGTTCTTCTCAGGAGAAAGAAGTGAGGAAATGGAAAGAGGAGCTGTTGGATCAGAGGAGAAAGATGATGGATGAAAAGCTGCTTCATGCCGAATTCAAGCGAGAGCTTCAGCTCCAGGCAATTGTGAAGAAAGCGCAAGAGGAGGAAGCAAAGGTTTGCTGTTCTCAGACAGATATTTTTTGCATAAGTGTGAAACTCCTGTCGAGTCTGTACTATGAAGATACACTAGCTTTTAAAGTTTGGTGTCACATACTCGCGTGTTAATATTTTTTTCACATTTTAGAATAATAGTAAACTCATAACAAATTTGTAATTATTTTAGATGGGTTGTATATTTTTGCATATTCAGTAGGGATGCATCGATAGGAAAATTCCTGGCCAAAGCCGAAATGAAACACTCTGAATAACCTAAGATGTTTTTTTATTTTCCTAATTATTTTGCCAATTTTCTCACCTTTTGCATAAGTTACATTTTTAGAATGTCATTTTTTACTATATTTATTTAACGTTTTAATTAACACTGAACATTTTGTTAACATTCCAGCAGACATAATAGAGCATTTTTACACCTGGTCACTTGGATAGCTATCTGAGTTTTTAAAACAGTACAATTTACATTCGACCACATAAATTAATCTTGGCTAAATGGTTATTAAACCGTTCTATTCTCGCACAAAATGCAATTACACTATTCATTATTACTCTGCCTTAAGAAACTTGCAAAAACGCTTAAGCCCAGGGTATAGTCTGTTTTTAAATGCACCTAAAATGCACAGCCTACAACCAACAGTAAATACAAGGCATGCTTAAAAAATGTATTTAACTGCATTTAGTTGCGATTTGGCAAGTTACACATTTACTAGCACAGTGCAGCTTGTCATTGCCAAAATGAATGGCGTTCACCGAAGAAGGAATTTTAAATTTGTGATGCAGGCACTAGCAGCAAGGGCATTACGACGACGTTGAGCCTCATACTGTTTATGGGAAAGACAACGTCAGCTGATACAGCTAGACCAGTGTTTCTCAAACTTTTTCAGCCCAAGGACCACTTTATCTTCCAATTTTATTCTGAGGACCACCTAACAGAATCCCACTTTAACACTCCCCGAAAAAAAAAAATATGAAGGATAAGCTAAGTTTAAGTTTAATATGCAACTGTTTCAAGTTAAAACTATTTTTTAAAAAACAAATGCAATGCTATGTTCAGAAATTATTATATGAATTTTATTTCATTTGAAAAAGTAAATGTAAAAAAAGTTGCAGCTTAATATGAACAACAAACTGCACATGTGAAAAAAAAATTGCAGTTAAACATACTATAACAGCCTAGGTTCCACTTAATGTCATTCCAAAGAGCCATTAGTTTAAAACTGAGGTGGTGGGTATATGAAGTCTATGGTTGTAACTATGGTAACAATAAAATACTGAAAAAAAATGTTCCCCTTAATGTCCAAAATCACTGAAATTACAGGGATTTTACACATGAAACAAAAACTAGTACATTGCACAACTAATAGATTTGTGGATTTTAGCTGTTTTCAGTTGACGCTTGATCTTTTATTTTGACCCTCTTTTGTTTAGCCAACCGATCCATTTTTACGTTATTAAAACAGAAAGGCAAGGACTGATATCACAGTTTCGCAAGTGCATTAAAAATCTACTTAAATAAGTGACGATTGTATAAACACTTGCCTAGTTTAGGTCATCTTTTGGCGGACCACTGTGGGGTTTGGCAGACCACTAGTGGTCCGCGGACCACAATTTGAGAATTACTGAGCTAAACAATCAGACATTTGGGTTTAGTGTTCGCTACGTCAGAATACGGCAAATGTGTTTCCATCTCCCATTATTCGCATTTAATCTTTGTCGGATAATCAAAAAACACCTTAAGTGAGCTTAAAAAGTTTTTGCGAATTAAGGGATTTTTATTTGAATTTTGGTGTTTCTTATGCAATACTTTAAAATGCGCATAAAATCAGTGTGATGGAAACCCAGTTCAGGAAAAATTATCCGACCGAAAATAGCAAAAAACATTTTCGACGTTTTTATAACAAAAGAAACCAAGGTTGTTTCCATATTTTAATTTACATTTACTAAACCTTATGGGGCGTACACACCAAACGCAAATACAACTATTTGCGCTAGTAAATTGATGCGAATGACCCGAATTGGGTGTTGCGATTGCCGCGAAAACATTCGGTATTTGCCTCAAACACGTCTTCGTGTCATGCAAATATGTTTTAACTTGCGAAGTTAAATCCTGCGAGTAATCTAGAGCAAGGAACGCGATGCTTCAGGTTTGGTGTGTACATAGCATTAGACAATTTAAGCCTGCACTAACCAATCAAAAGGTTTGTGAGGTCAAGAAAAACATTTCACACAAGTAACCCTAAACCTTTGTTACTGTTAATAAGCTGGTTAACTTGTATTATTTACACAAAGTACGCTATTACTTAAAGCAATCACACTTTGGAATGTCTGGTGTCATCATTTGTTGCATTCCTGTTGCTTATTTGGTAATGCATTGCTCTAGCAATGCCAAGGTCATAGGTTTGTTCCTACTCTCATACTTTTATTATGAATAGCCAGTATAAGTCACTTCGGTTATAAATATATGACAATAAAATCGGCAAAGCAGTCCCAAATCACTAATGTTAAAGAAAACAAGTACGTTCTCGCACAACGGTGTAGATTTTAGCACAGACATTTTGTTCATCTCATATTTGGAATAATCTCATAATCTCAATCTTGGTGATTTGTTTAGGTAAATGAGATCGCTTTCATCAACACCCTCGAAGCACAGAATAAGAGGCATGATGTGCTGGCTAAGCTAAACGAATACGAACAACGACTCAATGAGCTGCAAGAGGAACGTCAGCGGAGACAGGAGGAAAAACAGGCCAGGGATGAAGCCGTGCAGGTACAGATATCAATTTTTATTTGGTCTCATAGCGCTCTTCAAAATGCATTTTGTTTCAAAGCTGCTTTACAGAAAATGCATGTTTATTCTACAGTAACAACTACTTAATTTTCTGGCATAAGTTATAGTTATTAAGTAACATCCTTATTCTCACATTAGATATCTCAAACATCTTATTTGTCTGTTCAGGAGCGCAAGCGGGCTCTGGAAGCGGAGCGGCAGGCCCGTGTGGAGGAGCTTCTGATGAGGAGGCGAGAACAGGAGGCGAGAATCGAACAGCAGCGGCAAGAAAAGGAGCGAGCGAGGGAAGACGCTGCGCGGGAGAGAGCCAGGTTAGTGTCGTGATGCCCTCCCAAAAGGGTCTGCAATCTGATTCAGTGAAATTCAAGGGAAAAAGCAACAGATACCTGGGAATTAAGGCTTTTTAAACTTTATTATTGCGGTGTGTTTATGTGTGTAAGCTAAATAAATATATACTGTATGTAATTCAGATGCTTGTTTTCACAAAATAATGTTAAAAAAGACTATGTCAGACAAACTTTGATGTTGGTCTAAGTGTACAACAGCTTAAAAAAGTACTTGAAGGTGAAGTTTAAAGGTTTAGTTAGTGAATGAAGTTTATTGGCACATTTTTACATTTAATTATTGGTAGGGCATTGCTAAGCATTTACTAGGGTTTCTGGTTGGTATGCTTTGGTGTTTTCTGTATTACATGTTCCATCTAATTTTTACACCGTAGAGACCGTGAAGAGCGTCTGGCTGCTCTCAGTGCAGCTCAACAGGAGGCCATGGAGGAACTACAGAAAAAAATCCAGATGAAGGTAAACTACAAGCATATTGTAGGTCATCAAATTTTGACGAACAATAATCTCAATGTTTGATACACCTCTGTCAGAATCCAACAAAGATTCAGATTTTGACAGATTTAGTATAGACTCAGATAGATTTGAATAGATTTCAAATAGATTAATTATAGAATCAGATAGATTATAAATAGATTTAGTGTAGATTTGAATGGATTTCTGTCAGATTCAGCGTAGATTCGAATAGATCTCCGACAGATTCAGCGTAGATTCGAATAGATCTCCGACAGATTCAGCGTAGATTCGAATAGATCTCCGACAGATTCAGCGTAGATTCGAATAGATCTCCGACAGATTCAGCGTAGATTCGAATAGATCTCCGACAGATTCAGCGTAGATTCGAATAGATCTCCGACAGATTCAGCGTAGATTCGAATAGATCTCAGACAGATTCAACGTAGATTCGAATAGATCTCCGACAGATTCAGCGTAGATTCGAATAGATCTCCGACAGATTCAGCGTAGATTCGAATAGATCTCCGACAGATTCGGCGTAGATTCGAATAGATCTCCGACAGATTCGGCGTAGATTCGAATAGATCTCCGACAGATTCGGTGTAGATTCGAATAGATCTCCGACAGATTCGGTGTAGATTCGAATAGATCTCCGACAGATTCGGTGTAGATTCGAATAGATGTCCGACAGATTCGGTGTAGATTCGAATAGATGTCCGACAGATTCGGTGTAGATTCGAATAGATGTCCGACAGATTCGGTGTAGATTCGAATAGATGTCCGACAGATTCGGTGTAGATTCGAATAGATGTCCGACAGATTCGGTGTAGATTCGAATAGATGTCCGACAGATTCGGTGTAGATTCGAATAGATGTCCGACAGATTCGGTGTAGATTCGAATAGATCTCTGATAGATTCGGTGTAGATTCGAATAGATCTCTGACAGATTCGGTGTAGATTCGAATAGATCTCCGACAGATTCGGTGTAGATTCGAATAGATCTCCGACAGATTCGGTGTAGATTCGAATAGATCTCCGACAGATTCGGTGTAGATTCGAATAGATCTCTGACAGATTCGGTGTAGATTCGAATAGATCTCTGACAGATTCGGTGTAGATTCGAATAGATGTCCGACAGATTCAGTGTAGATTCGAATAGATCTCTGACAGATTCAGTGTAGATTCGAAAAGATCTCTGACAGATTCAGTGTAGATTCGAATTGATCTCTGACAGATTCAGTGTAGATTCGAAAAGATCTCTGACAGATTCAGTGTAGATTCGAATAGATCTCTGACAGATTCAGTGTAGATTCGAATAGATCTCCGACAGATTCAGTGTAGATTCGAAAAGATGTCCGACAGATTCAGTGTAGATTCGAATAGATCTCCGACAGATTCGGTGTAGATTCGAATAGATCTCCGACAGATTCGGTGTAGATTCGAATAGATCTCCGACAGATTCGGTGTAGATTCGAATAGATCTCCGACAGATTCGGTGTAGATTCCAATAAACAGATTCAGATCCGGATGGGTCCCTGACAGGTTCGCCCTAGATCCGGATTGGTCCCTGACAGGTTCGCCCTAGATCCGGACAGGTCCCTGACCGGTTTACGGTAGACTCGGACAGGTCCCTGAGCGGTTTACGGTAGACTCGGACAGATCCCTGACCAGTTCGCCGTAGACTCTGATAGATCCCTGACCGGTGCAACATGGATTAGAAAAGATTCAGGACGGATTCAGTAAAGATTCAGATAAATTTAACATAGATTTCTAGATTGATTCAGTATAGATTTAGATTGATTCCAGATGGATGCAACATTATTTTGTGTAGATTTCAAAAAGATTCTGATTCAGATAGATTTGGATAGAGTGTACATAGCTTCCATAGAGATTCAATATTGATTCACATAGATTCAAAAATAGGTGTGATTGACAGCGGTGCACAGACTGACAGGTGAATGATGTCAACATGGTTTTGGATGGGTTTCATATAGATTCATATTATATAAAGCTTTCATAGATTTCAGATAGATTCAACATAGATTAAAAGAGATTTAACTTGGTTAACATGCTTTTTTGCTTTGTTTTTGTGCAGCATGATGAGAGCAGCCGTAGACACATGGAACAGATCGAGCAGAGGAAAGAAAAGGCAGCTGAGCTGAGCAGCGGCAGACACGCTAACACAGACTACGCACCCAAACTCACACCTTACGAACGGAAGAAACAATGCTCGCTCTGTAATGTTGTGGTAAGTAAAGAATCGAGAGCACCGCTGTAATCCTGCACCATTAGCAGTAACAAGAACGGCAAAAAAATTGATTTTCCACTTAGGTTTCCCCAAACACTTTTTCCACCCCATGTCTGTCATTCAGGCAGTCCCGCCTCCAACTCGCACCATTGGTTGAGCCAGAGTTTGACACATCGGCCGCTCAAACAAACACGGCAATGTTTGGAAAGCATCGTAGAGCCACAGTGTTTACACTCTTCTGTAAGCCAGCCTGCGAATGGCTTACTTTATAGTTGACTTTACACATTAACCAGTGATGTGCTGCCAAACGTAGGAACATTTGGGGTGCGATACATTTCCTCCAGTCACGCCATCCCTGGAGCCGAATGCTGTGAGGATGCACAATTTAGCCTTTGTTACTTGCCGTGTACAGAAGTACACAAAATGCCAGACTACTAAGGTGATCTGGAGGATTTTCATAAAGAATGAGAATTTAACAGCATTAATTAAGCATGAACTCCGGGCGGAGATTAATAGCTGAGCATAATTATGTTTTTTTAACCACGGGCAACAAATCTTTAAGCGACCGCATTTATCTTCGACCCGCTTGACTTTTTTTTAAAGCAGCTGGGGCCAGACACCTTGGAGCTTCAAACTGACATCAGATTAAGCTCAGAGAATGAAATCTTGTTAAAAATGTCAGATGACCTTGGCCAGGCTCTGACACCAGAGATCAACCCTGGGTCAGCAAGAAGCACTCTAGTTAATGATATTATACACAGACTACCGTGTGGGCTCGACTCCAGGACTCGATGCAGGAGACAAACAACACGAGCATCCAGATACTGGTGTCCTCACCTGGCACAGGAAAAAAGAGAGTTCTGTTTAATTCTGCAGTGGACGTTTTGCTCAGTCATGCACAATGCTTTCATGCATAATGTTTAATGTTTTAATCAAAGACATAGTAGTGAAAATTCACAGGAATTTTGGGGGGTTCCAACCCACAACCTTTGGTTATCAGCCTAGATTTATAAAGAAATGAAAAATCTGTCAATATTTACTCATTGTCATGTCATTCTAAACCTGTGCAACATAATTTTTTTTACTTGTTTTAAAAACATACATCAGGTTTATTTCAATGCACAGTGTATTTATGTTAATTTTATGCAATAAAAAATTACATTTGCCCCATTTTAATGAAAGTTAAGACTGAATGGACCTGAAAATGTCAAATGGTCTAACCGCCAATTGCGCCAAAGAATAAGAAATATTAAATATTTTATCCACCTTGATGGCATGTAAGCGTAATCCTCAAAATAATCATTTTAAAATATAATTTTATTATTTGTTTCTGAATGTAAATTTGAATGCGTTTTTGTAATATTTGTCTGAACATATGCTGAAAACATCTCTGTTTGCTAAATAATCTTTGACAAATGATTGTGAAAAAAATTATGTAAAAAAATCATATACTAAACTAGATGATTATATTTTATTCCATATATTTTATTCCAATAATTATACTATTTACATTTTAATGAAAAAAATAGTAGTTACACCACATGTGTATTTTTAGCAAATTTCCCCCAAATATTCGTTCATAATGAAATAAAACCAGAAATTTTAGACTTGGTCCTCAAAAAAGAGAATGTATGCAAGAAATCTGCAAATTTATTTTGATATTTTAACCTTTTATACTTAATTTATCCATACGGACACAAAATAATTAACGTCACGTCATTCACCTTATTTGTTTCGCTGCTGTTTCCGATACAGCTAAAGTATACATTAACTAGAGGCGGACTTTAAAGTACCCATGAAATCAAATGTTTTCCCCTTTAGTATAAAAATGATTTATCACAACACCAGTTATAAGGGAAAAAGAATTTAAATCAGATTTACGCTTTCCATTGATGTACGGTTTGTTATGATAGGATGATATTTGTCCGAAATACAACTATTTGAAAATCTGAAATCTTAAGTGTGGAAAAAAATCTAATTTTTAAGAGAATATTGCCATTTTATTAGTAAAACATTACTAATGATAGTTTTTTTAATATATTTAAGAAAGGAAAGAAAATGTATCTTTATGGGACGTGATTTTTACTTAATATGCTAATTATTTTTGACATAAAATAAATATTGATAATTTTGACCCATGCAATGTATTGTGGCTATTGCTACAAGTATACATGTGTGACTCAAAACTGTTTTTGTGGTCTAGGGTCACATATATGGACTGGTATGATCCAACCCATAGACAAAATTTGCATATAGAAGATATAAGCATTCAAAATGTAGTTTTTGTGTTAAAGGGACACGCCACTTTTTTGAAAATATGCTAATTTTCCAGCTCCCCTAGAGTTAAACATTTGATTTTTACCGTTTTGGAATCCATTCAGCCGATCCCCGGGTCTGGCCCTAGATTTTCTAGGCCGATGTGGCTAGGTATTATACTCTCATTGCGGCATAATAATTAAGGACTTTGCTGATGTAACATGGCTGCAGCAGGCGCAATGATATTACGCAGTGCCTGAAAATAGTCATTGCGCTTCCTGCAGCCATGTTACGGCAGCAAAGTCCTTTTTATTACGCCAGAATGAGATTATAGTTCCTAGCCATATCTGCCTAGAAAATCACAACTTTTCTGTCAATCTAAGTACACAATGTAACTACAGAAGAGTCAAGTTTTAAATAGGAAAAATTTTGAAACTCTTTGGTTATTTTTTTGGTGCGATGCTAATGGTCTAATCAGATTCAATGGATAATGCTAAGGTATGCTAAAAGTGCTAGCGCCAGACCCAGAGATCAGCAGAATGAATTCCAAAACAGTAAAAGTCAATGTTTAACTCTAGGGGAGCTGGAAAGTGAGCATATTTTCAAAAACAGTGGAGTGTCCCTTTAAAGTCTAATCTTACACTTTAGCTTCTCCTCAAATATCATGTACAATCAAATGCTCTCTAGATGCTGTAGCATAATGCCCCCTATATTATATAAGAACCTGAGCATGAAATCAGACACTTGCTAATACATTAACTAGTTTTTATACATGGCCAAGTGCACTGTGTGCCGTATGTAAGAAATGAAAAAAGATTCAGACAGTGTAAAATATGCTTTCCATTGGGGCGAATGAAGTCCAATATTGCGTCAGTGTCACATAAGCTGATTTTTATTCTTTGATAACAGTTTATATTATTTCTAAAGCACTTTGTTAGACTCCATTTTCATGCAACTGTGGCACTCACAAGCTGCCAAATGTGACTTTGCCAAAAACGAAACGCTATTGATTATTTAAAAAGGGGGAGGGTCTTTTTGATAGTTTTGCACTTACTTCCTGTTTCAGGCGTCACCACATCAAATAATGCTGCACATTCCAGTGCACTTCAGTGGGTTTTTAAAAAAAGACAAATATGTAGCATAAATGTAAACCATACGTGCTATAGATCATACGATAACTGTGTGATGAAAACCCCTGTGGCGTAGCTCTCAAATCTCAATCGTGCTTTGATTTGCTGTGTCACGTTCTGTTACAAAACACTCGAGAACCGTTGTCAGTTAGTATCATTGATGTCAAACCTCTTGAAACTGTAATTTTGGAAATGTGTTTATAAGAATATACATTTTGGAGCTATGGAGCAGGTAATGTTGTTATTAAATTATGGATTTCTCATAAAAATATGAAATAAGTTTAAGTAAATAACTGAATTTATTCAAGAATAGTCAATTATTCTTGAACCACCCCAAACTTATTTACTTTACAGTCACCACATCACACCAACTTGCTGACACTTGCAGAAGTTCATTTGTCTCCCCTGCGGTGTTCAAACCTACAACCGTTCAGTTACCAGCCCAGATCCTTAATCGTCGCAATCCTCCAATTTCCCAAGAACAGAAGCATTACATGAATAATGAGGGCATTTTGTGGAGGCGGAGTCATTATGTTTTCACATGACCTCTTGTGTTTTTGGGACAGTTGTTCTTCCCTACAAAGTCAAGAGGCGACATTTGAGCTAACTGTCAATAGTGCCCCGGGTGCCGGCACGTTCAAAACAGAGTCGTCGATGCGTTTCGGTCGCTTTAGTTAAAGTTATTCGGCGTCAAGTTCTGATTTTCAAACTGTTATGAGATGTGTCTGTCAGCTTTGCAGATGTCAGTCAGGATCAAGGATCATATTAAGCTTTGAAAAGTCGGAACATATGTCTCGACACCTGAGAACTGTCAGGCCGTGAATGATGCTGTAACGTATTGTGAGGTGGATGTGTATATCTCAAGCCCTCTGCTTTTTCTTCAGCCGTTCCCCATTAAGTGACCGGTGACCTTTGTGTTTGTGTTTGTAGATCACCTCTGAAGTCCACCTGTTCAGTCACATTAAGGGGAAGGGGCACCAGCAGGCGGTTCGAGACAGCAGCAGCATTCAGGGGCGGGAGCTCTCTGATGAGGAGGTGGTAAGTTTCCGCACCCAAAAAATAATTACCTTTTACATGGATGGAACAAGGGGTTCACAAAGACCCAGGGGTTTATAATGGAACTGCAGAGGGATTTTGATATGACATATAATTATTTTTGTCAAACAATTTATCGTGATTAATTGCAAATAAAATAAAAGTTT
The DNA here is from genome assembly GCF_027580225.2 of Misgurnus anguillicaudatus. NCBI lineage: Eukaryota > Metazoa > Chordata > Actinopteri > Cypriniformes > Cobitidae > Misgurnus > Misgurnus anguillicaudatus. Next base: position 24,714,544 of record NC_073342.2, on the reverse strand, counting down.
GTTTGTATAATATGTGTTTATGTACTGTTTAATTATTATATATAAATACTAGGGCTGTCAATAGATTAAAAAAATTAATCTAGATTAATCGCATGATTTCATGAATTAACTGCGATTAATCGCAAATTAATCGCACATTTTTATCCATTCTAAATTTACCCTAATTTAACACTTTTCAGGTTTTTAATATTCTAATCATATATACATATATAGATGCTTTATGGAAATGTATGTTAACAACAGCCTGTTTACATTTTAACAGAATCACCAGCCATTGTTTTGTATATGAATTTCCCTTTCAGAAGATTTTTCTTTCTCCATTTTTGTTTGCTGCTGCATCATTTGTGACCTGTGCTGGCAAGTTGAGTCGGAATTAGCAAATTAAAAAAATAAAAAATAGTTGTTCATATTTTGACATTCTCTATTAAAACATAGAACAATGCATGATTTGTTGAAATATAACAAAATATGACAGAACTACACGTGTTTGAAGTTGAAAGAGTCAAATTACCACAAACATTACCACATCCATACATTATATTACCACATCAATACCTTAAAATCACTGGTAAAACTAATAGATTTAGCACACACAAAGCAAAAACATCATCAATGTATGTTCAACTTTTTTTCCTTTTGTTTGATTGACATTGAGACAGACTGCTTAAAATCTAAGTGATCTAATATAATGTTACACATCAGATATTTTTACCCAACAGTTAACCAAACATTTACTTAAAACATAACAGATTATAGAGCCTACCTGCGTGAATTCTTATCAAAACAGATATTTGTAAAACTGTAATTTTGTGTAGATGTCTATATATCCGGGTCGCGCACTCGCGCATCTGTGTGCACGCGCTTCAGATGTCAGTCAGTCAGCGTGAGGGGATCGCTTTTGAGTCTTGTCGCTCTTAATAACTCTTTAACATTAATCAGGTACCGAACTTTATCTCTCTAAATGACTATTTTAACATCAAGCAAGTCCTGCAGTCTATTTTATAAGTCATGCATAAAAGCGAAACCAAAATGAATTGAGACGCATTTTTGTATTAGATTAAGCATTAGGAGGACGGTAACGTTACACCTTTCAGACGTATAAATAACGATCATATCAGATGTCCAACGAGCATTTAGAGCATTGGATTTGGTAGACGATTTGCTTAATGTTCTTATTTCTATGAAAACCTTTCACTCATTTAGAGAGAGTCACATTTGTCCGCGTCTCTGTTCATTCAACTATGGGCTGGACCAAGGGTCAAACAGAAATTGCGCGTTGCGTTAATCTCCGTTAATAAAATTAGTGGCGTTAAAATGAATTTGCGTTAACGCGTTATTAACGCGTTAATTTTGACAGCCCTAATAAATACACAAACATTCTTGTATATATTTAAGAAACATTTATATAAATGATGCATACACAAGCTTTTATTTTGTATGCAATTAATTGCGATTAATCACATACATATTATACAAACAAACTTTTATTTTGTATGTGATCAATCGCAATTAATTGCATACAAAATAAAAGCTTGTGTATGCATCATTATTTATGTGTGTGAACTGTGTGTAATTATTATGTATAATATAAAATTATATTTAATAAATATATAAATATATATAAATGTTTCTTAAATATATACAAGAATGTTTGTGTATTTATATATAATAATTAAACACAGTACATAAACACACATTATACAAACAAACTTTTATTTTGTGTTTATGTACTGTGTTTAATAATTATATATAAATACACAAACATTCTTGTATATATTTAAGAAACATTTATATATATTTATAAAATATAATTTTATATTATACATAATAATTACACACAGTTCACACACATAAATAATGATGCATACACAAGCTTTTTTCGGGATTAATCGCATACAAAATAAAAGTTTGTTTGCATAATAATTAAACGCAGTACATACAGATATTTTAGTATGTGTGTGTATATATATATAGACAAGACATTTTAGTATGTGTCTTGTATATATTTAAGAAACATGTGCGTGCTTGTGTGTGTTTATATTTTTATATATTTTAAATTATACAAAATAATTATAAATTATAAATTATGCATACACTAGCTTTAATTTGGTATTTAATGAATCGCTATTAATCGCCTACAAAATAAAAGTTTGTGTATGCATAATATATGTGTGTGTAATACGTTTAATTATTATGTATATATAAATACACAAACATTCTTGTATATATTATTTAAGAAACATTTATGTTTATATTTATATATTTTATATTATACATAATAATTACACACAATACACACACACATATAATGATCCATACACAAGTTTTTATTTTGTATGCGATTAATCGTCATATACATATATTATGTATATATAAATACACAAGCATTCTTGTATACATTTAAGAAACATTTGCGTGTGTGTGTTTATATTTTATATTATACATAATAATTACACATAGTGCACACAAACACATTATGCATTCACAAACTTTTATTTTGTATGCGATTAATCGCGATTAATCGTTTACGTATTAGATAACTTATTACAAATATTTATTTTTGTTTAATTAAGACATCCAAGTAATTTAATTTCTTATTGTTTACCTCAGGTAAATAGGCTATAGAGGTTAAACTGACAAAAAACTTTGCCATAAATCTTTTACACAATTCACAAGTCAAGTGATACCCATAAAAAATCCCTGTAAGTGAGCGTTCCAGTGTTTCCTGCTGACACACAAACTACCACAGGCACAGCATGCACATGTTCAAGTTCATCTTTTATGGGAAACATCTCATTTTACGATTTTTATGATATTTTTCATGTCCTCTCAAGAGGCTCCGCGCAAACTTTCCCCATTTTGGTGGATTTGTGGGACTGTAAAATGCTACGACAGAATCAACACTAATAGAGTTTGTGTATACAACATAAGGTGAGCTCACCCTCATCTGCGGGTCGACGGAGTGCATTTTTCCCGTTAAACGCTGGGATCTCTCACCGCAATACGAGATTGGCTTTCACACTGGGCTTCTTTGTACGGCTGACAACTGTTGGTGCTATATGCCGCACCTTTGGCCCCTGAACCTCCTTCATTTGAACCTTTTTTCAGTGAGTAATATTTAAACCCCCACTGCCACCTCTAAATCATTAGCTTTGGCTCAGGCCACCCATTTCTCTGCCTGACAGCGTGATAAACACACAGCGGGTCGCTGTGCCGTGTCTCGCAACAACACGACACGTCAGGTGCAGCTAGCTTAATGAGTCCTGTCTAAACTGTGAAGCTTGATGTATTAAATGGAATTAACCGGACTACTTTTTAAATAACTTACATTCGCCTCACATAAAATAAGGAAGTAGTCGTTTACCTGTGATTTATATGACACAATGTTTAACAGTCAGCGAAATTCGAGAAATAAGATACTTTGGCTTGTTCGCACTGTAAATTCGTCTAGGAGTTAATTACCCGCGCCTGTGTTTCCTACTGGAAAAGAACATGTTATGTACAGTCTATCTACAATAGGAGTCTATACGCAAAAAATTCAATTTGTTCATAGATAAGTGCATTTTAAGAAAACTCTATTACAGTACTCTTTGTTTGGATATAGTCTTGCTACAGATGCCACGGAGCTCCTTATTTATGTCCGTGCTCATTTTGGTGTGCAGTATTTCATTCACGCAACCGCCAACTATTTTCCAGTCGGCACTTCCATAATTCTTGCCGTTATGAAAGATTTTTAATTAAAACCAAGATGGTTGGCTGAACCGTGCAGAGGTCACAACATAGTTTTTCAGCAGAAGCGAGCCCGACTGTCCTTCTATTTAGTCATATTTCGCTATTTTAAGGACTCTGGAGTTAAATTGAAAATGCTGCGATTATCAACAGCCATGGATCAATGTGGCTGTAGGACATTCGAATTGCCTCTTGGACTCTATTCTCCTTTATTGGTTGTCATCTGTTCTGGTTTAGTGTAATATATCGGTCACTCCAGACGCCTCGTTTTTGACACATCGCAGGTTTATTTATCTTCGACCTTTGACGCTGAGTTTTAGTTAAATATCTTGCAGCTTTTCAGCACTTGTCATACGTTCTTAAGATGCATTGTGTCGTGGTCTGCATGTAGGAGATGCGGGTTCGAGCCCAGACGTGGATCATGTCCTCAACTAATTCCCCCAAATTCTCTTTTAGAAAAGTAAATAAAGAAGCTTTCATGGTAAACTTATTACAATGTCATGCAACGCCTAAAATTTCATATTTTACACTTAAAAGTTGTAATTTGTACCCGCACAAGTGAGTGCATAGAAATGTTTTGAGCAGAGCTGTTAGGGTCGGCAGTTGCACAAGATAAGAACAAAACAAGAAAAAATATTAGTAAAGAAAACAGTCAGGGCTAAACACAAACCCAGTAAATATTAAAGGAAAACACCACCGTTTTTCAATATTTTACTATGTTCTTGCCTTAACTTGGATGAATGAATACATACCTATCTTTTTTCAATGAGTGCACTTTTAATCTTTGTACAGCGCTTCTTGAATGTGTTAGCATTTAGCCTAGCCCCATTCATTACTATGGCTCCAAACAAAAGTTTTATTTTGTGCCACCGTACTTGCTCGTGTAACTACTCATGTAACAGTCTTTAAATAGAGAAAACATGAAAGTGTTTGGTGGCTTCTTAATTCATTCCTGTTTGGAGCCATAGGAATGAATGGGGCTAGGCTAAATGCTAACACATTCAAGAAGCGCTGTACAAACATTAAAAGTGCACGCATTGAAAAAAGATAGGTATGTATTAATTCATCTAAGTTGAGGTAAGAACATAGTAAAATATTGAAAAACTGTGGTGTTTTCCTTTTAAGAAGGTACAAAAAGATGCATTTTGTAAAGAAAAAAATTAACCACTACAGGGCTTGACATAAAGCTTTGTCATGTTGTTGTCTTATGACATTTCAGCCATGTCAATTTGGTTATCCCTGACTAAACAAAGGCTATCACAAATAAAGACAGTTTTTATTTTATATTTAATATTTTATTTAGAATTTTTCACCTTTATTTAATTTTTAATATTATTTTTAATATTTCACTTTTTTATTTTATTTTTTTACATTTTGAAGTTACTTGTCCGGTCGGGCAGTTAAAATTCTTTCTCACTTGCCCATCCACAACATTCACTTGTCTCAGACAAGTGGACAACCACTAATGTCAAGCCCTGCAATACAAGACAGTGGGTCTCATTCAGCAAGCATGCGTACACACAAATTTGTGTGTGAGATGTGCGTACGGATGTTTTTTACAAACAAATTGTGATTCAAGAAAAATGTTCATATCAAAATGTCGTCTAAATGTACGCAAAAAATCAAGAAAACCTAAAATCGCTCATACCCAATAATCACGTACGCTATAATCAAATACTAGGCTATAGATGGTTTCAGCAGTAACAACATAAACACGCGGCTTTCGTGGTCATCACGTAAATTGCGGTAAACTCTGCGAAGAATAAATAACAACAAAGTCTTTTTAGAGTAGTTTATTTATATAACAAGCAAAATAAACAACACGTAAATTAGGAACCCATTTGTTATTTTTGAAGAGGTATTTGTTTAAGATTTCAGTTTCAGCAACTAGTCAGAAACAAACAGAAACCGGAAGTAAAGTGCGGATCAGACGCTTATTGCGTCACTCCACGTGCGCCCGATGAAACGGTCTATAATTATAATGTTGATATATAAAATTTACATGATTATATTTGATATTATAATATTTTCTGTATTATATATTATTATACACAATCTATATTATTATTATTATTGTTATTTACATTACATTATACATTATTATAGCCTACTGATTTTTTCCTCCCTTTTTAAATCTCTATGAAAGCATCTCCTTGATGTCTAATGTAAACGTCATGTAAATGTAATGAGAAGTCCAAACGTCAATCACTTGATCTCCTGTCTGTTTTATTTTAGATACATATGCCTGTCATATCTGTGTCATATTAATTAAATGTCTTATTTGTTAACGCATCCAATACTTCTTTAATGTTACTCCGGTCGGTTGACAGCACAGCACAGCCTCCCAAATAAAAAATGCAAAGCAAAACAGAACTTTACTGATAATAAATATAATCATGGGTTTCTTTTCGAGCTCTTTTGCTTCAATGAAAAACTGCTTTAAGATTTTCCAGCGCTGCGGAAAACCCTTATATGGAGCTGGTTTGGGTGTGTTTTATGCAAATTACCAACCTTGTGCATGCGGTCGCTTATGTAGAACACTCCAAATTCACTAACGTAAGACCAAGAATAAGAACAAACTCTTGTGTTGTGAATTAGGCGGAAAGTTTTCGTGAGAAGTTCAAGTGCGAAAAAAAACGCAATTATTTGTGAACGAGACCCAGTGTTTGCTCGTAAAGTAATATTGCTCGCTGTGTCCTGATATAGGTCGTTTAAAAAATATATATTTTTTTATTTGCCTCCAAGAGAAACTTTCTAAATGACCAGATAATGTGACACAATGTTATTTATGACATCTATCGTATAGTGATATGGGATGATATAGTCATCATGATGTAATGATGATGATTCCCGCAGAGGATGCACAACTGTGGTTGTGTATGTGTGTGGATGGATGGTTTGGCAACCTTATATCTCCTGTCTTTACATTGTACCTGGATGACAAACAGCTGTCTGTTAAACATCGGGAGGGGGGTAAACGTTGGCGGCTCTTTTGTGTTATACAAAAGAATGGAGGATGGGTCCCCGTATCACTGTGACAGTGAGAGCTTCTCCACGGCCCCTGAGCACCAGCAGAGGTGTGATGTTGTGAGTGGTCTCTCATTACGCCCCACTGAAAGCTCTGTGGTTTTTTTCATGGCGTCCTCCTAGCTCACGGGCTGGTCTTTCTCTTTCTTTTTATATCTCTATATCACGTCTACATTTCTCGCCGTCCTGCGTTTATTGTCCCCATGTGGATAGAGACATCTGTCCATCACCTGTCCATCGAATTTGATAGGTCGTCATATGCTACATTGCATCAAGCTTATTCTCATGCCGCCTGTAGAAAAGAAGGGTCTTGTTGTTTTACTTATCAGTTTGGCATGCAAATGATTAAACAGGCAAAACATGCCAGAAAATGAATCTACTATTCCATTAATTTCACAAAAATGTCAAACTTGTAACCAAAACATTGTTTGTGAAGGCAATCTACGTAATGGTTTACTTCACTTTGGTTGACCTTACGTTACGGGTTTAGGACAGGCCTTGATCCCCACAGATCTGTATTTTGCCGCTCCCCTCTTTGATATAATCTCAAGATGGTGCACGTCTTTGAGGTGTTATAGAAACAATCCCATTAAGTGAAAGCCAGGCAAACCAGATCGCCTTTCAGAGAGATTACTCAACAGATGCCTCTCTGGCCACAAGGAGGCAATGGTTATGACTGCGGGGCTCGACTCTTGGTCCCCTGGGATGCGGGGGATGGCCCTTCGAACGTGCGCACGATCGCTCACCCATTTGAAACGCTATACGATGCAAATGTACAGATTTCAGACGGGGGTCTGTGAGGTAACTTGTCACATTTGTCTTAAACTAATTCATTAGGGACAGGTGTCAAGCATTCAGAGCTGTCAGTGCCTCGTCGTTTAACTTTGCTTTTTTATTGTTTAGCATGTTGAAGGTCCTTGAATGTACAGTGGTCTGATGAAGAGCTGGTGGAAAAAATAGATGGATGATGTACAATTCTCTTCATAGTGTTTTAAAGAGACGCTCCACTTTTTTTTGAAAATATGCTAATTTTCCAGCTCCCCTGGAAAGCTTAGCATAGCTTAGCACAATCCATTGAATCCGATTAGACCATAAGCATCGCGCTAAAAAATAACCAAAGAGTTTCAATATTTTTCCTATTTAAAACTTGACTCTTCTGTAGTTACATTGTGTACTAAGACGGACAGAAAATTTAAAGTTGTGATTTTCTAGGCAGAAAAATCACAACTTTAAAATAGTCCCCTTAGTAACTTTCAATGGCAGGGGACTATTTTCGGGCAGTGCGTAATATTACTACGCCTGCTGCAGCCATGTTACAGCAGCAAAGTTCTTGATTATTACGGCAGAATGAGAGTATAGTTTTTAGCGCGATGCTAATGGTCTAATGGAAATCAATAGATTATGCTAAACTATGCTAAAAGTGCTACCGCCAGACCCGGAGATCGGCTAAATGTATTGCAAAAAAGGTGAAAATCTAAGTTTTAACTCTAAGGGAGCTGGAAAATGAGCATATTTAAAAAAAAAAGTGGAGTGTCCCTTTAAAACAAATCTCTAATTGTCGGTCCCAGATCGTCCTAGGCATGACTGATAACTTAGATCATGCAACATATTGGATCATTTCTATGAAGCAGGAAGATGTAATGTTGCACTTTCAAACACCACCATTTAAATCTCTATGATGTTGAAATCACTGATTTTTGCTTGGTAGAGATTTTGAATACGTCACTTGTTCAGAGCCCTGCTCGACCCATGATGATATAACTTCCAAGAGGATGTATTTTGTCTCGTTGGAGCTGCGCTCGCATTTTTCAAGTTCTTGCCGAAAGCTCCGGAATCAACCTTACAAGTTTTTGGCACGCGTCCTTTAGCACACTGAAGTATCGACGCGATGCGGGAACTCTTATCTCTCTCACCCGATGCTTCCATCCTCAGAGGTGCCGGATGACAGGATAATTGGATAATTGCTTTCTGGCACATGCATCACGTCGTCCACAATCGAGTTACATCCGTCTTTCTTCCCATGGAAAATCGACATCATCAGAAAGAGACGGAAAGCAATACCTCTCTCCCCTCAGCGCTTCCTCTGCCCTAAAATGCCAGCAGCGGGTGGAAAAGATGCCTCCGTAATTGCTGAGCACAATACCTGGCCCTAGGACGAAGAGTTTAACACCTGGGCTTTCAATGGAAAGGGTTCTGCTTTACATCCTTGTGTGGGAGTTGAAGCTCAGTCTTTGGACTTGTGCTAAGTGGAGGTGGTCTTGAGGAGATGTTTGATCTTATACAGTTTGGTTCTGACACTGTCACGTGTCTTCATTGCATTATTCTGTAGATGCGTTCAGTTTCATAACCTGGATCTGTCTTAAGCGGTCTCCTTGTTATTATGTCGTTTTTGCACATGGTTGACTGTACTCCTTTCTCTGCCCCCAAGTTTTGCAGACTTTGTGTGCACCCGATTTTGGAACCCATGATGGAGAATATGTTAAATTATTATTAGTATAAAAAAAAATCTTGTGAATTAAGACGTTTTATTTTACACTTTATTTTACAGTGCCTTTGTTACACTTTACATGTAGTTTTATAGTTAAAACAGTAAATTATTCACTTTTCACTGTAATAGTAACCCCTTAAATTAAAGTGTCTACACCATTGTGTCTAACATAAGTTAATGCACATTGAACTAACATGAACGAACAATGAACCATTGTTTTTTGGTATTAAAGGGGACATTTCATGAAAATCTGACTTTTTCCATGTTTAAGTGCTATAATTGGGTCCCCAGTGCTTGTATCAACCTAAAGAATCTGTAAAAGATCAACCCAGCAACTTCGTTATGGTAAACCATTCTCTGCAAACATTAAAAAAATAGGTTATTGAAATTTGGCTCCCCTTGTGATGTCAGAAGGGGATAATACAGCCCCTTAATCTGCACTATCCAACCTTGACACTGTCATTTAGTTCAGAGATAAACTCATTTGCATATAAAAGGACACCTCACCTAAAAAAAAAGCACATTTTTGCTCACACCTACAAAGTGGCAATTTTAACATGCTATAATAAATTATCTGTATGGTATTTTAAGCTAAAACTTTACATACGTACTCCGGGGACAGCAAAGATTTATTTGACTTTGTTAAAAAGTCTTGTGAAATGTCCCCTTTAACTAACTTGAAAAAAGATTAAAGGAGGGGTGCATGATTTTTGAAAAACACTTTGGGCCTACTACCAAAACACACTTGTAGACAATCAGCATTAAGGGGCGTGTCTACTAACCAACATTGTTGCCTGGGTTGGGTATGTGTGGGGCGGGTCTATCAAAAGAAGGAGTAGGGGCTTGTTTGTTTAGGTGATTTCAAATATCAACATTGGCTTTCAGAGATCATGCAACCCGCCTTTAAAAGTATTTTGTGTATTGTTAGTTCATATAAGATAATGCTTTAAACGGTATGGTTCATCCTAAAATGAAAATGATCCCACGATTGACTCATTCTCAAGCCATCCTCAAAGTATTATATTATATTTTTTCAGACAAACACAATTGGAGTTATATTAGAAAATGTCCTGGCTGTTCCAAGATTTATAATGGTAGTAAATGGTGCTTTTGATTTGAAGCCAAGAAAGTCCATTCATCCTTCACAGAAGTAATCCACACAGCTCCAGTGGGTTAATAAATGGGCAATCGATGTGCTTTTGTAAGAAAAATATCAATATTTAAAACTTTACATACTAAAATAACTACTTTGTTGGGCTTCAAATCAAGAGCACCATTTACAACCATTGTAAAGCTTGGAACAACCAGGACATTTTGTAATATTATTCCGATTGTGCTTGTCTGAAAAAAGATAATCATATACATCAAAGATGGCTTGAGGGTGAGTAAATCATGGGGTAACTTAAATTTTTGTCTGAAATATCCCTTTAGGTAATGTTAATAAATTGAACCATATTGTAAAATGTTAATCATGTAATTTTTTTTTGTTCACCAGGAACACCTGTCTTTGAAGAAATACATTGTAGACATAGTGACGGACAGCAGTGTGCCCATCGACAACGCAAAAGATGGAGAAGAGAGGCAGAAAGCTCGGAAAAAGGCCAAGAAACTGCGAGCTCGCATGAACTCAAGGTGATGCATCCTCTCTTTCTCTTTCTCTCTGCTCTTTATCTCTATCCGTCTCTCCCTCTGTGTGGCTAAAGGGAGGTGTTGCTGCCCGTGAGCGCTTTATGAGTGACAAGGAGATGGAGAGCAGAGGCTGTGTGCATCCCGGCTGTCGGCACGGCAACACTGATGAGCTTAATTTATGGCCACTCTCTGTGATTGGGGAGGAAAAAGTGAGAATCGATCTGTTAGGCCCTCCCCTTCCCCCCTCCCCACTTTCACCTGTTAAGAGCTTTTCTCCTAATTGGTTGCCACCACGCTGCCAAAACCGAAGGTTTCACCATTGTACAATAGTATGTTAAAGTATGTGTAAAGCATGCCTGTTTTTCTCTCTTCCAACTATTGATTTTTAAATAAAGTATCAAAGAAAATCAATAGCAATCAACAAATAGGAGGGAACGCGTCTCTGTGTCAGATCCCAGACCTGGCCACTATCAATTTTAACTCCTGTCACAACCGTTTGGCGTGTATATGTGCGTCTCGCTGTGTGAGAGTGAATGTGGTAGGGTTGTTTGTCAATGAAGTGGAAGATGAAATTAACAGCAGATGGGATGATATGAGCTACTTTTATCTATATGTTCATAAAGAGTCAGGGAATCTTAACACTTCAGGATTGTGTTTTGAAGGGTTTTAAAATTGGGGGAAGAAATTGAAATATTTTTTTACTCTGAATTAAATATTTGTGATTTTGGCTCAGCTTGAAATATGTATGTGAAATTTTTTGAAAGGTTTTATTGGATTAATATTGCCAGATTTCGTGTCCCAAACATAACATTGGTATCAGATCTTCTGACCTGAATTGCCTGATACCTCCTTTGACCTGTGACGTGGATTTCTGTTTCACCCCAATAATTTTAATACAGGCCCCGAATAGAAGGTGAGAACATGAGCAAACAAGTTATGGTACTGACTGAGTTGTAAAAATGTTGTTGGTTTGTCTTCATCAACATTTTCTTACGTTCATTAAACATTATTACTTTGTATTTATTTTATCTTATACCTTTGCTTTTCTGAGCTCTCTGCATTTTTACATTTTCAAATTAACATAATTTAGTTTGATGTATAAGCTCACGAGGACCAAAAATGTCCCCACAAGGAAAAAAATTACTGGGATTACCATATATATATACACACATATATGTGAAGAGCTCAGATGCAAAAGCTGCAAAATGCCACATATTATTAAAAACAAGATGGTATTTCTTATGTCATGACTTAACAAGCGGATATCATTTCAGGGTCCAAGCCTTTAATCATTTCAATAGGGGATATTATTTAAACAGCCATTTATGTGCACTATTTATTCATATCACACATTTAAAGGCGGGGTGCATGATCCCTGAAAGCCAATATTGGCATTTGAAATCACCTAAACCAGTGGTTCTCAAACTTTTTCAGAGTGTGCCCCCCTTTGTGTACGGCGCATTTTTTTCAGGTTTAATTGCACATAATTCATGATAAATTAATTTATTTTATAAAATGTCATAAAACTGGGGCCCCCTGGCACCATCTCGCCGCCCCCCTGGGGGCCCCGGCCCCCAGTTTGAGAACCACTGACCTAAACAAACACGCCCTACCCCAATAGAATCTGGACCCTCTTTTGATAGAACTGCCCCACACATACACAACCCTGGCAACGATTTCGGTTAGTTGACACGCCCCTTACTGCTGATTGGCTACAAGTGTGTTTTGGTATTTGGCCCGACTTCCTTTTCCAAAGTGTTTTTTTAAAAATCATGACCTGATCTCTGCACTAAATAGCAGTGCCGTGGTTTGATAGTGCATATTAAGGGGTGGTATTATCCCCTTCTGACATCACAAGGGGAGCCATTTCAATGATCTTTTTTTTCACATGCTTGCAGAGAACTAAGTTACTGGGTTGATCTTTTTCACATTTTCTAGGTTGATAAAAGCAATGGCGACTCAATTATAGCACTTAAACTTGGAAAAAGTCAGTGAAATTTTGTTGTGAAGATAAAAATTAGGATTGTGTGTTTATGGTAGTTTTGCATTATGATGTGAGTGTAAAGTGGCGTGATTTTTATGTTATTTCCCTATGGCATTAGAGATAGGTTGGATGTGGAATCGATGTATGATGTCAGACTTAATAAGCAAATTAACCAAATGATTTTGTGACGTATAATTTGTTCATCAAATAGTTTCTGTTTAATTCCACGTAATTCCGGCGTAATTTTCACAAATAATGCGTTGTTGAGAGAATCCGTTTAACTTCACAATGACTTGGCAGCAAATTCGCTCGCATGTCAAGTATAAGAGCTTTTTACCAGGTTAAAGGACATTTCCGTAATATGCTAGTATATTTACCGAATTTTTGAGCTTTTTACCTTTTTCAGAAAGGACATTGAAGAGAGAATGGAGTTTTTTTAGTAGTAGAGATTTTTGCATGTATTTCAAGAGTTTTGCAGTGAAAGACAGTCAAATTTGTAAAATGCTAATGAAATGTATAAAGCGAGATTTGTGAAAATAAGGCATTTTAATCACTGACTAACCTTTTACTTGACATTTAAAGTGAAATTACACCGTGTTCCAAATTATTATGCACATACCATTTTTGTTTATTTTTCCAAAACAGTCAGTAAGTTTACAATAACATTTTATTTGACCCTTAACAGTTATAGGTCAGTATGGATGTTAAATATATATAGTAAACTTTTTCTGTACTGTGAATCACTCATGAATCGTATAATAGATTTATGTTTAGGTCCACCAAATATAAATTGTTATAGGTAATTATTTGCTTTTTAAGATAATGCACACTTTTTTGTACTTTTTAAATCTTTTTTCATACCATTGTATGAGAACTACAATTTGCTTAATAATTTGGAACAGCATATTTTTCAAAGTATTAAATTATCTTTTTACATTATTATTTCATTTAAATAATAACATCCACACTGTCGTATAACTGTTATGGGTAAAAAAAAATTGTTAACTTACTGACTGTATTGGAAAAATAAACAAAAAACGCACTGTATTGAACCTAAACATTAGAGCCTGATTAAAAAAGCTCACTTACAAGAAAACATGTCAGACGAACTTGTACATACTCCTCATATGTGCACGCACACACTCGTTTTAATTTTAAGTGCACTTTATTGGTTTATTGGCATAACACTTTTACATTTACATCGCCAAAGCAGTTCCATATCAATACACAAAGCAATGCAAAACAAAAATAGTGCAAAACAACATACTTGAATTAGCTAGGGAAAGCGGAAATACTCTGTCTGATGTCTACTAAATGTCTCACTCTCTCTAAACGCAACCAAGAGGAGACCGGCAGTCTGCGCTGCTTCTGAGCTCATTAATGCAGAGGTAGCACAGAGGGCAGAAAACGGCTCTGAGCTTTGGCTGAGAGAGTGACAGCATGAGCCTCTTCTGTTCTCCGTCACTCCAGCACTGAGCCCCGCAGCATTCACACAGTGAGGGAAAAGCGGGCGAGAAGGAAAGAATGAAAGAGAGAGAACAGGCGCTACACGCCCATAAATCACGACCGCCTACAGCCCCGGCTCGCTGAGGTTGGCGGCTCCACCGTGGGGTGGAAATGAGCCGTTTTATAGGAGCACAGCGTGGTGTTTGTAAAATGTTAGAGAGCTTTTCACAGGCCTCCCAGGTCGTTCTGTCCCCGGGTGTCATTGTTAAGCCGGTTCGGTCCCCGACACGGCCACGGCATGGAAAAGGCCCGTGCAATTTCCTCAGCAGGACCCTGATTTATACTTTAAATATATGGCTTGTTCTTCGTGTGCAAATGTTTGGTTTTAATTACCGTGAAAGTAGCATGTCCGTCCGTGTCGACAACGATTGCGAGTCTTTCTTTCATTTCCTCCACTTTCCTTTCTTGCTCTCTCTAATGGCTTTTTCTTTCGTGTACGATGTTTGGCCGGGTACGTTGCTTGACTTTTCCTCATGCAAGGGAACAGAGATTTCGGTGTGTTGGTTTACGTTAGACAGGGGTCAGTACACAAAAGACCCCTGTTCAGCATTTTCCAAGGCTGTCACTTCCATGGATAAAATAGAAAAAAGTATATGTATGGAGAAGAGGAGAATATAAAGGAGTTACAAAGAACGAAGGGGTGAATCTTGTGTTTCGATCTTGTGAATCTTGTGTCCCTTTGGGCCTACACGTAACCTGAACACAGCAAAAGCTTGTGCTGGATGGATAGACAGGTAGATGGATGGGTTGATGGATGGGTAAGTAGATAGACAGAAGGCTAGATGGATAGACGGCTAGACTTATGGATAGTCTGACGGATGGATGGCAGATAGCAGATGGATGGACGGACGGATAGATGGACGGACAGATAGATGGATGGACAGATGGATGGATGGATAATTGTAAGGATTAATGGATGGAGGGATTGGTAGACTGATGGATAGACAGACGGATAGATGGATGGATCGATGGATGTGTAGATAGACGGACGGACGGATTGGTAGACTGATGGGTAGATGGATGGGTTTGTAAATAGACTGATGGATAGACGGATGGATGGATGGATGGATGGATAGATGGACATACGGATAGATAGACAGATGGATAGATGTGTAGATAGACGGACGGACGAATTGGTAGACTGATGGGTAGATGGATAGGTAAGTAAGTAGATAGACAGACAGCTAGAGGGATAGACGTCTAGATGGATGGATAGTCTGACGGACAGATGGATGGATGGACGAATGGATAGATGGACGGACGGATGGATAGATGGACGGAAGGATAGATGGAAGGATGAATAGATGGATTGATGGATAGACAGATAGATGGATGGATAGATAAGCGGACGGATTGGTAGACTGATGGACGGACGGATGGACAAACGGATGGATGGACGGACGGACAGACGGATGGACGGACAGATGGAAAGACAAATGGATGGATGGACGGACAGATAGACAGACGGATGGATGGATGTGTAGATAGACAGACGGATAGATGGATGGATGGGTATGTAGAAAGACAAATGGATGGACAGATGGATGGATAGACTGATGGATGGACGGACGGATGGATGGAGCGATGGATGGATGGAAGGACAGATTAATAGATGGATGGAAGGACAGATTAATAGATGGATAGATGGATAGACTGCTAGAGGGATGGATGGATGGACGGATAGTCAGATGGACGGACAGTCTGAAGGATGGATGGATATATATGGATGTGCAAGTAGATAGATGGATGGATAGACGGACGGATGGATAGATAGACTTATGGATGGATGGGTAAGTAGATAGACAGATGGATTGACAGAAAGACTGATGGATGGATAGATAGATGGATGGATAGATAGACGGATGGATGTTTGGACGGATGGTTTGATGGACGGATGGTTTGATGGACAGATGGATAGATAGATGGACAGACGGATGGACAGACAGAACGATGGACAGACAGACGGATAGAGGGATAGACAGATGGATGAATGGACAGACAGACAGATGGATAGATAGAAGGATAGTTAGATAGACGGATGGATGTTTGGACGGATGGTTTGATGGACAGATGGATAGATAGACAGACAGAAGGATGGATGAATGGACAGACAGATGGATAGAGAGATAGACAGACGGATAGATGGATGAATGGACAGATGGATAGACAGACAGATAGATTAATGGATGGATATAAAGAGAGACAGGTGGATGGATGGATGGATGGACGGACTGATACTTTATTCACCCTTCTCAAGATCTGTTCTCTGTTGACGACATTCAACATAGACATCAATTGCAAAATTTGGGCCAAGGCCAGCTGTCCAGGCTAACCGCTAGGCCATGGCTCTGATACTGTTTCAACTTTAAGACCCCGCTTACCTCAGACATTTATTTACCATCAGGTGCATATAAATCTTTTCAATCTCTGGATGTATCCAATATATATTCCACACATAACCCCGTATACCTTTGTAGAATTTATAGACGGGTGCAGCTTCGTTCCTCTCGGCGCAAGTCAAATTTTTCCCTCCCTTTCTCCATCATGGAATTGTCAATTGTTTGATTGAGAGCCTCTCAGAGCCAATGTTAAATATTAGACCAAACGTTCTCTTTAACCGTGAGTGCCTGAATATCTCCCATAGCACATTTAAAACTGATACACCATATTTGTTTTATATTTTATCCGTATAGAGGCAGTGGCGGTTTTACAGTCGGTTGGGGGAGGTGTTCGTCTGCGTCCTACATGGGTGGAGGTGAATAGTGGGGCACATTGTGATGAATTGATGATTAGCTCTGCATTGTAGCTTTGTAGCTGCCCCTCCTGCTTATAGCTGGTTACTAATATTTATGGTGCCCGGACCATTTAATGGGGCTTGCCACGTTCTGAGATTGATGGTGCTGCGATTGCCCCGCTGTTTAACCCGTACAGGCGTAAAGCTGTCAGAGAGGAATATTGTAATCTGGTGGATGAGGACAAGGCCAGGTGTGGATCATGCTTTTTATTTCAAACGCTCGAATGCTGGGGTCTCAACATTGGACGGGATAGTTGTGCTCTTGATCTTGAAACAATATGTACAGTTTGACTTGCATTAAGTCACTTGAACTTATCATTCACATTTATACATTATAACGCCACACTGTGAAAATAGTAAATCATTTTGTTTTTTTATTTATATAGTTGCCATCAAAAGTTTACATGCACCTTGCAGAATATGGAAAATGCTTAATTTTGGAAAAGAAGTTTGAAAATTAATTTTGGTTTTTAATTTAGTCCTGCCCTAAACAAATTATTTTACATTGTTGGCACCGTGGTTAGTGGGCCATATATCACCAATGTGCTCATCGTGACCTGTCAATTCCCATCTCTGAGGTGCTTTGCCGTTCCCCTTTCTCCCCCCAACACTTTCCTGTCTACTCCGCACTATGATGTCTATATAAAGGCACCCCAAAAACCATAACTTTAAAAAAACAACCATCACAAAACATAAAAACATACAGTATTAAGTATCAGGTGTATGAAAACTTTGAAACTATTATTCTGTATTGCGAACTTTCTTTACACATGTGAAATAATTTGTTCAGGGCAGGACTAAATAAAAACAAACCTTAAAGGATTAGTCAATTTTCTTAAAAACAAATCCAGATAATTTACTCACCACCATGTCATCCAAAATGTTGATGTCGTCTTTGTTCAGTCAAGAAGAAATTATGTTTTTTGAGGAAAACATTCCAGGACTTTTTCTCATTTTAATGGACTTTAATGGACACCAACACTTAACAGTTTTAATGCAATTTAAAATTGCAGCTTCAAAGGACTCTAAACGATCCCAAACGTGTAAAAAATATGCACTTTTAAACCACAACTTCGTGTCTATCTCCGGTTCTGTGACGCGCCAGCGCGACCTCACGTAATATGTCATCACGTCAAGAGGTCACGATGACGTATGCGTAACTACGCCCCATTGTTTACAAGTGTGGAGAAAGACGACTGTTCCGACATTGTTGTATGTCGAACGATACTAATTAATGTGCTTGTGTCAGTTTATTGTTTAAAATGGTCCGCAAATGTGCGTTTCATATATGTAACACGTGACCTTCCGATGTCATTACGCAATTACGTGAAGTCACGCTGGCGGGTCAGAGGAACGGAGGAAGACGAGAAGCTGTGGTTCAAAAGTGCATATTTTTCATCTTTCTTGCCACAAATGACAATTGTTTCGCTGGACAAGACCCTTATGCCTCATTTGGGATCGTTTAGAGTCCTTTGAAACGGCAATTTTAAACTGAATTAAAACTGTTAAGTGTCGGGGTCCATTAAAGTCCATTAAAATGAGAAAAATCCTGGAATGTTTTCCTTAAAAAAACATAATTTCTTCTCGACTGAACAAAGAACGACATCAACATTTAAGAAAATGGACTAATCCTTTAATGTTCAAAATTCCTCTTCTTTTCCAGATTCTGCAAGGGGTTTATAAACTTTTCATCACAACTGTAGGTCTATATTGATTTATGCATTTTGGAAACTTTGGTATAGTCCAAGCGTGCCGCACAAGACCTGAAAAGTGAAGCCAAAACGTCTCGATCGCCCCCCAGTGACTGCTCCCAGTATAGGTCATAAACCCCGCTCCCCATGTTATTCAATGGGACTTGAGACCAACAAAAAAATTTAATTACACTTCAATTATCTTTTTTCCGAAGCTGGTTTCTGTTATTTACTGTAGTTTTATCACGCTGATGTAAATTCAAATGTTTGTTTTTAAAATAAGTTTGTGTTTAGTTAGTTATTTAATTATATAAAAACGGTGGTGTCACGTCATGATTGACAGCTGTGATATCGTGTGATATGCGCATTCTGCGAGAGCGGGGTCTTGATTTCACGGCTTTACTTCCTGCTTACTACTGCGCAGGACTGGTCCCGAAATCGCTACTGCACAGACTCAAGATGTCAGCGCCATATGGGGACCCTGGCGGCTTCACTTTTCACCAATGAAAGAGAGCGAATAGGCGTCGTCCATCTTTTTTTACAGTCTATGGTATAGTCCATCAACTGCAAAGTTTATTAACCACTTCGACAAATTTTATCTTAGTGCCGTTGATTGTAAATTAAGGGTTTCTACTTCATTAAAAGGGTTTGTTGTTTTAACGCTAACAATCTAACAGTAACCATTACAGTAAGTATAATAAAACTATTTACTCTAAGTAGAGCCTATTCACTTAAAGAACTGCTTTTGTAAAAAATTCCCCCCACCTTCAACAATAGGACAATGTCTGACAAATCACCTGACATGAGCATTGTTTCAATTGTTATGCATAATCCATTGGATTTAGTTGTAATGTCAGTAATCCTAGTCAGGGTTGTGTTTATCTACCATACATTCTTTCCATGCGTATTGATCAAGATAAGAAATCAGTGATCTGTCTTTTATCCAGACTAATTCTACATGACTTCCTCAACACTGAAAGTTGTCAAGTAGTCAAGACAACCCACCACTAGTTTTGAAAATGCAAGCAAGTTTTTGCACGTTTGGGAATAAACATTACTGAGAAAAGTTACTGAGGAATGTAAATGTATCCCAGTTAACTGAACACAAATCAATTAACTAAAAACTTGAACCTTAATTTAAGCTATTAAGAAACTTATGTTAATCCATCCGCTTTCTGTGAACACTCAACTCGCCTTCTCTTCCGGAAAAAAACGTCAGGAGTTTATCAGGCCCTGAACATCCATCCGTCAACCATTTTCTTCCAGGAGCTAATCGATCATCCTTATCTGCTGGAGCGGGACACGTGATTGTCAGGAATTTTGCTCTGTGGACCACACCAGCGTTTCAGTGCTGACTGACAGCAACCATTATTTTCAGCTGACGGTTTCCTTATGGGAGGATGAGAAGGGTTTAATTTTTAAAGCCAGCAGCAGATCACCACTCTTTATTTTGCATTTCTGGACTGAAATGAATAGTTTACTGTAAAGTGAAAATTAAATATAGAGCTGTGTTGAAAAAATCGATTTACCAATTCTGAATCGATTTTCATATTAATTCTAAAGATCGATCCGTAACTCAGATGATCGATTTAATCATTAATAACTTAAACTTGCCGCATCATTGAATTCACGCATGCGTGGAAGGACATTAAAACAACGAACATGGCGGACGTGGACCCTCGCGTATGCGTAAAAACTGAACTATTCTTCTAAATTTAATGTTAGCAATTTTATAGAATAATTTTTATTTTACTATGAAATAATCCTTTCAAAAATGACCACGTTTACATGCACTTTCATTATGCGATTATAATTGGATTTCGGCAATACTGCGATTATACGTTACCTCATATAAACGCAATACTTCAATAAAAAGTAATAATCGCAGTAAGTATAATCATATTAAAAGAGGTGCCGTACGACGTTTTTAATCGCAGTATGCGTCCATGTAAACGCTTTAATCGCATTATACCGCACTAACTGAAGTGCGTGTTTTAGTCACGCACCTTAAGCACAAATTCGTTTAAAACTGTAGGAACATTTAGGCATTACGAAGTTTTACTTGAACTCTGACAACACGACTCGCTGTCAGCAGTCTGCCTTCATCCAGAAACAGTTAAAATTACACGTCAGCAGCAAACAACCTTTAAGAGACATTATAACGACAACCTTAAATATATTAGTGACCACATCATAACGTTAACTTGTAACGATAAGCACTCGTGCAAAGCACTTGCCTTAATGGCATTATTTAATATTGGATATTTCTTGTAATAAAAACTTTTTTGCAATTGTCACTGAATATGTAAATATGGTGTTCTTGTTGCATTTACACAGCGGGTAACCAGCAAATGTCCTCAACACGCTGCGTTTTGCGTAAAAGTGAAACTAGCAGTTTGTGTAATTACCTTTTGGCGTAGTCAGTGTGGTAGAAAAAATTAAGTAACTTTCACTGCATCAGCGCTGGATACCTGAGGTAATTTTATGTTATAGACCGAAGTAATGGACTTCTCCACTGCATTTCAAGTGCGCGTGCACTTAGTGTTCAAATAGATTTGATTGGCTCTCAATAGTTTATCATTCATCAGGTGGGACAAAATCGCTCAAAAATTTATCTTAACGATATTGTTCATTGTATCTTTATCTTTAAAGTTGTGGTGTGAACTCTGCTATTATCTTTAATATAAAAAGATTTTTAAAACTATATTTTTATAGTTGTAGTTATTGTTATAATGTGAACAGCCCTTTACAGGCACTGTCATAATATTTCGGTCTTTAAAAGTCCTTACTCTGATTATTGGAAATTAATATCATTATTGGTCTGCATGTAAACGAGCTCACTGTCATTATTTACTAACCCTCATGTCATTTCAAACCTGATATATAACGTGGATCACAAAAGTAAACAATTTTGAAGATTTGTAGCTGTAACCATGCAAAAACAGGTTTCAAGATGGAGAAAAAAACATGAAAATCAAAACATTATCACTATATTTGAAGAGTTTGGTTCCAAAACGCGATAAACGCCATTTTTGAAAAAAAAATGAGTTACTGCCAAAATCGGTATTATATCAGGTCAGTAGTTAAAAGTAAATAATAAAATTTACGCAAAATCCAATACCCGCCGTGATATTCTGTCATCTTTTCTCCCTTTTTTCCCAAAATGCGACAAACGCCACTCCTCCGTTTTTACAGAACGCAATAAATCCATTCCTGATATTACAGCCCACCAGTCAGGCAATGTAAACAAACAATGGCGGCACGCTGAGTACACGGAGTCCTAGTTTTCCTCATCTACTTTGTACTTCGTGATCAACAATCAAAACAAAATAATACTTTAATTGCATTGCTAAACCTGTGATGGTTTTCTGTGACGGGAAAGAAACGTAAGCCATTAACATCTAATAATTTCCGCGAGATGCACTCGGTTGCTTGTTCTCCAGACAGCATGCTTCTCATGCTAAAACATTGACCCCAGAGGATCTTATGAAAACTTTACATTATTTTACTCAAAGTCAACTAAAATCGAGCAGGACCAAAACATTTTACAGCTGATCGCTGTGAAAATGTAAATAGACGGCGTCAAATAACCGCAGCAATGTGTTTTTAATATAACAAAGTAAGTGTTTTGGTTAATGCCATTAATGTTTATTTTTTTAGTCATTGTATACCACTAGTCAACTAAATAAATATAAAATGGTAAAGATGAATGCACATGTATTCATTGATTTAATAGATTTATAGCATTTTGAAATAAAAAACTGTCATGGATTTATTGCATTTTGTGGAAAAAAGAATTAGTTTTTATAATAAATCTTTGAAAATCAAGTTATGGTTTAGAATTTTGTATGTTTTTATAACCTAAAGATGCTATGTTAAAGTTTGTAATAGAAAATAGTGTTTTTCATCTTGTCACTTTTTTGGTATAGAAAACACGTTTTTACCGAAATTTGTCAAAATGGATTTATTGCGTTTTGGAACCAAACTCTTCATTTACTTTTTTATAAGCTTTTTAACTACAGCTAGAGCTTTACGTTTTGTTACTGCACATGCAAACCCCAAAGCCATTTTGGTGTCCATAATGCATGATTTTTTAATCTGAGCCCGCAGCCATAGTTAACGGCGTGCTTTACCATCACAGCGCTACCATTAACATTTTTTTTTAACTTTCCATTTCTGGTGTTCAACAGCGCAAAAACCGAGCTTACAGGTTTTGAGTTTTGGAATGACAGGTTTAGGTGCACTGTCACTTTAAATAGTGTGGCTATGGAAAAATGTGGTGTTTCCTTCTGTGAAACTTGTGTTTTTCGACTCGTTCATGCTTGTTAGTTTGTGATTGCTGCTGGTGCGGCCTAAAGACTAAATAAACAGTCTCAGCTTGACCCTTCGACCTTTTCTTTGTTCCACATGTCGTCTTATCTCCTCTTGTCTTCAGGCTGACAGCCATCGGACTCCTCTTGCGCTCTCTCTCTCTTTCTCTTTCGCGCTCTCCCTCTCTCCTGTTTCTGACCAACTTGTTTGTGTTTTACCCTTAGGGCTAAGGAGTATGAGACGTGCATGGAGGCTAAGACGCAGGTCCCTGATTCTCCTTACAAGGCGAAGTAAGCTCCCAGATCCATTTAAATTCTAACCAATCTGATGTATGATGGTCTGTAAATGCTTGTTTTTTAAGAACCCTGCTGTAGAAATCACCCAACTTTTTTAATGTATCTTTATTTAAACTATAAATACTCAATTAAGTAATGCTGATAGTCACGCAGTGTCGTCAGACATTGCTTAATTCAGACTGAAAGTCTGACTAAGTAATGCAGTTGTTTCATATTTGAGGGCAATACGAAATAAAGTGGTCAGTGTTGAGGAAATACTGTAAATGTAATTAATTTATGTAATGCAATTGTTAAATAATGTTTTAATATTTTTAATAGTATTTCAGCAGCTCTATTGGTAGAGCATTGCGCAAAGGTCATGACTTCAATCCCTAGGGAACACACATTGAAAGCTAGACAATATATCTAGTATAGTTCAAATGCACTGTAAGTCGCTTTGGATAAAAGCGCCTGCCAGATGCATGTAAATGTAATATAATGCATGCAATTATTTTTAATTGCATTTTTGTTTTGTATTACGGTTAATGGTTTTTTTATTTGCATTAGTGTAATGAGAATTTGATTGGACTAAAATCTTAATGGTGCTATTTTAAAGTTAAGTGAGATTTATTTTTGATTTTGACCAGGAAATGTTCTCGTCAGGTTACGTGAGATTCACCCTATTAGCTGAAAATTAAAAAAAAGAGAAATCATCACCATGTTCTTTAAACAAACGTGTTTGTGTTCAGGCTCCAGCGCTTGGTGAAGGATCTTGTGAAGCAGCTGCAGGGACAAGACAGTGGCCAGTGGGCCAGTAACAAAGTGTCCGGCCTGGACAGAACCCTGGGAGAAATCTCACGCATTTTAGAGAAACAGGTTTGTGCAAATTGCTGATCCTTCTTTTTCATGCAAACTGAATTATAGTTTTATTGAAATTATTGTTATAGCAATAACCAAGGCTATACATTACAGTGGTTTGTATGCATAAAGTTCTTGACACAAAAATAATCACCGCCATATGAATTTTATCCTATAAAGGGACGAATGTAAAATAGTGTAAATATATTAAAAATAAATATATATATATATATTTATTTATGGTAAATATTAAAGTAAATAAGCAGTTCTGCTTTCCAAGCAATGTGTGCATTATCACTTATTATACCACGGGGCTGTTGAATGCTTTACTCTGATTGGCTGAGAAATGTTCCGTGGGTATGCATTAATGATAACCACACACCTAACTTGTCAAATGTCTTAAAAATCGGCACCAGAGCAATGTTTGTGGTAACCGTGGTATAAGAGGAATAATTGACTCCGGTTCTTTGAATTATTTGAAAATAATGCACAACTCTGCTTCACGTCGTGCTGCATTGCACCTGGAATGCTTTATTCTGATTGGTTGAGAAATGTTCCATGGGTGTTGATTATTTTTTTTAATAACCGCACACCTAACCTTTAAATGTCTAAAAAAGGCACTAGAACAATAATTTTGGTAACCGTGGTATAAGCAGTATAATTGGTCCTTTGAATTATTCAAAAATAATGCACACCCACGGTGTAACGCATAACTACGGGGCCCCTAAGGGGACATGGGGCAAAAATTAAATAAAGTTTAGTTTCGCGTTTAGTTTCGCGTGCGCACGTAAAACTTTTGAAAAAAATTCTGCACATAAAGGTTTCGCGTGAGCACATGAAAGTTTCACTTGAGCACATGAAACTAAACTTTAAATTTTTTTACTCCAATGTCACCTTAGGGGTTCGGTACATAACCACCTTGGGTGTGCATTATTTTCTTATAATTCATTGGCCCTTTATCAATTATTCCTTACGCGTATGTTACAGATGTGCATTTATATACATTTTACAACATAAACAAACATAGCGAAAATTAGAGTCTGTACTATCAGTTCTACGATCAATAGTTTCCTTTAAAGGTTGTAAATGGGCAAAACAAAGTGATATTCTTTACTATAGCACTTAACAGAGCTATATACTTTCTCTAATGTTCTTACTCTCCTCAGACATCAGTATTGACTGAATGGTTATACGGCATCTGATGTTCAAACTGCTCTTTATCTGTCCACATTTACTGCCGCACATTTGCACCAGGGTGGTTCTGGGATTGCAAGCATGTGAGCAGCATTTGGACAGTCTGTGTCAATGGCTTGGAGGCTTTATTGTCTCAGCTCTAGTCTGTGTGTTGACTGGATGTGTGTGTGTGTGTGTGTGTGTGTGTGTGTGTGTGTGTGTGTGTGAATGGATCCGACTCGAAGATAAGCCTCCAGGCTGCTCTCAGCAATAACTTCCCTGAACCTCTCCGCTTTGGCTGCCGTCTTCCCTGTCTCGCAGTGGATGCAGAGTATCGCTTTCCATCCTTAACTCTCTGCCCTCGGTTATTTGGTAATGAGGGCCAGATTAGGTGCTTGTTTTCATTGCCGCAGATGTTATTAATTGGCGGAGGTCCTCGTTTGTTAAACAGGCGAACATGTTTCCAAGCGCTTGGCCGACTTCGCTGGCTACCGTTGTGCATTGTGGCTTTCATACGATAATATGTTGGTTTTTCAAACGTAAATATAATCCGAATGACTTGAGGTAACAAAGGCATGGGAGCTTTTGAAGAATCTGCATCTTTGGTTTCGCGATCTCTCGTGTTTTCCCGTGAACCAGCTTGGCGCGTTACCGCCCAACTGGAGTCGCTGCGTTTATGCCAGTATCTTTTGTTACTAGGGCGCCATTTTAATGCGAGCTGGGATGTTTTATACATTTATTCTTTGTCGTTTCTGTATGTGATTTAGTGGGGAGTAACAGAGATATTGGGAGATTTTTTTTATACACTTTTTCTCCATAAATTGCACATTTCTGAAATCAATTAATACAGCAATACAATTTTTGTTTTGTTTTGTGTAGTCGTGTTTGTTTCTGGATGTGATTGTACTGTCCATCTGTCTGTTAATCTGAAGATACTACAATAAATATAATATATAAAAAATTGGTAACACTTTACTTGAAGGGGTGTTCATAAGACTGACATGACACCTTCATAGTCTTGACATGACACGTGCCATGAACATGTAGGAGATGTACATTTATGACAACTGTCAGTGTCATTTGTTCAATAGTCATTTTTAATGCAAAGATGACAATGTTTGAATTGTCTTTATGACAACTTGACATAAATCTGTCATAAACATGACATAGCAGAATAATTATCAAACTTAAGAAACTACCTTGATGTGTATTATACATAACTTTGTTAACAATACATAAAACTAACAGGTTCAGATATTTTCTGACATAGAAGAAAAAAACTAAAAAAACATTTAATTCATTTAATTTAATGTAATTAACTTTGCATCAATATGGACCCAAGATGCATGGCTTAACTCATTATAGTACGGTTTTCATTTAATTTTAGGTGAATCTGTCTCCAAATGCAACAAAGTAAAATTTTATAAATTTGCCTTTTATTATTATTATTATTATTATTAGATGATGATTTTATTTTATTTGTTAAACACATGGAGGAAACTTAAAAAACATTATGAACCGCTGTAGTTGAGGTCAAGAAAAATATTAATGACGCTGTTAAACTATATGACATAGTATTAACACTATTTTAATGACAAATTTAATTTGTATCACTGGTAAAAAAAAGTGGTCAGTTTTGTTGTCTAGGTAATGTCAAGTTGGCATAACAAAGACCTCTCAAACAATGTCATCTTTGCATTAAAAATGACATAATTGAACAAATGACAATTGTCATAAACATACATAAACTCTCCTTCATATTCATGGCACGTGTCATGTCATGATTATAAATGTGTCATGTCATTCTTTTAAACACCTCTTCAAGTAAAGTGTCACCAAAAAAAAATGACATTGATTGTTCCTTTACCTTTCCAAGCAACACAAAGTTGCATGTTCGATTCCCAAGAAGCGCACATACTGATAAAATGAATAACTTGAATTGAGAGCAAGTTGCTTCGGATAAAAGCATCTACCAATTGCATAAACGCAAATGTAATTGAAAAATTGCATCCTCAGAATAGGCAGTAATAAAACATTTCATAGTTAATTTAATACTGCAGCTGAAACTATTAGGTGTCGTGCAGCTACAGTGTATACTCCCTCAAGTCTTTGGCATAGTTTAAAGCATTTCTTCTCTTATTTCAGGCCTTTATTGTCTATGAGTATTCTCGGATCAATATAGGGAGATGTATAGGGGGCGTGTCACTTTTTGGTAATGAAAAAGGACATTTACAGTTTCTGCCGGTGTCGTTCTGTAATACACTTATCAAATGAGGTATGTGTGTTTTGGTGGGCGGTGTGTTAGTGGGTGGGTAGATGGTGCATTGATGGTGTGCCTGTATTGACTGGTGGGAGGAGATGCAGGATGTTAATAGTGTTCAGAAAATCATAGGAGAAAGGTAAGAGGGACGGAGGAGGGTGGTAAAGCTGAGCTAATGAGAAAGGAGGAGTGCAGAGAGAGGAGAAGAGAGGCTAAGCTCCTAGAGAGGAGTGAAGGGGAGGTAACCACAGACCCAAAATATCACTTTTGGCACTTGCATCTATTCCAACTCAAAGTGCAATATTCAAATTTTATAAACACTGCTGTTTCCAATACTAATTAAGTTGATACAGCAACTTTGGCTCTAGCAATGGTGTATATGGGGTTATCTGTTTGTCTGACCAATTGAAGACAGTTGGACTTGGCATTTATCTTTTTATTTGTCCGAAATCGCATACTGTGACTTATCGACTGTTAAACATTAGGTACCATATAGTATGAATATGGATAGTAAGAAAGAATTGGCATGTACTACATTTGCCTTTTTGATACATCACGTGATATACGTTGTTATAACAAGTTAGTTGTTAACTGGAATGACGTTAAACTAGCGCAATTAAGGGACAGCTGTTTAGTTTATGTATTTGTATTTGAATAGAGCCGCTTTAACGCTTTTGGACATTTTTAAATAAAACGACCCCTCTCCTCCTTATTTTTGATTGGATAACTCCTCTCCCGGGGGCTCACGGGATAGTAAAGGGTCCATCCAATGAACGCTTTGGGATCTTGAATTAGTAGGTCATCCAGGTACTTTACTGTCTATTCGGACATACTACACGTCGCGCCTACTATATAGTATAGAAGAAGGACGTTTCGGATGCAGATTGCAAACATAGTTAAACTTAATTGACAGGATTAAAGTCCCCATGAACCAGAAGTCGCTAATTGACTTTACATTGTGATGTATTTCCAAGTGAAACAGAATATAATGCAAGGAAAATTGTGGGCGTGGCTTGTGTTTCCACTGTGCTTTGATTGGCTATAGGTATGCGTTTTATTCAGAAATGGAACTGGCAGTA
Organism: Misgurnus anguillicaudatus; assembly: GCF_027580225.2. Classification (NCBI taxonomy): domain Eukaryota; kingdom Metazoa; phylum Chordata; class Actinopteri; order Cypriniformes; family Cobitidae; genus Misgurnus; species Misgurnus anguillicaudatus. The sequence goes on along the minus strand of NC_073342.2, from coordinate 24,685,740 downwards.
GACTGACAGTTGGAGGGGGCGGAGTTAACGAATGCTCCCGCCTCAGCCGTCTAGCTGACGTCATCCGAAAGTGATCGCCACGGAAGTACATTTTCGATTTTAAGGGAAGTTCATAGGGGCACATGAATTAAAAAAAAATAATGACTTACACGGATAAATTGTTTATAATACACACTGCATTATTACATTAAAAAATAAGAATAGTCAGTTTTGATTTCATGGGGACTTTAAAGGGACACTCCACTTTTTTGAAAATATTTTCGGGCAGTGCGTAATATCGCTGCGCCTGCTGCAGCCATGTTGCGGCAGCAAAGTCCTTGATTATTATGCCGGAATGAGAGTATAGTTCCTAGCCATATCAGCCTAGAAAATCGCAACTTTTAATTTTTTGTCAGTCTTAGTACACAATGTAACTACAGAAGGGTCAAGTTTTAAATAGGAAAAATATCGAAACTCTTTGGTTATTTAATGGTCTAATCAGATTCAATGGATTGTGCTAAGCCATGCTAAAAGTGCTAGCGCCAGACCCCGAGATCGGCTGAATGGATTCCAAAATGGTAAAAATCAAAGGTTTAACTCTAAAGGAGTTTTTTAAAAAGTGGAGTGTCCCTTTAAGTCATGTATTTGGCATTTCAGTTCCAACTAACAAATGAATCATAAGAAGTTAATAAAACACGGATACGTGCCTCATGTTATCTTGAACATATTTTCTCTGGTCGGACCTTTAAATCTCTTCAGCCTCTGGTTCTACTTAGAAGTATTTCTGAATGACAGCTTTCCGCAACAACGTGAGGATATTTCTTGCGTACTGTCCCCAAGGCCTCCTACACAAACTCGTTCTAGAGTTTTCCACAGAGACCTTGCTTTGAGGAACTCCTGCCGTTGTTGTTTTTCTAAGTCGCTGGAATGGTGAAGTGCTTGTGGAAATGTCAGGTCTTCAGGCTCTTTCTTGTAATCCAATGGGGATAAGACTCTCCTAAGAGTACAGTATCTGGACTTCATTTAGGCTGTCAATCAAAGCTGCGGATTCCTCTAGCCCAATTCCCTTAACGCCCGGCTCGGGTCTGCACGCCACCCAGGCTTGATGCAGCAAAACCGGGCGAGTCTGTGAACCGTGGCTGCCGAGGCAGTTTGCTTCTAATCGCGGGACAAAGTCAAATAAATACCCGTCTCCTTCTTCATTGGACGTCTGCGTCTGCCGCTTCCCTCTTGGAGTCACCTCAAGTCAGGATAGTTTAGATTATTTGACCTAACAAGCATCTCTCATGTCACTGACTCACCTACTGGTTTGTTTTTTTCTCGTACCCATATCTGATTCAGTCTCCACTTTCTCCCCTAATTCCTCGAACAACACCAGACTCTCCGCGCCCCCCCCCCCCCAAAAGCACCACGGCCTCCCCCACCCCTTTCCCCTTGCTGCTTTTGCTTGGGCACAGTCTCCGACCTTTTTGCGCCTCTCCCTCTGAGCCCTCTAATGGTTTATTTTGTGTCAAACCAGGTTTCATTTTGTCTCCGGGAAAACTGGCTGATCGAAGAGCTTTTTTTCCTTCTTGTCGTTCAGGAATATTCAGGGGACTTTTTTGTTCCTCTGATCTGCGTTGCCTTACCTTTGCGGTATGAGCTCACGTATTTACATTTTGCCAGGGAGTGTTTGTCACAGCTTTCAAATAAAGGCCAGGCGGAGATCGACTGCCTTTATGACACTTGAGGGACTGTCAGGAACGGGCCTGCTGAGCCCGAGAGTGCAGCCAGTATTTACATTTTCATTTGCCAGCTGTCAGGGGTTGGCTCCCCTTGGTGGCCAACTGGTGGCTAGCTGTACCTGATCAAGAGGCCCAAGGCTCTGCAGAGAGGCGCCACAGGGTTATTCGAACATTGGCCCTTGGTGCATGTTTGATGACCCAGAGTGAAGAAAGGGTCCAGCTGTGTGCCAATGCTGTGTGAATCAGTAAAGAACCTCATTAGTTATTCAAGTGTTGTTTTAATCTTTTTTCCCTGAACAGGTAGTGTTTGAAACTTTGTAAGCTGAAAGTAACTTTTTGAAAGTAATCTCATATAGTTGCCTCTTGAAGATGAATCGTCATGTTTTTCTCACTTTTGGCTAAAAGTATTCGCTAAATGCAAAAATGTAATGTAAATGGTAAAGTGACCCCTGAAGTGAATTGAGCTAGTATGTGACAAAATATGCTTACTTCTTGCCATAAAAAATTAAAGTTGGATTGTTTTAAAGAAATTACTTTACTTCTGAAGTGAGAAAATGTAAAGGTGCCATATAAAAAAAAACTATATTTACCTACATGGAGACATTAATGAATAATAAGAGCTCTGTAAATGGTGATGACATATCATGAGCCTTAAATGCGTTTATTTCCTCACATTTTCATTTTTAACCATGTAAACCTCAAGCACGCAAAAAAAAACGCTGGAAAAAAGAAATCTCAACATCACACCAACTGTCACGTCATAGTCGAGATTTACGTCCCCAACAATAAATTACACATTAAATTACTAACAAAGTTGTTAAAATTAAAAGTTGTGACTGTTGAGTTAGCGCTAAATGCTAATTAATGCTATATGCTAGCGTTTAGGCGAAGTTCTACTATTGACTTTACAGTTACGTTTTGCAGGTCCATACTAGGGTTGTAAATGGACATGTAAAAACATTTCTGGATAATTTTTGAACTTATTTAAGTTCTATGTAAATTTTAAAGAACAATTTAACACACTGTATCAATGCATTCTTTGGCACCTTTAAGGTGATAAACGTTTAAAATTTGGTAACATCTCAATATCTAAAAAGCGTAAACTTAATTTTTCAGCTAAATTGGGGAAATTTTAGTTGAAAAAAATAAAATTTGTATGTTTTACCAATTAAAGTTTTTTTTTAGTTAATCCAATTTTTTACAGTGTATGTTTTGACTGACTTTATGGTATAATTATTCAATAATATAGTGTAAATAATTTAGAATTATAAATATATTATATTATATAAGTCGTTTAAGTATAAATTTAAAATTAAAGCTGCAATCTGTATACTTTTTTGTTGTAACAAAACATTTATTGAGCAACTACATAAAAAATCTTACCCCGGTTCGCATTTTATGATAATGATTTATAATTTGAGCCGTTGAGTATGACTTTCGGTGAGTAACTTGCGATTTTATGTTTTAAACAGACATGGCGATATAGAGGTAAAAGTTACAGATTGCAGCTTTAATTATTATTCTAAATTAAAATCCTTAAAGAAAGCAAAAGAACGCACATCAACATCACATGGGTGCCGACTAAAAATCATATCAGAAAACCATATTGTATTGTTTTGCAAGTGAAGTCGGCACACTAAAGCTCCAAAAATTTATATTTTAGTTGAAAAATATCGAATTTGTTGGTTTTACTAATTAAAGTTTATTATCTTTTTTAATCCAACTTTTTATGTTTTGACTGACTTTATGGTATAATTCTTCAATAATATAATGTAAATAATTTAGAATTATAAATCTATTATATTATATAAGTAGTTTAAGTATTTAAAATTAAAGCTGCAATCTGTATACTTTTTTTTTTTTGAGCAACTACATAAAAAATCTTACACCAGTTCGCAAATTATGATAATAATGTATCATTTGAGCCGTTGGGTATGATTTTCGCGTGTATTTCGGTGAGTAACTTATACAGATAAACAGACATGGCGATAAAGAGGTAAAAGTTACAGATTGCAGCTTTAATTATTATTCTAAATTAAAATGCTAAAAAGAAAACAAAAGCACACATATCAACCTCACATAGGTGCTCGACTAAAAATCATATCGGAAAGCGGTATTGTATTTTTTTGCATTTTAATTTAGAAAAGTGAAGACAGCACACTAAAGATCCAAAAAAACGTTTTTGAAACGTCACATACTATTTAAAAAGTCTTTTATTTAACAAATATTTACAATTTTTTGGAGCTTTGGTGTGCCGAATTTACTTAAACTTTTCTAAATTTAAATGCAATAAAAATACAATAAAATAAGTATTTATTGTGCTTAAGCTTTTTCCTTTCATCTTTGCGTGTTCTTTTTGTCATGTTTACTCGTTTCAGGGTCATTAAAATACATTACAGGAACCGCATATTTTTCAACAAGCCTCTTCATAAAGACGTGTGAGCTGATAGGGCGTTGTCTCTTCTGTTGAGGGACAGGTAGAGCTTTAGGAATTAGCTGGGGAGTTAATAAAAACGTGGACATAGTTTTTGCATTCCTTCACTGTGTGCATGTCAGTAAGGTAATTTTCGAGCCCTAATTGTCTGGTAATTCTTTTGTTCCACTTGGCTTTTGCTTGTGACTGTAAGAGAGCTGAGGATTCGTGTTTCCCCTCAGGTGCATGTTTCAAGGGGCATTAAACCTATGGTGGAAAGAATTACCCTTGGGTGGCTTGACTTATATTAGATATTTAAACTATTTATGTTGTGTAGGTTTACACATTGCATGGTTTGTATGATCCATGAGTATATGGGTGTGGCGTTGAACATGCTGAAATTGGTTTGCACAACTTGTACTGAAGTTTCAGACTGTGGCTATGAGTGGGATACAAACAGGACAGGATACACCCGTTCTTCAGCATCTCCAAAAGTGCCCAAGTCTCCTTTGATACTTGCGCCTAATAAACAGTCGGTTCCTATTGTTTTCCCCAAACCAATTCTTGATCTTGCATTGTGTACTTTTATGTGCTATTAAACCTTGTAAAGACTAACTTATTACTCAACGCTGTACAGCGCTCTTGCTTTGGTTTACGGCTCTTTTCCTTTCCTTGTGATGTTAGCGCAGACCTCTTCACTAAATGGCGACTGTGTTTATTCTTCTTTGTATGTTTCTATAATTCTGCTTGAAAATGGAACGCAGACTCTGTCGTCTGCATGCCAGCACTCTTATTCATCCTGAGATTTCGAGCTGTCGTAGTAACGGGGAAGGAGGGGGGGCTGTTTACATCACCGCGCCACTTGCCCAAAGATGGATGGGCCTAAGATGGAACCCCTCTCCGTCAATGAACAACCCCGGCCAGTTGTTCTCCATCTGTTACGAGAAGGGGGATGCGGCATTTTAGGATCGTTCACCTCCCCCTGGCTTTTCATGTTGGCTAATTAGAGTGGTTTGTGGGAGGTGAATACACAGACACATCCAGCCCTCCTTCCCACTTAAAGTGTACCTTGCACTCGTGCCCTTGTCCTGGCCGGCCAGCGGGAAGCGCAGCTGCTTGGCCCTTTGATTAGCTGTGCCTAAAACGGCCACTCTTGTTAGTAATTGGATAAGATCGCTCAAGCTGTATAATTTAGATTTACTTCGTCACCCCACCCCTTTCTGTTGCCCCATCTGATCTGTCTTTGGGTCTTCTGTTCGAGTCCCCTGGTAAAAAAGAAAATCATCCTATTATTATGTCAATTGCGTGTTTGTTAAATGAGAATGCAAACCACACCAATCTAACAGTACTCCCCTACTGTGCGAATCATGGATTAGTAGCAGCTTTTCACAGCCCATTTTGTTTATGTCATGCCGTGTGATGTTTTATCATATTACAGTTCTTCTGCATGTTTAATGTCATTGCACAGTATCGTGACCAAGTTCATGACTGAATTCAGAATGTAGACGCCACACGGTTGTAGCTAGGCTGCGTTTCATTTAACGCTGCTACTAAACTCGATTACACTCGACCAGCACGGCTTGCATTTTGGTACACGGTCTCGTAGGCAGTTGTTTTGATATTCATTAAGCACTTTGAACATTTAGAAGAGGGCAGCAGGCATGAATTCACATTCGTTTTTTCTTTTCTTTCACTGCCCTCTGTTTATTTTTTGTGTCGGCATTGAAACGTTTCATTCCTTCGCGTGAAAACCGCACAAGTGGAACACAGCCTCTCCTTTGTTATGTTAAGATTCAGATGTTACGTTAACACGTTGTTTCTGCTGTTGTAGAGGCATGCTGGTCACAAATAAACAAACGTTTGGGTTGCTTGTTTGATGTGGCCCGTTGAAGAGGTATATCAGTTCCAGATGCTATTGAGAAAGGTTCGCCCGTGGCAACATGTTAAAGTTACATTGGTAACGGTGTGCAGAAGTGCACAACACAACAGTATATAGATGATTTACTTTAATATTCCTCTATAGGCTTTCACAGAGGTATTTTGTTTTACTGTTATACTCAACTTTAGATCTTATCTTGTTATGGCAAAATATGGCAGAACATTTTTTATGGGCTGTTATTGACTGCTTTTTTCATTCAGTAAATCATCCATTAAAGGATTTTTTTTTTTAAATCCAGATAATTTACTCACCACCATGTCATCAAAAATGCCGATGTCTCTCTCCGTTCAGTCGAGAAGAAACTATGTTCCTTGAGGAAAACACTCCAGGACCTTCCTCATTTTAATGGACTTTAATGGACACCAATACCTAACAGTTTTAATGCAGTTTAATATTGCAGTTTCAAAGGACTCTAAACAATCCCAAAAGAGCCGTAAGGGTCTTGTCTAGCGAAACAATTGTCATTTTTGGCAAGATAAATTAAAAATATGCACTTTTAAACCGCAACTTCTTGTCTTCCTCCAGTCGTGTGACGCGCCAGCGCGACCTCACGCAATACGTCATCACGTCAAGAGGTCACGAATAACGTATCGAAACTACGCCCCAGTGTTTACAAGTGTGGAGAAAGAGGACCATTCCGATGTTGTTGTATGTGACTGATACAAATTAATGTCTTTGTGTCAGTTTATTGTTTAAACTGGTCCACAAATGTGCGTTTTATATATGTAACACGTGACCTTTCGATGTCATTACCTAATTACGTGAAGTCGCGCTGGCGCGTCACACAGCTGGAGGCAGACGAGAAGTTGTGGTTTATAAGTGCATATTTTTTATTTTTCTTGCCAAAAATGACAATCGTTTGCTATATAAGACCCTTATGCCTGGTTTGGCGTAATTTAGAGTCCTTTAAAACTGCAATTTTAAACTGCATTCAAACTGTTAAGTGTTGGAGTCCATTAAAGTCCATTAAAATGAGAAAAATCCTGGAATGTTTCCCTTAAAAAACATAATTTCTTTTCGACTGAACAAAGAAAGACATCAACATTTTGGATGACATGGTGGTGAGTAAATTATCTGGATTTTTATTGTTGAAAATTGACTAATTAATAAATGCTAGTTGTCTATTAATAAGGCAATTAATATTTTGGGGCAGTTGTATTTTTGTCTGCAAAAGTAATTTCAGACATTTGTGACCCAGTCTGTGAAAACCAGCTAAAGTCAATTTTTGTGTTTTAAACTACATTAACTCATGTTACATAATGTAAAGAACATTCTGTAAAAATATAATCTTAATTATCTTTAATATTGACTTAGGAAATGTCAATGGTTGAAATCAAACTTTGAATCTTTTAAATTGATTTATAAGCTCATGAGAAACATTTACAGTACATTTTCAGTTAGTTTCAAAAATTTGAAAGGTGTTGTGTGTGTATGTATACATAGATATACACACTAGCAATGCACGGGTCAGGGTTTTTTTTCAACCAGCAGGTCCCGCTTTTATGAAATATTTGGCTCGCCCCGCACCACTGTATCTATTTTTACAACCTGCCCCGCACCCGTGACCATTACAATAGATATACCAGGCATTTGTAATGTAAATAGGAAAACAGCCATTAGATCACATTGCCCGGTAAACTGGCAACAATATACACTTATGAACCATAGAAACCAGCATGTTCATATTAATATAAAAAATGTAACAGTTTCAAAACAGCGTTTGTATTATCGATTCACAAATTCCCAACCTTTATTTCTCCTGGCCATCTTTTTTATCTTTACTTTAATTTCTCAGTTTAGCAGTTTTCTCAGCTTTTGTGACGTGAGGCCAAGGTTTGGGGATATCAAGTTACGTTGCTATGTAGGCCTACGTAATTTAACTTTTTAAAACCTAATACAATATGAAAATATATTTTCCCAACTATTTAATATAGGCTATAGGGAATTGCACGCAACATACATGTTTTTTTTTTATTTTGTTTTTAATGACCCACCCCAGCAATAAAGTGACGATGTCTTTACCCGCCCCAACCCGCCCCTCAGGTTATGAGACGACCCGCGCATCACTAATATGTACTACCGGTCAAAAGTTTTAAAAAACACTTGACTGAAATGTTAACAATGATCTTAAAAATCATTTAATCTAAAGTTGTATGGTTAAATGTTTGAAATTACTTTCCTAGAACTTACAAGCCAAACAGATTAATTTCTGTTACCAGAAAACTAAAATTTTATAAAAATATATATTTTTCTTAAATAGATTACTTACACCAGTGGTCTTCAACACCAGGTTGCCCGCACGGAGTTTGTGAGTTGCCTGCCAAAGCACATTCAAATAATAGCCTAAATTTTAATAATTATTCATTACATTTTTTTATATCAGTTTGGCTTATTTTATGTATGCTAACATTTTAAACAATGATAAAAGATAATAACATGTAAAGCAAAAAAGTTTTGAGTAGGCTATATTAAAAATGTAAACCTCCAGATTGTTTTATAAATTGTGGTAGCCCTCACTCACAAAAAGGTTGGTGACCCCTGACTTAGACTGAATATTAAAGGAAAGCAGCCAATAAGAGCCCAGATTATATGTGAACTCTTTCAATTTTCTTTAAAAATCATCCTAAAGTGAAACTTCAAAAAGCTTCTTGATAAAATGACACGAGTACGGTTTTGCCATTTCTAGGCAAAGTGTGAATGCACTTCAGATGATGATAAATAACAGAGTTTTGATTTATTTTGGATGCATTTAATCACAAAATAATTCCCACAGTTACATTTGTGTTATGCCATAGTTTGTATAAGTTTACTAAAAATTATTTTTTAATTGAATTAAGAATAAGTGATTTCAAAACTTTTGACCTGTAGTGCATATGAAGAGTTTGGTTCCAAAACCAGATAACTCAGTTTTTACAAATGTTTTCAAAACATGTTTTATTATTATTTTATCATGGATTTGTTGGTCTACTTAGCTGTATTGTTTTTGTTATGAAGGCTTAAATCAAAACAAACCAACTAAAGTTTGATTTGATATTAATTGTAATGCACAGGATTTTTGAAAAATTATTAAGTTATCTGGTTTTGGAACCAAACTCTTCAAATTTATACTCTACCCATCAATAATTGCCACTTGTTTCCCAGTTAAAGCCTTTCTTTCTATATTTGATATTGCGGTAACACTTTAGTATGGGGAACACTTATTGGTTATTAATTATGACTTTTGCCTGAGTAAACTCCCAATTTACTGCTAATTAATAGCTAATAAGGTAGTTGTTGTAGCCGTTAGGTTTAGGTATTGGATTGGCTTGAGGGATGTACAATATGGTCATGCAGAACAAGGCATACATTTTTCCTTTATATGCACTAATAAACAGCCAATATGTAAGCTAATAAGACACTAGTTAAAAGTGAGAATTGGTCCCTATACTAAAGTGTTACCGATATTGCTTAGATCCCTGAATGGACACACAGGGTCGCTAAACTCCCTGTATCTTCTTTATCTGATGTTTATCATCTATTCAATCCTGAAACCCTTTCCTAAACTCCCCTAGATTCCAGGTACTTTGCTCAGCAAAGGGATCTGTCAATAAGCCAGACCGGGCAAGGCGAGACACCTTCCCATGGAGTTCCACACGCCATCACCACGGTTAACCCCTCCAAACGCCTCCTTAAATAGGCCACCATGAGAGGCCCCTGGAGACTAGGACAGGGCTATACCAATGAGTGTGTTATTTAAGCCCTACGGAGACCTTGGAAACGCACACAATTAACTGTCGCACCTTCATAATAGAGGTGCCGAGGCCGTTCTGTTTGCATGCCGTCTTGACAGAGCTGTCAGTGAGCTCTTCTTAATCCCGGCCGCTGTTCGAGCGCGTCTTCCTTTGGTATACCTGACAGCAAGCTTGTTCCAATCTCTTAACCCTGGCAGAGGTTCATCTGTCTTTTTGCAACCGGATCTCCAGGAATGACTCTTTGGCGGTGCCCGTGATTGACAGGAGAGGAGCTTATATGTAATTTTGCAAAGCACTTCCTCTGTTTGCTACTCAATATGTTCGGGCTTGTTGGCAGCCCCTGCTATCCCCTAAAAAAACATCTTTGTGTGCCGTCACGTAGCGTATGAGAATCTGACCTCATTATACAGAGTAGGTGTGTCGTCTTTTTTGCTTTACTCTCCGATCTACCAAATAAATGATTACTGCTGTCATTTTAAAATTCAGAGCTGTTGATTTATGTGTTGATTCGTGGCAACCTTAGGGTCGAACTCATCGCCAAGCTCTGAGAGACTTTCTTCCCGTTTGCTCAAAGCGAGGGAGGGCTTTCTATGGGGTGCAGAGAACTTTAGCTTTAAACCGTATGAGTCACTTAAAGAGGTTTTACTTTGAACTTTAAAGAATTTTATGATGCAAGTAAAAATGTCCTCTCCGTAAACAGTTTGATTTGAGAAGCACGTCAGTTAAATGACTGTTTTACGTCTTCTCTTACTTAAAGACGCTCATTCGCTCCGTATGGGTTTCAGGCACCGTTTAGTTGACCCTCTCTTAAAAGTTTTACGGCTGGTATCTATGATAACCAACGACTAAGTTACTTTTAAACCTTCCCTTTTAATACAATTTATTTATCCTGAAATAACCTTAAATGTGATGCACAATTCAAATATGTCTCCTGTCCATTTAATATTTGGACTCCTATCTGTGTTTTTCCAAAGCTTTCCTAAGTTTTCCTAAGACCAGACCACCCCTGCTTTGTGTGCAGATATGTGCATTTGTTGTCCCGCATTGGGTTTTGGTTGCTATCGGGAAGGGGGCTGGGAAGGGTTGTGCACTTTTGAAATTTAGCAGGAATTCTTTAGGGATCACTTTGTTTTAAATTTCACTCCAGCTCCCCTGGACAACAAGAGGATACCTTCTATAAGAAAACAATGGGATCCTTGAGTATGTTCGCCTCTCCACGTTTGTGACTGTTTATCTCTAAACCTTTCTCTATCTCTCTTTTTCAGAATAATGCTGATCAGGTAGCGTTTCAGGTAGGAGGGGGGTTGTCTGCTCTGGAACAGATCCTACAGGTTATCACCACCGTCTCCAATCCCACCACGGTCCCCCGTATTCCTCTCAAGTGAGTACTGAATCAAATATTGACAAGTTTATCTACAGCTGCACACAATATAATTGATAATTTCAAGCCATTATAAGAAAATTTACAAAAGTTTTAGGCCATCGCCAGCTTTTTATTTTATTATCATTGGGGTGAGTGGGGAAGAGGTCTTCTCGGGTCCAAAGAAATGTACTCGACACGAAATGACCTGCATCACTTTATACCTGAACTCAACTTGCATAAATCATTTTTTAAAAGAAAGACCCGACCTGTGGACAAACTCTGAGAAAATTAGACCCGAGTCCGAACCGAACTAGTGGCGATTTGTTTTTAACCCGACTGGACCCAAATGTAAACCGCACTGACGTGTGTGCATTCTGCAGACCTGCACGCAGGAGTCGGACAGAAAAAAAACTCCAGTGGCCTTGCAACCAATTTGGAGAGCTGCTTCATTTGTTTTACTTTGTTTTCTGATGACAACACCAAGGTAACCGCTAAAATGTACATTTAAAATTGACTGACATGTCTGTCTCAATGAAAATGAACCTACTGCCAGCCACACAATGTCGCAAGCGCTCTTGGCAAACAGATGAGAGGTTTGAAAAGGACATTGATGCACACACGTGACACGAGAGAGTTCGGGTCTTCTCGGGTCCGTTCGGCAAAAACACATTCATTTTATTTACCCGAGACCCGATGCCGCTATTATTATTCCCGACCCGTGTCCGAGGCACATGTGAAACTTTTAGACCCAAACCCGATGGGGTCTCAGGTCGGACCTCGGGTTTTCGGATCAAAGTGGACTCGTGAAGACCTCTAGAGCGAGGCACAAACTGACGCGGGGTTAATTGTAACATGGCTACTTTGCTTATTTATACAGGGTCAGACATTTGTTGTTTTGGATAAAAGTGACTAACATAAGCATAAATAAAAAAAATTCGGGAAATCAAAAGTTTAAAGAGCACCTATTGTGAGTTCACGTTTTTAAATTTCCTTTGGTGTGTAAGTGTGTATTAGTACATGTTAACGATATGCAAAAGGTACAAACCCCAATGTAAACGATGACACGAGTTATCGTCTCCAACGTAAATCTCTTTTCTTGGACTACAACAAACACACGGATTGTAGGCAACAGTTTACTTCCCGGGATTGGTGATGTAGTAAAGTCGGACATTATCATAATTTCTCCGCTTGGACTCACAGCCTGTAAGTTAACTCCTGTCAGCATTGCGTTGTGCCCGAATCTTTCAAACATGCTAAGGAGCGTCACATTTCCGGCTGACGTCAGATGTATTCAGACCAATACAACATACAGATTAGCTGGCCAATCAGGAACAAAGTGCTTTTAAAATCCATGCGTTTCAGGAAGAGAGTAAAATCTGGAGCTACAAAAATGTACGATATGTGGAAAATAATGTGTTTTTAACCATAAACCACACAAAAACATTGTATTATAACAAAATACACAAAACAGCGTTGTTTTTAGCAATGAAATATGTGCTCTTTAACTTTTCACACTTTTGATTGCACTTTCACACATATCCATGGCTTAACGGTTGACGCACGTTCCAACATGTTGCGTTTTGGTGCTCATGCAAGTGTCACATGGGTTTGTTTTGCATCATTTCGCGATGACCTTACATACCGAAACACATCAACTGATACAGTTTCTGCAGCTCAACACGTGTGTGCCAACCATTAAAATCATTTTTGTAAAAAAATTAAAGGAGTTACAGTTTTTCGTGCATCAACTCTAAAATATTCAGTCATCTCCGGCAATGATTTGTGGCCTCCTTCCAATTCCACAAAGTGACTCTGAAGTCATTTACCTTCTTCCCAGCGCTCTGCGTCACAATAAATTTATAATGAATAAGAATGCTCCTTGTTTGGAAAATAAAAAGCATTGCATTTGAATCATCCATTTCGAACTCCTCCCTTGGCCCCTCGTTGCGATACAGAAAGCACATTTGTCCAATATGTCACTTGGAAATGGAAGTCAGGTTTGAATAGTGGGTCTGGAACTAGTGGCACTGGCCAGTAGATAACCTCAGCGAGCGGCCCATTTTCACTAGAGAGAGCTACTAATGGACTCGAATGGCCTCTTTGCTTCCCTCATTAGCATTTGCTGTTTTCCAAATCTCCCTTAATGGAGAATTGCTACTTATATTTATAATGCTTTTACAGGCCATGTAGTGTTTATTGATTTTTCTCTTTCATACTCGCACTCACCATCTCTCCATCTCCTTGTTGTTCGGTCATTAATTCCAGAAAATTTGAAGTTGCGTTTGGTAGCGTAATGGATTTTTATGAACTTCAGTTTTTGAAGAGGTTGAAACAGCGTTGTGTTTGATTAACCTCCGCGAGCGTTCTCGTGTGTGTGTGTGTGTGTGTGTGCGTTTGCGGCGTGTTCTGTCAGGCTGCACAAAAAAAGCATCCACCTTAAACCTCTGTTGTTTTGAAAGATCCACTTGACGTGCTCGGGATGAGGTGAAGATCTTGAAGGCATTTCTGTCATTCCACCATGTTTTGTCCAATCACACGTTGAAGTGGTGGCTCTCTGAGGATAAAAGAGTAGACTACCAGTCGCTTCACTTTCATGACTAAATTCTGCCCTGTCTTGACTTGTTGAAGCTTCTCTGTGCCGAGTATGAAACCACATACAACGGTTATCTTTATTTATTGTTTATTTGCATGTATTGTAAATGTTGTACTTCCAAAATTGCATACGCTATACTAGTGCAAGAATATCATTGTAAAAATTTTTTAACTTAAACTGTATCCAAAAGAGCTGGATGATTTACAAAAATTATGTTAATGTTACTAATTAAATGTATAATTACATTGTAATTAATAATGACTACAACATTTACTATAGGGTTAGGGTTTGGTTTGGTTTAGTGTTAGTTACATGTAATTTTGCATGATTTACTGTTATTACTATAATAATTACGTTTAATGCGTATGAAAAGCACTGTAAAATAAAGTGTTACCTAAAATGTATTTTTCAACTGCCTGACAATATTCAATATTTGTATTTTCACTAAAATTATTACAATAGTTAAAATACCTTTACATTTAACAGACGCCCTTATCCAAAGCAACTTACTAGGATTAGGAAACAATAAAGCGATGTGTCATAGGGAGGCAATAATACAAAAGGTGCTTATAACAAGATACAAGTTATCACTATTCCGAAACAACACCTGTTGAGAGTTTTTTTTTTTTACTGAAAAGCAGTGTCGGCTGGTGCAAAACATGTTTGGGGGAGGGTGCAAATGAACTAAATAAAAAAATAGCGAGAGGTTGCATTACATTTTTTTCAATCTCCGTCAATATCCTTTTGTTTGTATGCACCGATGTAACAATTCGATTCTTTTATAGGAATGTTCTACTTTCGAAAAAAATTCTAATAATTTACTCACCATGTCATCCAAGATGTTTATGTCTTTCTTTGTTCAGTCGAAAAGCAATGAAGTTTTTTGAGGAAAACATTCCAGGATTTTTCTCCATATTGTGGACTTTAGTGGACCGCAACAGTTTGCAGTTTCAATGCAGCTTCAAAGGGCTCTAACCGATCCCAACCGAGGCATAAGGGTCTTATCTAGCGTAACAATCGTAATTTTCACCAAAAAAGTACTTTTTAACCACAACTTCTTGTCTTACACTTGCCTTGGGATGTGCCAGCGTGACTTTACATATTACATGATCACGTCGAAAGGTCACACACATGACGTATGAGAAACTACGCCCCAGTGTTTACACATGTACCGAAAGGACCGTTCCAAAGTTGTTGTATGTGGAATAATATTAATTAAAGTCTTTTTATTGTTTAAAATGGCTGTAACTAGTAACTGGCTGTTGATCAGACACCAACTCTCAATTTATTTTCAACTGCACTTTAAAAAATGCAGCATGTAGTTTAAGCAAGTCAATTCAACATACTTTATTAAGTTTTGACTTGTGATAAGTTGACATAACTCAGTCCCTCCAGAAAAACGTGATTATGCGATTGCACATTTCAATGCATAATCAGCCAAAGTCCGCATATTTATGCGGGGGCTGCAGTTTTTCAAATACACCGCACTTTCGCAGCATAAATTGCAGGGCTTGCATGATTTCATAATCCCTGACAGATGTAATCTCACTCCAAACTTTTGGTAAATCTGGAGAGCCCTGCTTCACACAAGCGCAGCCATGTCCCCTGTTGCCATGGGAACGTTGAACGTGAACATCATTGAAAAGCTGCAAACAGTTCTCATCACATAAAATTGCATAAATATCCCGCATATTCCATTGCATTTTTTAAGAAAACGTGCCGCAAAATAAAGCATTTTTGCCCGCAACAATCAGAAAAAAATGCGTTTTCTGGACGGACTGAGAACTTGGAAAAAATATTAAATATTTTAACTTAATTTGTTAAGTTGGTTATTTTCAACCCAGCATTGGGTCAAAAAAAAACAGACCCAACCACTGGGTTAAATTCACTCAGTAAATGTTTATGTTTGACACAACAATTGGTTGAAACAACCCAGCACAGGATAAATTATAACCCAACTGGGTTTGTCCCTTTTTGACCCAATACGAGGGTAGGGGGGCTTCTGTTGCAAAAGGTTAAAAATTAGTATTTTCCAGTCAGCAAGCATTCAGGAGTATTTGCTTAAACCGAAAAACTTGTACCGGCCAAAAGACCAAATAAATAATAATTTTAACCATCCAGCTGTGCCATGAAGTTTTCACCTTAAGCAAATCCTGTCTGTTTCCTTTATTTTTTCTAATAACATTTCACACAATTTTAAAATCGCAAAAACTCTTATGGGGAGGGAAGCCCCCAGACCCACATACAGTGATTACATTAGCAAAATTGTCACCTTTTCACCTCTTATTATGAGTGTTTAGGTATGTTATATTCTTGTTAACATGTTTTGTTCTTGATAGAGCTCTAGGCAAAATCACGCAACTTTCCTCATTCTGTTCACTCTGAATCAGTTACCTCTTAGGAAAACGCTTTGAAAAGGTGTCCAAAAATGATTTGTCTCCATTGCTGTCAGCAAGTTCTGGAATTTGTGTAAACAAAGAACCACAAAAGTCTCGCTAATGCCTTAAAACGTCAAAATTGCAATTTTGCAAATAGTTGATTAAATTTATTCTAAATAGTGCAAGCTTAAACAGTTTTTGAAAGATGATCCTTCTTTATAAATCCCTTACGGCAGTGACGTTTGCCATGGCACCGGGTGTCTGTCAAGGGCACGGCGGAAGCAAATACGTGCTAATCGTTCTCCCTTATCTGCGCGCTATAATGGTTGACTCAGACGCTAACCCTTACAGCAGCGCTAGTTTATCTATTTACTGTAATGCTACATATCGATTGTCTCCTTTCAGATAAGCTGAGTGATTTACAAAAAAGAACAACTGTGGAGATGCCGCTGTAATATTACTCCCGCGGGAGAAGGATTTCATCTTGTTAGCATTACATTAATGGGCTAATTCCACAGTGAGCTCCGTTAATGTCCCTGTGCAACCCTGCGGCTTCAAGCTGAGTGTTTTGAAGGGAATCGACGGCTAAGAAGGAAATGGGGGTCGGATATAGCGCAGGAAGGCCATTTTGTTTGCATGAGTAAACCAGGGATAGCAAGCTGCTTAGGAAACGCAAACAACAAAGAGGAAATATTTACATTGAAAAGCAGCATATTTTCAGTCACAATTTTGACACATTATGATTGATTGGAAAATAATGCCTGAAACATTACTTGGAGACTTCAAAAAGTTAAACAAATTGACCTTTGACTTAACTAATAGTTTGATTTGCAAAGCAATTTGTTATAAAGCATAATGCATCTTTTGAAAAATATCTGTTTTTGGTATTTGGAAATGATGGTGTTTTAGCTGGTGGGGTTTTAACCTTTTAATTAGAAAATGATGAACAAAATGTTATGCCCTAAAAGCAAAGAGAAGCCGATATAGAGAGTACTTCTCTCATTGGATTTGCATTATGTAAACACATGTCACAAATGTGCTCCCCGGAGCACCTATACAAGACACATTTTCATTATTTTACATATGAACTTCCACAACCCGTGAATTTTTAAGTTATAGGTATTTGCACAGCATTTGTTTAGACCCTTAAAAATAAAGGTGCTTCACGGTGCCATAGAAGAACCTTTTTTGTATCTATAAAGAACCTTTAACATCTGAAGAACTGTTCTGTTTCACAGAGTATTTTTTTGTGATGAAAAAGGTATAAAAGAAATGGGTTTTTAAAGAAACAAAAAAGCACCTTTATTTTTGAGCATACTCCATTTACTTTAATGCTGACATAACCATCTTGCACAGTGCGCTACAATAATCCCCATCTTAAAGTTTAGATTATGGTTTAGCATATTGTGTATGTTTTTGGTGCTCTGTGCTAAAGCAAGCGTAACTCTATTTGTCAAACTTTGGGTTAGGGATTTGAACAAGCCTCAAGCCCTAAGTATTAAAGTTTGGCACGCGGCACTGTTTGTTATACAGACATGAATGATATCTCAAATCATGCAGATTATTGAGGTGAGGTGTGCTGTTTTTTAAGCTTCATCAGACTTATGATCTTTGTGTGGTGGATCTAAAGTAGGACTTGCGAGTTAGCTATTAAGTTATCATCTAGCAATGCACTAAAACACTTAGTCACTGCATAGAAGTTATTATGGTGTGTTTGTTGTATTTGTTTATTAATATTGTGTGAGGTACAAAATTTTTCATTTTTTATGATTAATGAAAATTGAATTATTTTGTTATGTTTTTATTTAGATTTTTGACAAGTTGAAACTCAAGGATTTATACTTTGGAATTCAACTTTGACTTTCAAATCAGTGACATGGACGTCTTTTTGTCAGGGGCCTTGGGTTCTGGGTTATTGCTAGTATGAATAAAAAAAATGGCTGTCAAATGATGAATTGCATACAAAATGAAAGTTTGTGCTTGTATAGTAAATGTGGTGTAATTGTTATTTGTTATGTATATATAAATACACAAACATTAATATATCAGTCCCTCCAGAAACACAACATGATTCAATGCACAATCAGCCAAAGTCCGCATATTTATGCGGGGGTCGAATTTTTTAAAATACGCCGCACTTTCGCTGCATATATTGCAGATTTCTGCTTGCAAAATATGCGGGGCTTGCAGGATTTTATAATCCTCGCGTTTTCGTAACAAAGAGTTATATATCTTAGCAGAAAGTTGAAAAATTTTGCATTTACTTCACACATGCGTAGCCATGCCCCTGCTGTCATGGGAATGTTAGGAAGTGACATAATTACGCGACATGATTTGAAAAGCTGCAAACAGTTCTTGCAAGTTCACACAGTTTTTGCAAGTTTCCGCAACTTTGGCAAGTTCCTGCAATTTCATTCCATAAAATTGCATAAATATCCTGTATATTCAATCGCATTTTTTAAGAAAACGTGCCTTAAGATCAAGGATTTTTGCCCTGGAATGACTGGTTTAAAAGTTAAGGAACACTTGACTGAAATGTTTCTCATGCTTTTAAAAATCTTTTAATCTTGAATATATGTTTATGTTTAAAATTAATTTTGTAGGCAAAAAAATTTTTCATTAGAAAACTAAAATTTTATTTTGGACCAATAATCTTTAATTATTGTTTAAACGCATTTCAAGGTGAGACCTCAAAAATCTGCTTGAAAAATGCCAAGAGTTTATATATCATATGTATATATCGGTCCTTCCAGAAAAAAATATATATACACACAATAAATAAAAAAAATACACACAATATAAAAATACACCAAAAAATAAGTAAACACAAAATAAAAACATACAATATAATTACACTCAGTAAACACACATAAATTATTCAAACACAAACTTTTTTTGGTATGTAATCTTGATTAATCATTTGACAGCCTTGATAACAAGCTTTGTAGTTAATCTTAATTTGTTCCTGTAGCTCAGATGGAGGAACATTGCGTTAGCAGTGCAAAAGGTTATAGTTTCGATTCCTACACTATTTGATTTTTTTTAATATATACCCCATCTCTCACTGTGGCAGTACCCATTAAAAAGGTCCTAATATGTACCATTAGGTATCTTACATATCTTTTAGGGTACTCTAGGAGCAAAGCTGTACTTTTTAAAAAGGCAACGCCCCAGTGACTGGGGTACATTTCAGGAAACACCACGATACTGATGAAACATGTTTACCTTGAATGCACTGTTGCTTTTGACTAAAGCATCTGCCAAATGCATAAATGAAGAATACATAAAATGTAACGTGTATGGGATTCCCCTGCACAATTCCCCAATAGGTGTCACTGCTGAGAAGTCAATGCTATAAGGTGGGCACTGGACCAGGCTGCTGTCAGCGCCTAAACCCTTCTTATACAGAACAGAGTGTAATCCAGTCACACACACTCGTGAGTCCACAGGTCACTCCTAAATGAGTTTCACAAATGCCTTTTAGTAAAACGACTCCTTCTGAACAGACACAGAAAATCACAAAGGTCCCGCACACGTCAGTGAAACTTCTCACAAATAGTGAGCAATCGCCACGGATAAATCGATCGCCCTGAGTCCTTTTGACTCCGGCTGTCTCACTTTTCTAAATGGAAGTGAACGCATTGACGCGCCACTGCCTGTCACCTCAACCTTCGTGTCACATGATGACTAAATGCGCCCAGTGAAAGCTTCTTGCCGGCTCTTTCCAAGTGGTTTCATTTCAGGATGCCATTATGTGGCACGTCCGTCTGCAAGCATGTGTGCGCACACAGCGTGGTGCGTAACAGCGCACCCGGGACTTTTGACACGGCTTATGCCCACCCGTTTGGATAGAATGGATGACTTGGAATCATTTAGGATATCGGGAAAGATCAACGGCAGAATCAAATTAAATGTCATTTGGGTTGTAGTGAAAGGAGGGATTGTTGGAGAGAGGTTTTGCTTGACACCTTTTCTCGTTGGCGCTTTTTTTAATGTTCCATCAGGATTTTATTTTTGTTTTTCGTTTGACTGTTGACTTACTGTTTTATTAGGAATCAGGAAGTTTTTAGCATTTGTTACAGCCTCTCTTCATGAAAAAATCTTCATGAAAGGGCTAAGAAACCTGTTGTATTAAAGGGATAGTTTGGCCAAGAATGAAAATTACCCCTTGATTTACCCATCCTTAAGCCATCCGAGTTACATGTCCATCCTTTTTCATACGAATAAAATGGCGTACGATGGCACCGTTAACGAAAGACAATTGCTTTTGTTTGTAAAGTTTTGAATATGGATATCTCTTTTACAAAATTGCATTAATTAGCCTCAAAGGCTTGTATTATCACCCTGGACCCGTGTGGATTACTTTTCCGAAGAATGGATGCACATTCTTTGGACTTGAGGGATTTAGACCCTATATTCATCCATTATGAAGATTGAAGGAGCTAGGACATTTTCAAAAATATTTAAATATTCGTATGAAAAGGATTGACATATGTAACTCGGGTGGCTTAAGGATGAGTAAATCATGGGGTAATTCTCATTTTTTGGCCGAACCATCGCTTTAAGAAATTTGGAAATGTAAGTCTCGGGCCAAAATGAAGCCATTGTCCTATTTGATAATCTATTTTTTTCATACTATCAACTTGAAACTCTCAACCTATTTTTTTTGTAAAGATAATGTCAATTTACACCAGACAGACAGTCTAGGGGCGATCTCCCCCTCATTTCGAATTCTTCTTAGCCATCTGCTTCCCTGTCTCTGAGCTAACCTATGGATTTCAGAATGAGTTAAATGGCCTTAATTCAGTTTCAGAGGTCAGTCCAATGACCCCCCCCCCCCCCTCCACCATCTAGTCCACAGGCCACCCAAGCTGAAGAGCAACCTCTGCAGGGCTTGAGGTGAGTGAGGATAGAAAATGGAAAGGTGGGGATGACCGAGCCTTGCGGGATACCTTAAGCAGGTCTTCTCTTGTGTGTCAATCAAGTAATTTTAGAACAGTATGTTGCATGGCCAGCTAAGGTTAAGCTGGTTTGGTAGGGTGAAGGGTGCTTACTATCTACATCTTTCTGTCTTTTTTATCTAGCTTGTTCTTTCTCTTAATGCCCCCTCCCTTTGTGATACAGAGCTATAGAGACCATCACCACCGGCTACCTTAGGAACATAATCCTGTGTCTACAAGATAAAGCTTCATTATGGGCAGATTAACAATATCCCTGTTGTGTATAGACCTGGCTCTAGTCTGGGAGCCACAGGCACGGCCCAAAGATGTAAAAACGCAGCTCCTGAGGGGGAATCTCGGACGCGCTCAGGTAGAGGAATGCAGGAACGACCTGGCGCATGTGGGTCAGTGTTACATACTCCGAGTAACTTGAGATGCAGTACAATAGCACTTCACCAAATTGCCCCTCAAAATCTTTGACGCAGGCTGTCATCATCAAGGAAAGAGACAGGCAGAGGCTGCGCACCGCGGGCTGGTGTTGGATGTCATGCTAATCATCGGCAATTAGAGGAGGGCGAGTCGGAAAAGCAGCCTGGTTACTGTTGGCAGTGGGCTGGGGTGTAAGGATATCATTTCGAGCAGAACAGTGACAGCTTTTTACCATCTGACGGGCTTCAGGATGATAAATTACCCCCCCAAAAATCCCATTACTCAGACAGTAGCAGCACAAGGTGTTGAATGCAGCCAGTTTAACAGATGATGTGTGATGTCTGCTACATGCGAATGGCCGAGATGTAAAGAAAACTTAATCGACACCACAGCTACTGTTTCACGCTCAATTAATCGCAAAAATCTTGGCAAGGCGTATGCTTGTTTAGGATGAACGGGAGGATCTAGTACTTAATGTGATGGACATCTAACAATGAATTGGAGCTACAGCTACTTGTTGCATGTCTCTCTCTGAATAAAAACTCCCGCACTTAGTTATATATCGTTTTGTAGTTCCTTTATTAATCATCACAACATTTAAAGCTGTGTATGATTAACTTTTAATGCTTTGTGGCTGCTGCAACTTCTTGGTAATGCTCTTAGTTAATCATCCAAAGCAAATCCCTGCTAAAAAAACAATAGACACCATCACAGAAATTCTATTGGTTTTATTTGGAATTTTATTGGTTCTAATGGAATATGGCCCAAAACACACTACAGTGTATTGGTCTTTGTTGGTCTCTAATGTTATGTAATGGTTCTATTGATTCTATGTATTGGTTCTAATGGAATATGACCCAAAACACACTACAGTGCAGTGGTTTAATGGTAAAAGCTAATGGTTCCTATTGGTATTTTATTGGAAACCATTAGAATTTTCTGCAATGGTTTTATTGTTTTTTTTTTCAGTAAGGAATGAGACACCATGACTATGCAATATTACAATAGCTATTATTTCATATCTGTCTTGATATTTTAGAAGCATATTAACCAATTTTCCTAGTCCTTTTTACCCCAAATACTCTTATTTGTTTCATACCCGGGGTTTTTGGAGTAACCACTGTGGCTTGATGTTGAGATTTGGCTAGTCGACAGCTGTTTTACACTTTAATAAGATTACTACAAAGAAATTAGTCGTGTGCTCTATAATCTGCCGTTTAACCATGCGAGCCACCTGGGGGCTGCCCCACCCCCACTCCTCGCATTCCTCCCAGCACGTTATTAGACAGGCATCGGATAGCCGTCCTCAAACCTTCAGAAGGCCGTGAACATGCACCTATATCAGGTTTACCGTCAATGTTTTATGAGCTCGAGCTGTAGCTAGTTAACGCAAAAGTAATCCAAATTTCGTAAGATGGAAAGCTATTTTTATTCATTCGTATTGCCTAGATATCCGTAAATACAAATATAGTAAAAATGGTATTGTTTGTTATGCTTACACTTACGTGTTTTTATAAAAAAAGTGTGTTTATATACTGATAAAATCTTGGTATTAGTAAAGCGTATTGCTGGAAATCTGAGCTAGAAAACTTTCCGAGTTGTTTCCTGTCAGCAGCCTTTCAGCGCCAGTTTATGTTTAATTCTACGATAATGCGATAAATGGTTATAATCCTGCGCTTAAGCCCTCGATCCACTGTTTATATTTGAGACGCCAAAGTGGACTTTGACACTCAGACCCGTCATTCAATCCTTGCCTGGACATTTGACACTTCTCTTTAAAAACCAACCCAGCAACAATATGGATACCTAAAATTCCATGACAAACACTGATGAGCTCCTCTCTCCTTAAGTTACCTCTTCTTATCATTTTAAAATGCAATGTTAAAGTAATAGTTACATACATGCCTTTATATTATATGTTGAACAGAAAATATTACATTTTGGAGGAATTGTTATGGAGCAAAGAGACCTCTTTCAATACCTTTGTGCTGCAACATCAGTTTATATTGTGCAAGCTCCAAAAGCGTCATAAATAGTGACTATTATAAGTCTTCTGCAGGCATTGAGTGTTTTTGTGTACGAAACAGGCCACAATTGGAGTCATTTTATAATAATCATGATTTTTGCTTGGGTTTAAAGTGACTTTTTGGAGAATTTTACCTTTAACAATACATATCATGAATGGTTAAAGTTCTCATTCAGAAACAGTCAAGACTGGATTTTGAACATGTGATGAAGAAAAAAAACAAAAAAGTGACACAAATGAAGCTCTTTTATTTGGCTCCGGTGGAAAATCAGTGTGGCTGAGGCGGTCCTGGTCCGTTGCCCAGAGTGCACAGGTTGGAGGGGATCTCACGTTTCCCTTCCTTGACTGAACGGAGTCTGGTGTATCACTCCACTCACCCATGACCATCCATCCTTCCTTTCCTCCGTCTCTCCCCCCTCCTCTCGCCTACAGCTCCGTTACACTTCCTAGTATCTCTCTATCAACACAAAAGAAACATTTCTCTTTGACGCTTAGGTGGATCAATGTTTCCTTTGACTTTCCAATTGACCAGTTACTAAACATTGCGTATTAATTCTTAGAGAGACAACTTTTGTGGATGTATGTGTTAGGATAATAATGGTGCGCATAAAAAAACAACCACCCAATTTTTATAACCGGTCACGATTGAATGGCTATGAAAAGCGCAGGGCTACGAAGCGTGAGGGTTAACTTGGATTCGTTCCCAGCAGAGCAGGCACAAAGTTTTCCCTGCGGTGTCATGCTTGCATGTCTGACGCTTTTACACCGCTATGTCAATATTCGCGCTGTTATCTCCCTGATCTGCCTGCCAGTGGGTAAAATATACATTGGTGTTTTTGTCAGTCGGGTGGAAGTTATTGACAGGCCAGAGGCCTTCAAGTCTCGCGCTATTTTTATAGCGAGTGCCAATACGGTTTGGATGAAAATTCCGAACAGATGGCGAAGGTTGCGGTGGATATCAAAATGTTTACGGCAAGAAGTAAACATGGCCTACTTTAAAAAAGACAAGTCAGATTCCATTTGTGCTTTCGACAGATAGGGCCCCGCCACTCCGCTTTGGGATAAAATATACAGTTGTCAGAAAATATTAACTAATGAAGGGGTAGGGGTGCATCGGGGGGACTGGAGTTGGAGTGGAGTGACTGGTCAGTTATCAGCTACATTAATCTCCTCTCAGACTGGTGTGGAACAGACAAAATACAGAGACCTGACTGACTCGCTGTGGCTTATTGGCCCGAAGGCGCTGACGGCTAGACGCTTATCTGAGCCGAGAGAAAACGAGTTGGGGAAAGACATGGTTGGAAACAAGGAAGGGGGCAGGCAGATGTTCGCTGCCTTATTCTCTAAAGCCAGTCCATTTTATTGATATCACATTGATGTCTCAGCATTGATATCATAAGCTAATTTCATGGTACTCAATTGTTTTTTTTTCTGTGTTTTGGCGTTAAAACTATAATAAATAATACATATAATACATCTCCTAATTTTCTAAATAAAAAAATATTGAAATCCAGTCTAAAGTCTCTCAATCTAATTTTGAGATTAGGAGCATCAAAGTTTGATTTCAATCTTTGACATGATTTTCTCAGTCAAGTTATATTTTTGCAGAATGCTCTTTACATTATATAAGATTGTTTTATGTAGAAATAAATGTAGAATTTATGATTTTATTGGGATAGGGTTAGTGGGATAATCTTCAATCTTGATAAATCCCATTAATACTAAATCCAAAAAACATGCTATTTTTATGATTAAAAACATGATTAGTACTTTCGTATGTGCTTGAGCTCTCTTTACAGCATATCTTGCTTTTTCTCCCCAGCGTTGCGTAAGGTGTTATTCCTCAGAGAAACTCCCTTGGGAAAATTATTTCAAGTGTTATGCTTCTTGGATTGCGTGTGATGTTCACACTCTGAGCTTTAAGTGTCAATTTCCTCAGATAACCTTACCGTATTACGGCACAGAACCCAACTCATCTGAACGGACTTAGCGGGGGTAACCCTGAAATGTTTATATGGGGCCGGCCTATCCTGATCATTTAAATGGAAAACTCAAAACAGGAGAAGCAGTCAGCTTTTGAAAACTAATCTCTCTCTCTCTCTCTCTCTCTCTTTTTCTCTCTCTCTCTCTCTCTCTCTCTCTCTCTAGGTCCCTCTGCACTGCCATGAACACGTATTACCTGTCCTGTGCACACTGCCACATCAACTGTTCCTATGTACTTTACAGCAACAAAATCACTTTTCTCATGGATCTACTGCTTCATCAGTTAACGGTGGGTTCTGGTAACTTGGTTTGCTAATCCTGGGCCATTTATGTGTTGTGCTGTAAAACCACCCAATAGTTCACCCAAAAATCATTTACTTACAGCAAAAATGTTTTTAACCTGTGTAAGGGCTGTGCAATTAATCGTTTTTGATTTTCACTTTTAATTTTTGATTGCAAATTGCAAAAACAAGATAATCGGGGTTAAACAATTATTGTGCAATTGTTTTGGACCACTGTGTTTGTAAAGCCTTGTTTATACTCAACGCATCTACATAAGCACGTTGGTGCGAGTGGCAAAAATGACCTCAACGCGGAGTGGGCGGTCTTGCACATTGGGTGCGCGAGAGGTGTGCACGCCATTTTTTGTAACCGCCTGCGGCTCCGCATCCGAAAATGATAGAACTTTAGGCAATTCTGGCCGAGCAGGCAAGCCTATGACGTGACGCGAGTATAAACAATGCAAAAATGACCTCAACGCGGAGTGGCTGGTCTTGCACGTTGTGTGCGCGAGACCTCATTTCACGCGGAGGTGTGCATGCCAATTTTTGTAACCGTGCGCGGCTCCGCATCCGAAAATAATCGAACTCGAGGCAATTCTGGCCGAGCAGGCAAGCATATGACGCGACACGAGTATAAACAATGCGAAAATGACCTCAACGCGGAAAGGTCGGTCTTGCACGTTGGGTTTGCGAGACCTTATTTCGCTGCAGGTGTGCATGCCGATTTTGTAACCGACTGCGGCTCCGCATCCGAAAATGATCGAACTTGAGGCAATTCCGGCTGAGCAGGCAAGCCTATGATGTGACGCGAGTATAAACAAAGCAAAAATGACCTCAACGTGGAGTGGACGGTCTTGCAAGTTGGATGCGCGAGACCTCATTTCGGTTGGAGGTGTGCACGCCAATTTTTGTAACTGCGCGCGGCTCCCCATCCGAAAATAATCGAACTCGAGGCAATTCTGGCTGAGCAGGCAAGCCTATGACGCGATGCGAGTATAAACAAAGCAAAAATGACCTCAACGCGGAGTGGGCGGTCTTGCACGTTGGGTTCGCGAGACCTTATTTCGCTGCAGGTGTGCATGCCGATTTTGTAACCACACGTGCGGCTCCGCATCCAAAAATGATCGAACTCGAGGCAATTATGGCCGAGCAGGCAAGCCTATGACGCGCCACGAGTATAACCAAAGCAAAAATGACCTCAACGTGGAGTGGACGGTCTTGCACGTTGGGTGCGCAAGATCTCATTTCGCCTGGAGGTGTGCACGCCAATTTTTGTAACCACGTGTGAGGCCCCGCATCCGAAAATGATCGAAATCGAGGCAATTATGGCCGACCAGGCAAGCCTATGATGCGACGCGAGTATAAACAAAGCTTGAGGTGCTTCTAAAGCCACCACTCCTTTGGCGTGTAGCCTATTGCAACACTTACTTAATAAAAGGTTAAATACATGCATGTAATCGTAATCGTGTTGAATAATCGTGATTATGATTTTTACCAAAACAATTGTGATTATAATTTTGCCAAATTGAGCAGCCCTAGTGTGAATTTATTTCTTCTGTGAAACACTGAAAGAGATGACAATTCATAATGAATGGTGATGGAAGCTTTCAGGCGTCGATAGCTAAAGTGCAATAAAAGTAATGTAAAGCTGCTAAACATTGTAAAAAAGTGTTTTATAAATAATTTGGTTTGAATTGAAAAGTATCATACCAGTCATTCATACAACTAATGCGCAAAATAACTTATAAAAGTCAAGATAGCTTTGGGTAAGAAACGGGTCGACTAAAGCATTATTCGCTGCTATTCTTTGCTTCCATTTGAGCGTCCACATAATTGGGATTTGTGATTAAACTGTATTGCGAATGAATTTTCATTACAGGTAAAAAATAAAAATGATTTGGAAATCCATATGAGAGTGTGTAAATAATGACATAATTTTCATTTTTTGTTTATCTATTCCTTTGATGATGAGACTTCCACTTGAGTTTATAAAGCCCTGAAGTGCTGTTTTGTCATGTTTAAAGGGTCAGTTCTGTCTTATCCCTATTGCCAGAGCATATGTAGCTCATCTACCAGTTTAAAGCGAGCGCCAAAATGGATTTTAATACATACAACATTGCTCTTGTTTATATGACTCACTGAATCATCTTAAGTTCTGGGAAAGCTCCACTGCTGAATCACATTTCGCTCGTAACGCCGCGTCTGTGCCTCATTTTTCTTCTCGCTTTGGTGTCTTTACTTTTTTCTTTCTCTCCCACCGTCCCACCCTTGCTTTTTGGCATGGGGGGGGGTTTCGATTCAAAGCCACGCTCACGCTATCCTCCCGGCTTTCTAAGCTGCCATTTGGACAGTGAAAGTATGGAAAGACCAGCGTTTGCCAGCAGGGTTGAGTTGAAAGTATTTTGCAAACATAAAAATAAGCACAACACTGATTCCAAAACCTTGTGAGCTGCCTACAGAGGTGCATCACACTATAAGTGTGCCCTCAATAGAAAGGCTGTTTTATAAAGATATTTATTTTAAAATGTCATAAAAAATAGCCATAATTAATAGCTCTCATATTCTAAAAATGACTGGGTTATTTTTAACCCATAATGTGTAAATATTGGACACAAACTGGGTTAAAAATGAGCCAATGTTGGGATGTTGTTATGCAGCATTTGGGTTAAAACAACCCTGCGTTGGATAAATTTTAACTCAGCGGTGTGTTCTGTCCTATATTTACCCACCATTGCCTAAAAATAACGCAGTTATTTAAAGACTGTAGTCTGTATGTTAGCTTAGTTGTCTATATGTAGGTTTTTCACTAAACGTAACACAATTAACTTTTTTTTTTAAAGTATACAATCGTTTCAGTCCCTCCAGAAAAACATGATTATGCGATCGCATGATTCAATGCATAATCGGCCAAAGTCCGCACATTTATGCGGGGGGCGCATTGCCATTTTTTAAATATGCCGCATATATATCTTAGCAGAAAGTTGAAAAATGTTGGATTTACTTCACACATGCGCAGCCATGTCCCCTTTTGTCATGGAAATGTTAGGAAGTGACGTAATTACGGGACGTGGACATCAGTGAAAAGCTGCAAACTGTTTTTGCAAGGTCACACAATTTTGCCAAGTTCCCGCAAATTCATAGCATAAAATTGCATAAATATCCCGCATATTCCATCGCATTTTTAAGAAAAATGTTTGCCTGCAACAATCACAAAAAACTGCGTTTTTCTGGAAGGACTGGTTTGAAAGTTAAGGAACACTTGACTGAAATGTTTCGCATGCTTTTAAAAATGTTTTTTATCTTAAATGTATGTTTATATGTTTAAAAATAATTTTTCATTAGAAAACAAAAATTGTATTTTGGACCAATAAGGGCCCATAATAAATCGATTTTTTTTCAATTATTGTTAAAACGCATTTCAGGGTAAGACCTCAGTGACGTAATTATGCGACGTGAACATAAATTAAAAGCTCCAAACAGTTTTTGCAAGTTCACGCAGTTTTTGCAAGTTCCCACAATTTTGACAAGTTACCGCAATTTCATCCCATAAAATTGCATAAATATCCCGCATATTCCATCGCATTTTAGATTTTTGCCCGCAACAATAAAAAACCCTTTCTGGAAGGACTGGTTTAAAAGTTAAGACACTTGAATTAAATGTTTTTCATGCTTTTAAAAATCTTTTAATCTTGAATGTATGTTTATATGTTTAAAATAAATTTGTAGTCAAAAATAATTGTGCCAACATAATATTTTTTCATTAGAAAACTACAATTTTATTTTGGATAATAAATAGAAATTCTTTCAATTATTGTTAAATCACATTTCAGGGTGAGACCTCAAAAATCTCAAGAGTTTACGATTTTGCAAATTTTGGAGAGTTTTGATGATGTTATATTTTAACATAGTTTATAGATGTATTTTGGGAAATAATATAAATACAGAATACGTATTTGAAATAATGTTTGCATGCATTTAAAAGCCTTTTATCTTTTTGGACAACGGACCAAAAACATGAATGACACATCCTGTACCACAGATCGATTATTGGAAAATCACACGCTCCCTAAAATGAAAATATCCCCCAATACCTGTAGTACCACAAGCCACCATCTAACAAATAGCAAATCATGGTTCATAGCATCTTCACTAAACCTTTTAGCTATTTAAATAAAGAAGGATAATGTGTCCTGCCCAAATGTCCTGGTTTTATAAGCAATATTATAGCACTCATCATCATTGCGGCCTATCTATAGGAGCCAGCTGTTTATATAGACAGTAGGCAGCTCAGTAGGTTTTGGAAACAGAATATATGTTTATATTGTACAAGGCTTAGATTAGTGTGTGTGTGTGTGTGATTGGCAAATCATTAAGCCTCATTTAATATATGTTCTAGTTTAAAGAAGTAATATTTCCTTAGGGGTACAAGGGGCTTTATTTCAAAACACAAGCCAGCAGTCAGTCAGCCCACTGATTTCTGACATGTGATTGATATAAATGGACAGATTAGTCACCTAAGTGAAGTGAAAAAGTCAGTAAAGAGTACGATTTGGGCTGTTTTTGTAGCGTGTGTAGCGGTTTACCTGCATGTGTGTGTGTTTCAGTGTGGCCAGCACTGGCGTCCACCTCTCCCTTCTCTGTAATTAGATTTGTGGAGAATGTAGCTGCCTTTGCCTGCTTTCTCAGCAAACTAACCTACTCTTTGGTTAAAATCTGTCATTTCAACATAGGCTTTACCTGTGTGTATTTTTTCTTTTTTTAACTAATGACATCTGACTGGTCTCCAAATATGTAACATTATATATGACACATGAATTTTTCTATATGGCAAAATGCAAACGTAGCAGATGTGTCATATTTGGTAAAATTACAAGATTATTTTTAGGCAAGTCGTGCGTGGTTAGAAATTACGTTAACTTGTCAGAAAAGATGTTTACTTAAACATAAAAATGGTGGTCGTAAAACAAACCTGTTATTCATACCTGTTATTCAGGTAGCTGTAAACATGCCGACCGTTTCGTTTAAATTTCACTGCTTAGGGTTATGGGATTGGCTGAGATATGAAAATGTATAACAAATTACAGTGCAATGCACATTTTTACATGTACTTGCACTATCGTTTACATTTCCCATGATGCTTTTCTTTCAAACCAACATTAGCTTTACCTTAATAAAAAAACAGTTTTTCTAACTCTACAAGAAGCGTTCGCCAACAAGTGAATACCTTTGAGATTTCTTGTATGCCCGCCACTGGCACACAACCAGTAACAATGTCACTTTAAGTTGTAACTACCAATTTATGTCCCATGGCTGATGAATAATTGAGCAGTGCCCTTGTTGTTGTTTATGCACCGGAGGATCAGGATTCAAAGCAAGGTTTAATGGCGTGTGCGTGGAAACAAAAGAGGAAGGATCGTTTTTATTCGCACCCTCCGCCTTAGTTGGATGCGCTTTAAAATGCAAACTGAGGTTTAAATGACCCCGTCTATTGTGGGACGGATACTGAGACCCATTGTTGCCTGAACTAAAATATCCATCAGTGCCAAGATTGGTCTAGGAAGCAATCTAAGCCTCGAAAGCTGAGCAAGCGTTTTCAAAACGTGATATTTTTAGACCTTTCCGAATTCATTTCAATCAGTGTAGTATATTGTCGCGTGTAAACGGCATCAATAGATGGATTTACATCGGTACAAACTGCTGTAACTTGTACGGTACTGTAACAATGCTATGTCAATTGCCTCCAGTTGTTTGAACATGAATCTACTTTCCCATGTTTGACACACTTGTAGACATGTTGGGAGTCGTTGAAGATTAAGACGTGCATCTGTAGCTGTTGATGAAACCTTAAATCTCTAACATGTCTAGACTTCATGATAGTGACTTCACAGTGATCTGACTTCACAGTGATGCTCTTCTTACTGTATGCATGTTTTTCATTTGCAGATTGATGAGTAATACATCCATGCTTGTTTTTTTTTAGCTGTATGTGCCGGATGAGGACAAGACCATCTTTGGTCGTAGCGTGAATAAGCAGATCTATGAGGGTTTGGTGACTGCTCTTCTGCAGACGGTCGCTACAGTCCTGGGCCAGCTGCGGCTGCCGAATTTCGACGGAGATGCACGAATTTGCAGTCCGGATATCAAGAGCAAACCGGTCGCCAGTGAGAACTTCAATACACGTGTACATGATCTCATCAGGTCTGTTTTCCACCCAATCCAAAGACTTTAAAAAAAGTCTTGTGAAATGTCCCCTTTAATATATTATTGTTCATTGTGTATTTTATTTGTAACTCGTATATAAATCTGTTATAGTAAATGTAGTTAGCATTAACAAGGGTGAAAATGCTGTAAAAAGTTATTTATTGTTCTTTCGTGTTATTTTATTACTAACATTAATATATTAAGGTCTAAAGTGTTACAGAGTAATACAATAGCCCATTACTTTTTAAAATGATATGATATTTTAATGTGCCTAATTTACTAGCATTGCATTTCACACAACTCTTTCCAACCCTTTAGCTTGTTCACATGAAGAAACATTAAAAACATTAAATTTTCCCATAATATTAGAAAGATAAGCATTTAGTAAGCCGTGGTGAAAGCAAATCTGGTGTGACGCTATTGCCAGTTTCACACTAACCGCATATATAAGTGAGATATGGCTTTTGTTATCGAATCCTGTTTTTTCCAACTTGAACTACACAAGAATTACACAAGTCCTGGAAAGAGATGCCTTGTACAGGGAATGACCTTTGGAGAAGATCCAGTTCGCCCAGACCGGGAACAAACTACCAATATGACATCACACTTTCTAAGCTTTTATTGGATGAAATATGCTCTTGGAAGCTGCATATCCACACCGTTAAATAAAATGTTAACTCCTTCGCACATTCAGCAAAACTCATTTTTGGAAATCCACAAGTTGAAGTTGAACTCCGCATGAGAGTAGGGCAGTGCGGAGGAGAGAGTCGGCGTGGGCTTTGTCCTGCTCTCTGAGGAAAGGCAGACAGCCCAGCCTGCGAAGAATCCCAGGCTTCCCACAATCCTTCGGTCTTCCCTCCCATGATTTGTTTGACACGAGCAGTCCTCGAGCCCAGTCCGGTGACCGTAGAGTGACCCTACAGACATGGGCCATGTAGTGGCTGGATCACAAAAAAATGAATGGGAAAGAAATCTGAGAACAGAAAGAAATAAAAGCAGTGGGCTTTTTCGATGGTCACAGCACAGGTCTGTTCTGACAGGGACGGTAGAAAAAATAATATTAATGCACATAATAAAACACAACTATAACATGCTACTTTGGATAGCAACAGGCTTATTTTTCAGAAGGGAAAGGAAAATGCTTGCCAAAAATCTTCTGTAAGTTGCTAGCCAAATTACACAGATGAGTCCAGATGCAAACATTTATCACCCACATGAGCACCAAGGCTCAAGATCTTTGGACCACAAAGGGCAAACTCCTATGCAACGGCACCAACAAACAGTCACATTTGTCTTAGTATCTGTCAGATATGAAGACCAAAATAGAAGCCATTATGTTGTAGTTTTAAAATGTAGGAGGTTGGGAGCTCTCTAAATGAGTCACATACAGATCTGCTAGACCACTGGCTTGATAGCCCGGTCGTGACTCTTGTCACCCGGTTGGAGCGTCTTATAGGCTGCACCATGGCTTGTGGAAAGCCTCTTCTGCTCCAGCCAAACCCAAGATGTGAAGACAGCCATAACAAGGGGCTTTAGTTTCATTGACGGCCAACCTAGGCGAAGGAGAGAACTGTAATTACCTGTATTTAGCACAACCTTGTTTGAGTGACACCCGTAACAAAAGGAAGTATGAGGGCGGTCGAATCAAGAGAGTGTGTTGAAGAAAGATGCAGTCAGCAATTTGCTGTGCTGGAGCCTCCCGTCGATCTTTGTTGGGAAGTCCTGTGATTGACTGTCAAGGGCTTTGCTGCAGTGCCGGAGGTGGGTGGTAGGTTGGAGAGGGCGGTGATACCTGAGCTATGATGAGTACTGGAGAAGGGGGGTTTCCTTCATTCCAGATCTGTGTTGGCACACGGAGACACAGCCGTCCGCTAATACTGTAATTAGGCTTGATTTGTAGCCAGGAGGGTGGAGACTGACACGGTCATGAGACCTTTCATTTGACCAGACAAATTAGAGATATGGACGTAATAGGCTGAAGTAGAGGGTTCTGATGAGAGCTCAGATTTCAAGCTAAGACTGTCTTGGATTGCAGAGGCTGCTTGTGACAGCAGCTCCGTTCTAAAACCTAGTGAGTTGCCTACCTAGACAGCATTTTAAGGTGTCTTTTTTAAGGGATTCCCCTGATATGTAATCGGTGCCAAACAGTAACTTTTTTTAGTTTTATTTTTTTGACAGTGATTAAGGAAATGACAGGAAAGTACAGGAAGGAGAAAGGGGGATGGGATCGACAAAATGACCACGAGCATATTTAACAATATGTAAAAGTTACATACCCCAAAGTAAACTATGACGCGAGTTATCGTCTCCAACGTAAATCTCTTTTCTTGGACTACGACAAACACACGAATTGTAGGCAACAGTTTACTATTGTATACAAGACCGACATTATCATAATTCCTCCCACTTTGGACTCACAGCCTGTGAGTTATCTTCTGTTAGCATTGCATTGTGCACCAATCTCTTAAACATGGTAAGGAGCGTCAAGTTTTCCAGCTGACGTCAGAGGTATTTAGGGCAATCACAACGTACAGATTAGATGCCCAGTAAGGGACAGTTTTGTACAAATTCTGTGAGTTTCAGGAAGAAGTTTCAGGGGAAATCTGTTTTTTAACTATAAACCACGTGAACACATTGTATTATACCAAATACATAAAATACATTTGTTTTAGCAATAAAATAGGTGCTCTTTAATACTTTAATAAATAAGTTATGTAATAACTTATTGTGGGCATCAAAGCGGGCGGGCATACACCCTCCAGGTCCGTCTTTTGGTTTCTCTGTTGCGATTTTCAACTCCAGCTCTAATACCATTGGTTCCCAAATTGAGTTGAAACAGGAGAATAATTCGGGGAGGGCCACTTCGATGTTGCAGTGCATTACACTTAGTACACACCTCTACCACAATAATTAATTAAAAAAAAAATCCAATAGATGGTTGGGACAAAATTAACTTTGGCATAAAGTGGTGGGGGCATGTCCCACCAGTACCCCCCCTCGCATATTAGGCCTATGGTACCAAAAGATTTCAAACCTTTTGTTGCCTTTTAAAGCAACCGTTCACCCAAATTTGAAGCATTTTTCTTAGCAAGTTATACATCTGGGATGGCATGAGAGTGAGTAAATCTAAAGAGAAATGTTGTATTTGTATACCCAATTCCTTTAAGATAACAAATTTCGGCAGTATTTCATTTTTTTCTTTCATGAATTTCAGAATGCATTGCAAAAATCCCAGTAAAAAAGTTTAAAGCAGGTTTAATACCAATACATATGAAGAGTTTCGTTGCAAAACGAGATAACCACCGTTTTTTTAATTGTTCAGAAATCTCGTTTTTTGGTTGTGCATTCCAATTCATTTGAATTCAACTGCAGTCGGTTTGTTTTGATTTAAACCTTCATAACTTAAAAAATACAGCTAAGTAGCTTCATAAAACAAAATAATAACATGATAACATAATAATAAACATGTTTTGACAAAAATGTAAAAAAATGGATTTATCTCGTTTTGCAACGAAACTCTTCATATGTAGTATATACATCTTTAACTAAATACTGAAGAACACCGTTTATGTGCCACATGAATTTGCTAAATAAAATAGCCTACTAGGTTTTGAGCCAAGTGTCGGTCACCACACCTGAGCGAACAGCTGAATTCCCATCAAAATTTTAAAGAAAATAACATGACTTGTGTGGTTGTCAGCAATCTTATTAGCTGAATGTTTTATGTGTTTTTTAATGATAGTTTTGATGTGTATTTCCTTCAGCTATGTGGTGAACATGGGCTTGATCGACAAGCTGTACGGCTGTTTCTTGTCCGTCCAAGGGCCAATTGATGAGATTCCCAAGATGGCCGCCTTTCTGGAACAAGCCACAGCTTTTCTTCATGGGATGTGTAAGCTGTGTTTTACTGTGACTAGTCGGTGAGTGATATTTTTAATCTGTAAATCTTCAAAAATATTAATTTTATTTTTCCTTCTGTCAACTTAATATTACTGTGGTATTTTCTCATGTACCATGGTAATATTTTGACATTCTTTAAAGTACTTTTACAATTTGCTCACCCAACAAAATACCAGTAACTACATGTACTTAAAATGGGTTAAGTTCAAGGCTGATACCTAGTGATTACACAGTCACTACATGCATGTAAAAACAGGACTGCCAAATATTATAATGTACCATGTTTTTGCTTCTGGTGCCATCACTGTACCATGGTACCACCACCCAAGTACAATCCTACTCTTTCTAAACCTCTTCAAACAAGCAAATACTCTCGTTCCTATCTTAATGAAAAGGTGAAGGCCACTGTAGTTGCTGAGTTGCCTGTGGAGGTACAGACCCATCAATTATCGACTCATTTCCCAGCGTCTGACGCTGCAATGCTGCAGAGCCTGTGCTGATAGTCATCTTATGGCCCTGGAGCCCTGTCTCTTTGCACTGTAAGCTCCTGCCTGCGTACCACCCAAGTGTGTGTGTGTGGCCGAGTGCATTTGTGCATGCACAACTGCTGACAGAGGCTAACCACACAGTCACAGCTTGTGATATCCCACCCGTGATCTTTGACCCTGACTTGTAGACAAGACTGATCACCGCCATGGAGCGCGATTCGTGTTCTGTAGTTTTATTCACGCTGTTGAATTTGTTAATATTGCGTGCAATACATGACAATGTTACAATACATGAACGTAAATGCTTATAATGCTTTTTGAGTGGTAAGGGACAATTGCTGATTATCGCAATAATGTATTTTAACTGTGGTTACGATAACATAATCTTTTTGATCGTGAAATTTCTTGTAAATGTCTTTTTGTCCACACATTCATATCACTTGGTTTTTACATGGACAAAGAAATCCACTTATAGAGTTTCTTTATTGAAACCCTCCTCAGGCGGTATGGTGGCCAGATATGTCCTCTTCCAGCTGTTGCATGCTGTGAC
The DNA here is from genome assembly GCF_027580225.2 of Misgurnus anguillicaudatus. NCBI lineage: Eukaryota > Metazoa > Chordata > Actinopteri > Cypriniformes > Cobitidae > Misgurnus > Misgurnus anguillicaudatus. The sequence goes on along the minus strand of NC_073342.2, from coordinate 24,648,822 downwards.
ATCACCCAGCTGTTCAACACTAGCGTCTCTCTCTCTCAACATCCTTTGGGTTGTATCACTAAATATCTGTGAGAAACTTTGGTGCCAATAGTTCATGTCTCTAATTGTCCTGCTCATTGTAACCTCAGCGTCTCCCCGAATCCAGCCATCCAGCTAATCACCACTTGTAGGGCCATCTGACCAATCACAATGCAAAGAACCCGGTACTTGTCCCCGTCTTGGACGTTTCTGACTGGCTGTGCTGTTTGGCAATTGCCGCACCCTGAGTTTTATTCTCACGGTGTGGGCTTTGTGTTTTTTCACATCAAGTGCCATTGTGGTGGGGTTGAATACCGAAGTCCCGAGTCATCAACAGCCAATAAGATCTCCTCGTGGAGGGCATGTGCTAAGATAATGATTCTTCTGTGTATTATATTTTCTAAATATACTATGGATTAGGACACTCTCTGATAAATCTAAGATTTAGAGAGCGTCTGTAAATGTGTCGTACTTTCCATAAATAGGGTACAGGATAAAGCATGTTTTTTCTTTAAAGGGACATTCCACTTTTTTTGAAAATATGCTCATTTTCCAGCTCCCCTCGAGTTAAACATTTGAGTCTTATGGTTTTGAAATCCATTCAGCTGATCCCCAGCTTTTAGCAAAGCTTAGCACAACTAATTGAATCTGATTAGACCATTAGCATCGTGCTAAAAATAACCAAAGAGTTTCGATATTTTTCCTATTTAAAACTTGATCCTTCTGTAATTACATTGTATACTAAGACCGACGGAAAACTAAAAGTTGCGATTTTCTAGGCCGATGTGGCTAGGAACTATACTCAATCAAGGACTTTGCTGCCGTACCATGGCTGCAGGAGGCGCAATGATATTACGCAGTGCCAGAAAATAGTCCCCTGCTATTGAAAGTTACCAAGGGGACTACTTTCGGGCGCTGCGTAATATCATTGCACCTGCTGCAGCCATGGTACGGCAGCAAAGTCCTCGATTATTACACCAGAATGAGAGTATAGTTCCGGTCTTAGTACACAATGTAACTACAAAAGTTTTAAATTGAAAAAATATTTAGACGCTGGTTATTTTTAGCGCGATGCCAATCGTCCAATCAAATTCAGTGGACCGTGCCAAGCCATGCCAAAAGTGGTACCGCCAGACCCGGAGATTGGCTGAATGGATTCCAAAACCAAATTTAAAAATCAAATGTTTAACTCTAGGGGAGCGGGAAAATTTACATATTTTCAAAAAAAGTCGAGTGTCCCTTTAAATAAGAAAACAAAAATTAGCTCACAATAAAAATAAAAAGCAGGTTAAATTTATGTCTGTAATTTTTACGAGAGTTGAGGGCGAGAATTGAAATGGGCTCGGAAAATTCAGCAGACCGCATCCGAAACTGCGTCACCACAATCACCATGACTGTAGTGTGGACGCATGTGCTAACTGCTGTGTCACAACTCCAACTGGGTTTTGAAGACCTTGACTAATTCAGAAACCGATTTTTTTACTTGACTCATTAAATTTCTCTGCCCCTTCAAGGAAGTAGTTTCACGGCAAATCAAAGCTCCAAATATATTTATCTTTTCCTCCGCTCTAAATTGAGCAGGCACTAACAGCATTTCCACAGGTTTAGCTGTAAGCATGAATTAATCTGATGATGCTGATTTAGGGTCAGTGGGTAGACTTGAATTGCCTCTGTCATGGCTTTCACTTTCATCAAACTCCGCTGTCTCCTGTTTCAGGGTCAGGAGATGTGAAGTACGTCATGCACAGTCACTCTGTGAGAACCGAGTCTTTGTTTCCTCCAGTAGAGGTTGATCATGACTGTCGGCGGATGCCCTTTTCCTCTTCACTCAGAACAGTTCTGTGGATTCTCTTTCGGTGGTTAAGGTTAAACTTGAACGATGAGAGCAGGACCAGGATCAGCTGAATATACTAGATACTAATTCCGGTTGATGTCCCCCCCACAATAAGACACTCCGTTCCCCCCTTCGTCTTTACCTAAAGGTCTGTTTCCCCTCCAGTGCACTTGGTGTAGTGTTCAGATCTATCCTCATCTGCAATGTGACACCCTGTCGATCTTACCCCTTTTGTGCTGTTTAGAGATCAGCAGCTGAATCTCGAACCAAGACCATTGCTGTTGTTGGCAGGAGAAGATCTTGCCTCAGATCAGCCTTCAGGGGCTGCTTCTGCTCGGCCATTTCAATGTGTAGTGCTGGGGTATGAAGTTACCAATCCTGTTAATCTGAAGGGTGTTGTCCTGACTAAGACACACAAACACACTGCTGTAAATCTGGTAAAATGGGACTTAATTAAATGTGCTGGAACACAAAACGGCCAGAGAGTAAGGCGAGTTTGCATAGTTGTGGAGCCAGTGCTATTGGCTGACAGATGGTTGTCTGAGTTCCAAGGCTTCCCTTTGCCGTTCCAGTATGGTTATTGGAGTATGTGATGTTTGGAAGGTCAGCCTCGTTGCTTGGAGGCTCGACTTCCCCAAGATCTACTTGATTAGTCATTGCTTTGCCATACTACACTGTCCTTACATAGCCTCTGTATTCTGTGCATGTCTATACATTGATGCTTCGTTTCCGTAGTGTTGTGATACACCAGCAGGACATAGCAACAGTTTAGAGAGGACAAATGAATCTTAAAATATTGGTCACTTAATAATAAAAGTATAGCGCATCTACTAATAATTATACAGTACTGTGCAAAAGTCTTGGGCCACCATGCCACAATTAGATTTGTTGTTTTTCCAGTGTTATAGTGATCATATATAATTTTTTCTCTTTAATACATCCAGAAAATACAGGAAATGTGTGTATAGTATTAAAAACTGTATAAAAATGTAAACTGATGTGTCAAGTATTTAGTGTCAGCTCCCCTTACACTTGAGCAATCGCAGGAAACTGCAGGATCTCTTAAACCTAAATAAAATTAAATCCTAATTTCAAATTTTCTTTTTACTTCATTCTGCTCAAAAACGCTCAAGATGCGTTTAGCGCCAAGAGAGGTCACTCTAAACAGTGACGATGCCTAAAGAAGACATTTAGTCCTGAAAAGTTTATATTTTATTTTTTTGTACATATTTCCTGTATTTTCTGTTTTTATCCTAATATAAAATAGATTAAAAAATAAATATGGATGGACATTAAAACTTCTAAAACAACAAGTCTGGTGGTGGTGGCGGCCTAATGCAGGGTTTACACCAGACACGGTAGACGCGGCAAGGCAAGTGATTTACATGTTAAGTCAATGCAAAAATGCAATTAGGCATCCTGCGGCGCGGTACACACCTGGCGTGTATGGCGCTACCCAAATGGCGCGTTTCGCGCGAATTGAACGTTGCTGCAGGAAACGCAAGAATTGAAAAATCTGAACTTCAGTGGATTTCCGTGCCGCGTTAACCAATCAGGACCTTGCTGTAGTAGTGACGTGATTACAGGAAACGAGCGGAGTGGTGGAGTCTCAACGGAGTCGCAGAAGCCCCTCCCATGACGCAAATTTCCGTGTGAATGTCTCGAATGACTAGAATTTCACGTGTGGCGAATAGCGCGTTTTTGCCACCTCTACCGTGGCAAATTTATAGTATTAAAAACTGTATAACTGATGAAATGTAAACTGATGTTTCAAGTTTTTAGGGTAAACTCCCCTTACACTTCAGAAATAGCAGGAAACTGCAGGATCTCTTAAACCTAAATAAAATTAAATCGTCATTTCAAATTTTGAAGAAATTAGTCTTTTTACTTCATTCTGCTCAAAAACGCTCAAGATGTGTTTAGTGCCATGAGAGGTCACTCTAAACAGTGACGATGCCTAAAGAAGACATTTAGTCCTGAAAATTTTATATTTTATTTTTTTGTAAATATTTCCTGTATTTTCTGTTTGTATCTTAATAAAATAAATTGAAAAATAAATATGGATGGACATTAAAACTTCTAAAACAAGTCTGGTGGTGGTGGCGGCCTAATGCCGGGTTTACACCAGATGCGGTAGATGCAGCAAGCACGAGTGATTTACATGTTAAGTCAATGCAAAGACCCGATTAGGCATCCTGCGGCGCGGTACACACGGTAAGCGTGGTGGGAATGGCGCGTTGCTGCAAGAAACAGGAGAATTGAAAAATCTGAACTTCTGTGGATTTCTGCGCCGCGTTAACCAATCAGGACCTTGCTGTAGTAGTGACGTGCTTACAGAAAGCGAGCAGAGTGGTGGATTCTCAACGGAGTCGCAGAAGCCCCTCCCATGACGTGAATATCTCTAATGACTAGAATTTCACGTGCGGCTTTCTCGCGCGAATGAAGCGAGTGAACTCAAACTTTAAGGCATCCAACTATGTGCGAATTGCGTGTTTTTGCCATCTCTACCACGGCTGGTGGGAATGCACAGTACTGTAGATAAATAATCAAACTGTTTATTTAAATATTTTATTAAAAATGCGTACAAAACCGCGATGCATAAATAAATCTTTTTTTATTAATGCAAAATATGTTAGAAACTATGTATCGCGATTTTGTATGCATTTTTAATTAAATATTTTAATAAAGAGTTTGATAATCATGTTTGGCAACTACTGTATGTCTTTTTTTACTACTCAGCGCACTATAGATTCATTCCATATATCTCTCATGTCTTTTTTGCCATTTTTTTTCTCCCCCATTCTCTGTCTGTGAACTCCCGGGCTCAGAAGTGTAAAGTCTCTCTTATCTCTCCTCGTATATCTGACTACAGCCACCCTCACTGTGTCTGAGCTTTCATTCCTGGCTCAGGCAGTGCTGAATGTTACCAGTTAAGCCCGTCTACCCCATAGGCATGCTTCACAGATGGGGCCTGCCTTCATTATTTATATCAGAACGGACATGCTCTGGTCTAGCCAGTAAATCTAGAAGCCGCCGGGACCTGACGTTCCACACTCACTACATCTTGGTTCTTTGGTCTGTGTGGCTAAAGCAAGCAACCGGTACCACCTCGGGTTCAGATTCTGATCCCCACCTCCCGGGGCCTTGCCTTGAGCCCCGGCTCCAGTCTTGCACGCTACAGTACAGCCCTTTGCACTTCTGAATTTGTTTGAAAGGCCGGTGATTCAGATTGAAAGGTGTATAAACCTGAGGAACCTTATTTGACTGGCCTGTTACGCCTGATACAACGAGGAACATCTACGGCCATGCTAATAGAATAATATTTCTGAGCCCGATTTGCTTTCTAAGTCCTGCAATGTCAGTCATAGTTGAGAGCTTATTACCTTTTTAACAAAGTGGTCTTGTGTTTTTACGTGTGATTTGGTTTTGTTTGTGTAAGTTAGGGTTTATATCTGCGCAAGCAGAAATGGGTGAAATGTTGTATCCCATTATGCAATGCACTCGACCTCACCATTCTAGTATAAGGGATTAAAACAGAACCATACAGTATTGTTAAGCACCTTTATTTTTAAAAGTGTAGATTTTGCAGTACTGTTTTCCATTAAGAGTCAGTCTATTTTTGTCACACCGGTTTCCTCTGTCATTTAAAATTACCACGGTGTAATTCAATGTAATTTCTCTTTCCCAGTTCCCTGAGTGTCTTCGACAACAAACGTCAAGATCCCACCGGCTTGTCGGCCCTCCTGCAGAGCACCGACCTGGTGGGTGTCCTTCACATGCTGTACTGCATCCTCCTGCACAGTGCCCCACCTGAACCCCTCTCAGGTGGACCCGAGGGCCCCCAGGGACCTTATAGCCCCTCTGTCATCCAAGTGGCCCTCCAGGGGCTGCGCTTCCTCAACACCTTTGCCCTGCTGGACCTCTCAGCCTTTCAGGTATTGTTTTTCGAAATGTGATGATGTGTGTACGTTAGAGGCCTTTCACTTATGACGTGGGCCATGGCATGAATTTACACGGCCCGGGGCGTAATTTTGGCCTTTTTCCCATGCCTGACAAGTGCGTATCCATGACTCAACTCTCTTAAACCGCACAACCTAATATCACACTGTTTATTATGAAAGAAATGTATTTTTACGGTGCCCATAAAAACAGTGCCACACCTATTAAAACTTGACTCTGTTTCTGGGTAAACTTGCTGTTCGAGCTCCTATATATAAAAAGAAAAATTATTTTTCAAGTGGTTTATAGTATCAAGAAAGCCATGTTTGTCGTTTGAAAAGAACAGCAGCGCCTGGGAATTTGTGCTTCATGGACAAGTGACCTTACTGTGCTCTGGTCCTGTTTACAATCTGTGATATCCTGCCTCCTTTGATTCCCGAGCTTTGAGGGAAGATGCTTGCGCGTGACATCATTGCCCATCTCTGTTGTGGTATGCTGCTTGTCCTGTTAAAGTAGTTAAAATCTCAGCAGCCACCATGTCTGCTTGAAGCTATGCTGCACGGCTTGTTTTTTCCTCCGAACAAGAGAACATTAAAGCAGCCAGACCACTGAATTTTGCTTTAGTTAACTGTAGATAAGTCACCCACATCCTTCATACGGCCATTCGGATGAATAAAAAGTTCACAGTCGTAGCTTTTGGTCCATCATTAAAGCCATAACCCTCAAAACTAATGGTCCAACTAGGGTTTCCTCAAGATGTCCTCAAAGCCACTAGTAGGATATCAGGGTTTCTGGACAGAACAAAGTTGACCCCGAGGATGTAAACACACCTGACCTTTGACCTCCAGCCGGCCACGTTGAAAGCTCTGGGTGAATAATGTGAATGGAGAGCTGCATAAAGCACACAGACCCCAGTTGTAGTTCAGCCAATGTGGTAGAGAGTAAAAAAATCATATCAGAAAGCTTAAATCATCATGTAAACACCTAGGTGTGAACGGGGAGGATGCTAACCATGTGAATTACAAACTGCCTCTCGTTCTTACTCCTTTTTTGGTTTCTCGCCCCAACTTCACTATTTAAAACAGCTGGGAAGTCAGTATTATGAGTGTTTAGCCCAAACTGAATATTAAATATATATAGTCTTTCTGTGGTCCACAAAACTATGATGTATTGGTTGTACTGTGTCATGCATTTATAGTAGATGACGTCCGGGAGCGTTCAAGCTTTTAAAGGGGTAAAAAGTACCATAAAATTGTCCATATGACTTGTGTGCTATAGTCCAAAGCTTCTGATTATGGTAAATTTGTGTTTATTAAAGTTTAAAGTCCATGATGTTTGAAAGGCAATGTTGATATTTGAAAACACCTAAACAAACACGCCCCTACCCCAATAGAATCTGGACCTTCTGTTGATAGACCCGCCCCACACATCCGCAACCCGGCATTTGATTTGATTTGATTGGCTATAAGTGTGTTTTGGTAGTCGGCCCGTCTCCTTTTCCAAAGCGTTTTTCAAACATCGTGGACTCCGCCTTTAAGACATTTGATAAATAATTTTCTACTCCATAACTAATAGTCTAGATCAACACAACAAAATAGATACTAACCATACATCTGGACAATTTATCAGCATGATACAACTCATAATTGACTGCCACAGTTTCCACTGACTTCCTTTCATATGCATCCCAAAGTTCAGGTTTGGTGATCTCTGACCTGTGGATTTGTATAATGTGAAGACGTGTGACCGATTGATGCATCATTGCGTGACCTTTTCAGAAAATCCAAGATGGAGGAAACCCAGATAATAGCAGTATCATAAATTCTTGTTTTGTACAATAAGATTTAAAATACCAAAAACAATATTAACAGTGCAAGCACGTCAAAATCCATAAAGTGTGGAGAAATGAACTTAAAGAGCACCTATTTCATTGCTAAAAAAAAACGTTATTTTGTGTATTTGGTATAATACAACGTGTTTGCATGGTTTTTGGTTAAAAAACACATTGTCCATCTTTGCTTTATCTTGACGTGATACGAATTTGCAGGTCAGAGTTCACCAGACTTTGGTACATAGCAAATTGTAAAATATCTTTGCACAAGCTTGCGTTTCCAGTATGAATGAAAGTCACTTGAACGAAAATTGTAGTGTAGCCCCTTAATGCTCTGGCGAGTGATATCATGTTTGGTTGCCGCCCAAATTCGCAGGGGTTTGTGTACAACTTTTGTATGCTGAAATTCTAGTAAGACCACTGCTTAAAGTGTCATGTGGGTTAAGCCGTTACCAAACTGGATGTGCGAGTATAAGCATTAATGTACATATATATGCTTGCTTAGTATCTGAGATTTGCTTTATTGCTTTATTTAAGTACCTCATGAGATGTTTAATAAATGAATAGCACATTTGCATGTTTAACTTTAAAACGAATGAAAAATACTGTAAATGTTTTTTAAGTTTTTATCAGTAGTATTTTACATAGTTATTATTTCCCGTTGTTGTACCTTCATCTCAGTTGTCTCAGTTTTTTTTACGTTTTCTGATATATTGTAGTGTTGTGTAATGCAGATTAAACCAATAAAATGTATATTTTTTTACTGTTTTACTTAGATTTTTTATTTAAAAATTATTTATTTACATTTTATGATTTAATTGTAATTGAAGAGTTTGGTTGCAAAACGAGATAACTCCGTTTTTTTACATTTTTGTCAAAACATGTTTATTATTATGTTATTATTTTGTTTTATGGTGCTACTTAGCTGTATTTTTTAAGTTATGAAGGTTTAAAATCAAAACAAACCAGCTGCAGTTGAATTGATGTTAATTGGAATGCACAACCAAAAAACGAGATTTCTGAACAATTAAAAAACGCAACGTTTTGCAACGTAACTCTTCAATTGTTTTTTCATTAACTCACAAGCTCCATGCAATTCCTTTGCAAAAAGTTTTTTTTCCGAAACCCTGATACCAATACAGATTAGATACACACACTGTGTGTCTATGTAGTCTTGTTGGTTGTGCGTTACGCTGGTAAATAAGTCAAGATGTATCGTGTCTGTGGTGTTAATGTCTTACTCCGATCACATCTGCTCAAATGTTCAGGTATTGTTGTTTGTGGTTGTTTAGACTCTCTATCCCGTACGTTCTCCCACCCAGCAGAAAATGTCAGTAGTTTCAGTGCTGACCCCGAGGCGCTCAGTCATGTTGGCATGTTTAATAAATACTGTCTGTAGACCAGCAGATAGCATCTCTTTCGTTAAGGGAATTGGGGGGTTCCTTCGGTCGGACTACTGATTCCAGCGCCGGTTCGACCTTCTTGAGCGCTCCACAAGTTTCACCTTCTACTTTCATGCTGTGTAGGGGTGCTCCGATAAATGCCGATATGCACTAATAATACGTGGCCGATAACTATTCTGAATCGCACAGCCTATATTATTCACAGCTATTTCATGTAATATGGCTTTTGATCAGTAAGACCTTATCAATCTGAAATCACTGTTAGTTTGAGTAATTTATAACATGCATTTGAAAAAGCAACATTCGTCAAACATAATCATTATACATATTCTTTATTATCATGAAAATACCTGAAAAGGTGTGAAGAACAGCAATATAAATATATCCTTAAGCCATTTCCTGTAGATGCGTGTATGGTTCTTCGTCTGCAGCGCATATTGCGTTTCTGCACGAGAGCGCCCCCTGGCGTTTGGATGTAGCGGCATTTCACCGTAATTCAATGAGAAGCATTACAAGCATCATCGGCCGATTTTCGGTTCACCCCTAAAGCCGTGTATCTCAGGAAGAAAGATGTGGCCTATGATTGTTTCATATGGTACTGTCAAGTCATAGAAATAGCGTAACCTGTAAAGACTGCAGACTAACTATTTAAAGGATTAGTCCATTTTCTAAAAAAAATCCAGATAATTTACTCACCACCATGTCATCCAAAATGTTGATGTCTTTCTTTGTTCAGTCGAGAAGAAATAGTTTTTTGAGGAACATATTCCAGGATTTTTCTCATTTTAATGGACCCCAACACTTAACAGTTTTAATGCAGTTTAAAATTGCAGTTTTAAAGGACTCTTAACGATCCCAAAGGGTCTTATCTAGCGTAACGATTGTCATTTTTGGCAAGAAAAATAAAAAATATGCACTTTTAAACCACAACTTCTCGTCTTACTCCAGTCGTGTGACGCGCCAGTGCAACCTCACGTAATACGTCATCACGTCAAAAGGTCACGGATGACGTATGCGAAACTACGCCCCAGTGTTTACAAGTGTGGAGAAAGAGGACCGTTCCGACGTTGTTGTATGTCGAATGATACTAATTAATGTCTTTGTCAATTTATTGTTTAAAATGGCCCGCAAATGTGCGTTTCATATATGTAACATGTGACCTTTCGACTTCATTACGCAATTACGTGAGGTTGCGCTGGCGCGTCACACGGCCGGAGGAAGACAAGAAGTTGTGGTTTAAAAGTGCATATTTTTTATTTTTTTTGCCAAAAATGACAATCGTTATGCTAGATAAGACCCTTATGCCTCGTTTGAGATCATTAAGAATATTTTGAAACTGCAATTTTAAACTGCATTAAAACTGTTAAGTATTGGGGTCCATTAAAGTCTATTAAAATGAGAAAAATCCTGGAATGTTTTCCTCAAAAAACATAATTTCTTCTCAACTGAACAAAGAAAGACATCACATTTTTGGATGACATGGTGGTGAGTAAATTATATGGATTTTTTTAAGAAAATGAAATAATCCTTTACGTTTGTGTTTTTCTGTGACATCACAGTGGTCAAGTGGGAGGAGTCAATGCTTGTGTAAAATTGTTTACGAAAATACTTTTTGTGATATTTTCCGACTGTCTGAACATAATACTGGTCCAAACTCACATGCCCGCCTTTCAGTTGAAATATACATTAAGTTGTAAATGCGAAATTAGAACTTTATAACCCATTTATGGTGGCACTTGCACCCCCACTGTGAAAGCAACAGTATGTACATTATTTTAAACGGTTACATTTACTCTATATACTTTACTAATCTTGTCTATGTTGTATTCAGTCTGTTTTAGGAGCGGAGGGTCTCTCTCTGGCCTACAGACACATTGTGAGCTCTCTACTTTGGTTCTGCTCTCAACACAGCTCTGAAGATCTTCTCCATGAACTTATCATCTGTGTGGGTTACTTCACGGTTAACCACCCAGACAATCAGGTGAGTTTACATTCATTATTAGTTCTGTTATATACATGTCAGTGTGTGCCATATAAATATGTAATAATGAGGCATCATGAATATGTAATAATGCATTTTTTATTGCAATATGTTCGTTATTAACTATATTTAATTCCAATTTTTCCCAATGAGCTTTTAAGGGTGGTGGGAATTAGAAATTAAATAGTTCCGGTAATGAGATTTTATACTTTTATGTTTTTGGCAGACACGACTAGAGTTGCTAAACGCGTTTTTAAATAAAAATTATTTTAAAAATTAAAATAGCTATTTGTGAATGTGGTACAGTATTTCTGTTGTCTGTCTTTGGAGTTGCAAAAGGATACTGTTGTCTGCATCACGGTAGCGAGTATTGTGTTTGGTCATCATTAGATCAAGAGCAGGTGTACTTTTCCTTGACAAACAACCGACACAATAGCAACAAAAGGAAGCTGTTGAATAATGCAGCGACTTTGCCACCTCTGTTGGCTCTCTTCCTTGCAGTCTTCTGCCATGGTTATCCTGCGCCTGGCAGTGGGGCCTGCTCATGGTTCGGGGGGGGAAGGGGGCCAAGTTGAACCTGCGGGATCACAGATCAGCCTGGCATGAAAAGTGGGATTCTCTGATACTCGTTGCATGCTCTGTTTACCTGGAACTCGCCGACTGCATGGCAAGTGTGACTTCGCCACAGCCACACTTGGTCGGGTTTTAGTTATTCGTGCATCACGCGAAACCTCGCCCCATGATGGCTTAATGTCCCCCAGGGGGATGGGAAGGGAAAGGTCAGTGTGCTCACAATTTATGGGCTTCTAATTTAAAACATTTTTGCTCTTAATTAAAAAAACGGGCTTCTGTTTTTACGACGCTTCGGTCCTTGTGCGCCGCAGCCGTCTAATTTAATTATTTTGATGTAGGTAATTAGCATTTGTTGGCCATTGTTGGACTGATTTGCATATTATATTGGATAATTGAATGAGGGTTGATGATTGAATTAGGGGAGGCGTGACAGATGATTGGGCTTTGTGCTGAACCGGGGGAATTAAACGACGAGCAAGCTGGGAATAACGCCTGGTGAATATTCATATCGTCCCGGCCCACTTTGCTAATTTGAAACGCCGGGTCGGAGAGTCTTTAAACTTGCGACTTTCCTCTAGGTTCCAAGCTGCCTTTTTATGTCGCCGCTTGGCTGCACGTCAGGGTTTATTATTGAATACGCACAGATACTGCCAGGTCTATGAGGTTGAAAGTTGAAAAACAGACATGGTTTCACAGGGATTTCATATAAATATAAAGCGATCAATCGATTTGTTGGATGCACCTTCTAAATTTGTGCAGTTATCGCAAGTTGATGCGAAGAATTGTGAGTAGTCATCATCTTACATTAGTCGTCTTGTCTGTGGATGCTTGTTACTCACCCCTACGGTTGAGCTTGTATCTTTCTGCCGCCTCCGTTAATATACCGTTAACCTAATGCAACAATATCAACATTATCTGTAGGTATACATCTAGATCTGCAGCCATATTGGGTCACATATATGTATTGTCAATGTATTAGTTTTATAATAAAAAAAAAATGGAATCAATTAAATTTGGATAAAAATTATTTTTGAAGTTACTAAGCAAGTAAATAAAAATTAAAGCAAATAATACATGGAAAATAGTTTAAAAGTTTTCAAAACGTTATGAATTGTTACCACAATTTGCAATGATAAAATTATTTATTTTTATGTTGAGCTGTATTATCGCGTTCCCGGGAAATGTCAGTTGTTTTTCAATACACTTAAAGAAAAACACCCGTTTTTCAATATTTTACTATGTTCTTACCTCAACTTAGACGAATGAATACATGCCGATCTTTATTCAATGCGTGCACTTAATATTTGTACAGCGCGTCGTGAATGTGTTAGCATTTAGCTTAGCCCCATTCATTCCTTAGGATCCAAACAGGAATTAATTTAAACACTTCCAAGTTTTCCCTATTTAAAGACTGTTACATGAGTAGTTACACGAGTAAGTGTGGTGGGACAAAATAAAATGTGACGATTTTTTTAAGCGGATAAAAATAAGAACCATGTTGTATGGCGGAAGAGCACTTAGTTTGCAACACGTGTTTGATGGCTTCTAAATTCATCCATGTTTGGATCCTGGGGAATGAATGGGGCTGGGCTGGATGCTAGCGCATTCACGACGTGCTGTGCAGGGATTGGGTGCACGCATTGAGTTAAGATAGGTATGTATTAATGCGTCTAAGTTGAGGTAAGAACATAGTAAAATATTGAAAAACGGTGGTGTTTTCCTTTAAAGATGCGTAAAGTAATGTGCAATTTTATGTTTCAAGCAGAGATGGCGATAGAGAGGCAAACATTACGGATTCCATCTAAATCTTCAATTTAAATTTTATTAAATATAGTTGATTCATTATTGATTATTTTGTTTAATAATTTGATTAACAAAGTTTTTTACACTGTAAAAAATGATTTTCAAGCAAAAAAATCCTTACATTTTTGTCTTGTTTTTTAAGTAAAAATATCTACAAGTTCTTAAATTAAGATGCTTTTTCTTGATAAGCAAAACGACCCAAGAAAAAAGTTCTAGTTTTCAGATGAAAAATTCAAATTTAAGTGATTTTGTGCATAAAACAAGCAAAAAAATCTGCCAATGGGGTAAGCAAAAAAATCTTGAAAATTTTTCTCAAACAATAAATTCAAGAAGAAATCAAGAAAAATTTGCATACCCCATTGGCAGATTTTTTTTGCTTGTTATATGCACAAAATCACTTAAATTTGATGTTTTTGGTCTAAAAACTAGACTTATTTTCTTGGGTCGTTTTGCTCATCAAGAAAAAGCATCTTAATTTAAGAATTTTTAGATATTTTTTACTGAAAACAAAACAAAAATACTAATAATTTTTTCTTGAAAATAATTTTTTTCAGTGTATATTTAAAAATTATTTTGGTTTGTTTTTTGTTTAAATTTTTTATGTGAGTGATGAGTAATTTTCTCCTTGTTCAATCCATCTACCTGTACAAACAAGTACTTCAACATTATTAAACTAAATGAAATGACATAAACAGCTAGAAAACATGACCCCACTCCAGTCAGATATTCACCAGTTGCAGTGGCCCTGGTATATATCCCTGCAGTGCTCATACAGGATAAATGAAGACCGGAGCGGGGAATATTTGACTCTTTCAGACTAATGTAAGCACTGGCAAAAGACAAAGGCGGCGGCTGACCCAGGGCTGTCCCATAATGCACTCTGTTTCAGTGCCGACACGCCAGCTTATGTTTACATGCGTGCGTCTGAGAAATAATGCAGCTCGTAAAGAAAAAAAAACACTGGTGGATATTTGTTCTTTCCACATGGAGATTATTCAGACCCCTCACCCTAAAAACCATTCAGAGCGTGAGATATGCACAGTCGTAGATGATATGAAGTTTGTTTGTACTCAAGGGGGGCATAAAGCCTTTTGAGTGATGACCAATTCATTTTGAATATTGTTTAAAGTCAAAATGTTTACTTTCTTAATGCACATATGTGCTCTTATTGTGCCCAATATATCAGTTTAACATTGTAATCATTTCTCTGAAACAGCTTAGCTTTTATAGTTGAGTTTAGGGTTTGCAGGCTGTTGGTTAATATTCACCAATATTCCATTAGCAGTTTATGTGTCTTTTTGATTAATGCAATATTTTTATACTAATGTAATGGCAGTGGTAAAAATAAATAGACATTTGGATATACCAATATGCTTTTGAAGATAAACTTGACTTTCAAACTGTACTTCTTGATCAAAAATCGACTTCAGAAGTGGATGCCAGTTTTGTATAAGAAATTTTATTCAAGATTTCAAGAATTCAAGATTTTATTTTGTTTTGATTCATAACCTGATGGTTGGCACACAAGCCATTTTGACACTGGTTTATGCCACTTGTTGAATATTTATAGTGTTAATAACAAAGCCAAATGCTGTTTTATGTCCATCATAAAAATATTATTTGCCACACTGCAAAAAATGACTTTCTTAGCTAGTATTTTTGTCTCGTTTTTAGTACAAATATCTAAAAATTATTAACCCTTATGTGTTGTTGGGGCCATTTTGGGTTTTTTCTAGTCTTAATTAGGCCACAATTTTTTCTGTGTTTTTGCAAGTAGAATGATTTTTGGTGAAAAATCTTATAGTTACACATATTTTAAGAAAATGCTTCAATTTTTTTTCAAAAACTCAACAAGTATAAATAGACATTTGGATATACCAATATGCTTTTGAAGGTAAACTTGACTTTCAAACCGTACTTCTTGATCAAAAATCGACTTCAGAAGTGGATGCCAGTTTTGTACAAGAAAGTTTATTCAAGATTTCAAGAATTCAAGATTTTATTTTGTTTTGATTCATAACCTGATGGTTGGCACACAAGCCATTTTGACAGTGGTTTATGCCACTTGTTGATTATTTATAGTGTTAATAACAAAGCCAAATGCTGTTTTATGTCCATCATAAAAATATTATTTGCCACACTGCAAAAAATGACTTTCTTAGCTAGTATTTTTGTCTCGTTTTTTGTACAAATATCTAAAAATTATTAACCCTTATGTGTTTTTGGGGCTATTTTGGGGTTTTTCTAGTCTTAATTAGGCCACAATTTTTTCTGTGTTTTTGCAAGTAGAATGATTTTTGGTGAAAAATCTTATAGTTACACATATTTTAAGAAAATGCTTCAATTTTTTTTCAAAAACTCAACAAGTATAAATAGACATTTGGATATACCAATATGCTTTTGAAGGTAAACTTGACTTTCAAACCGTACTTCTTGATCAAAAATCGACTTCAGAAGTGGATGCCAGTTTTGTATAAGAAATTTTATTCAAGATTTCAAGAATTCAAGATTTTATTTTGTTTTGATTCATAACCTGATGGTTGGCACACAAGCCATTTTGACACTGGTTTATGCCACTTGTTGAATATTTATAGTGTTAATAACAAAGCCAAATGCTGTTTTATGTCCATCATAAAAATATTATTTGCCACACTGCAAAAAATGACTTTCTTAGCTAGTATTTTTGTCTCGTTTTTAGTACAAATATCTAAAAATTATTAACCCTTATGTGTTGTTGGGGCCATTTTGGGTTTTTTCTAGTCTTAATTAGGCCAAAATTTTTTCTGCGTTTTTGCAAGTAGAATGATTTTTGGTGAAAAATCTTATAGTTACACATATTTTAAGAAAATGCTTCAATTTTTTTTTAAAAACTCAACAATATACCATGAGTAAATGTATTACCCTTTTGTGGCTCTGCGATCAAAAAATGTTGTTATTATATAAGGCAATGGGGGCAAAAATGTCCACAAACCATGTTTGATGCTGTACTGCAAAAAATGATTTTCAAGAAAAAAAAATCTTAGTATTTTTGTCTTGTTTTTGGTGAAAATCAAAAAATTCTTAAATTAAGATGCTTTTTCTTGATGAGCAAAACGACACAAGAAAATAAGTCTAGTTTTTAGACCAAAAATATCAAATTAAAGTGATTTTGCCAAAAAACATCTGCCAATGGGGTAAGCATTGTGTTAAATATTTTTTGCTTACCCCATTGGCAATGTTTTTCCTAATCTTTTACATGTCCAAGACTGTGAAAAAGGTGAAAAAATCCAGCAGACAATCACTTTTTATTCTGAAAATCATTTCGTGTTTTTTTTCCCTCAAATCAGTGACATCACTTATGAACTTGTCAATTAAAGAGTTAAAATCATGCAGTTTTTGTAAACATTTTGTAGTTTTGATCAGTACTGAGGATGATTAACAGATGTATGCCAAAAAAAAAAAAATATTCATCTGATACATTTTTACAGCCGTTTAATTTAGTGGCCTTTTTGGCACGAAAGGGTAGTGAATTGGAACAATGCACACGGGTTAAATCAAGATGCATTTTCTTGATAAGCAAAATGACCAAAGAAAACAAATGTAGTTTTTATACAATAACAATATAATATTTAAGTAAATTTGTGCTTAAAACTAGCAAAAATCTGCCAATGGGGTAAGCAAATTCTTCTTGAATATAGTGTTTAATAAAAATGTTCAAGATTTTTTGCTTACCCCATTGGCAATGTTTTTACTTATCTTTTACATGTCCAAGACTGTGAAAAAGGTGGGGTGGAAAATCCAGTCCACAATCACTTTTTATACTGAAAATCATTTTGTGTTTTTTTTTTCCCCCTTAAATCAGTGACATCACTTATGAACTTGGCAATTGAAGAGTTAAAATCATGCAGTTTTTGTAAACATTTGGTAGTTTTGATCAGTACTGAGGATGATTAACAGATGTATGCCCAAAAAATTGAAAAAAATATTCATCTGATACACTACATTAAACAGCCGTTTAATGTAGTGGCCTTTTTTGGCACGAAAGGGTAGTGAATTGGAACAATGCACAATGGTTAAATCAAGATGCATTTTCTTGATAAGCAAAGTGACCTAAGAAAATAAATGTAGTTTTATACAAAAACAATATAATATAAAAGTAAATTTGTGCTTAAAACTAGCAAAAAATGGGGTTACTTTTTTCTCAATTGAAAAAAAATTCACCCCATTGGCCAATTTTATTGAATTCACTTAAATTGTGTTTTTTTTATTTTGTTTAAAAACTAGACTTATTTTTCTTAGGTCATATTATTCATTAAGAAAATGCATCTTAATTTAAGAATTTGTAAATATTTGTACTAAAAAACAAGACGACAATACTATGTAAGAAAGTCAATTTTTGAAGTGTAATGAAGCAAATTATTCTGAAAATGTTACACCATATATATCCACTTTTTTCAATATGCGGCCTCACTCAAAACTTGCGGACGGTGTTTTGTTAAAGAAAATCTGTTTTTATTTTCTGTATACACCTGCCACTTCAGCAAATGCTTTTAAGATATCGTGGTCGAAGAGCCAGATTGATCTAATCCACCACACCTATCGCCTCTTCTGGTGTACATGTCCCGCCCTACAAGTGCAAGGTTATCTCCCGTGCCCTCAAAACCCTGTGTTGTTTCTAGCCTTTGAATCCGACGTTAACCGTTGTTGAAATGTTCCTTCAACAGTCCATTATCACAGTGATAACCCAACCCTCTTTGATTAGCTTGCCCGGACCAGACCACCACAAGCCGACGTTTCGGGAATTCACCGAACGCCTTTGAATTCCCATCATGATCTGCCGATGGCTGACGGCTGACTCGGGGCAGATTTACGCCCTCCCTGAAGGGTGAATTCAAGTTGAAGATACTTTTGCATTGTCTGATTTTTCCGTGTTTGTTTTGCAATAAATCCTTCAGAGTTTAGGGCCACATTTGCATTTAATGCTGTGTTTGAGCACGATCCAGGTCAGATCGGCTTTTTAAAAAGTAAAGATTATCTTTTGTGCAATCGAAGATGACACTTGATTTATTCAGCAAACAGTAATAATTCAGTGATCCCTTGCCAATGCGCTGGTGTGCCGACCCGTTTTTATGGGGTTTTCATGAGAAGAGCGTTCTTTCTGTTTTGAGGGACTTGACAGTCTCTCAGTCTTTTAATTTTATGTTTACGCCCATGTACCAGTCGCCGTCAGGTCGTCTGTGTGGACGGTTAAGAGGGGGCGTTAGGCGTTGTTCAGATAAGGTCTTTCAGTCATAACTTCCTCTTCTGAGTGCTCTCTTTGTATCCACGTATGTAGGCAGACCTTCTGTCTTATCAGAAGAACCGAAATTCTCCCATCATCTTGGTTTGCTTCATCTTTAAGGCGTAACAAAAGATTTGTGGTTATTTGGAAAGAGCGGAGCTGCTGAGGTGTCTTGGCACTACGGGACAATTACATCAAGATTACCTCGTGTACGTCACGTGTATGCAAGCCTCCTTAGGAAAACTCAGCATCCTACACAATGTAAAGGTCATTATGTGAAAACATAACCTTGATATCTTTAATACTAACTGATAAGATTGAAATCAATGAGTGAAATCAAAGTTTGATACTCCTAGTCTCATAATTGGATTATGAGAATTAAAACTGGATTTCACAGAGTCTGATATATTATAAAACCCATACCACAACCATTACCATTACAGTCGCATGTGTTATGTAGGATGAATTCAGCAGAAAACGTGTTGGAATGCAATTTTTTGCTGCTATAGGCTTTATTGAAGCGGCATTAAATTATAACAGAGCAAATTACTTTCCTATTTGAATAAAGGACATATGTGGGGCTCGACGCCAGTTCGGCAGCCACTTTCTGACTGAAACCAGATGATTTAAGTAATTATATATTCCACACTTTCATTGGTTTGGTTTCCGTTCCATATACACTAGATTAATTTACATTACGATGTAAATCCGTTCTCTCGTCCTCATGTAAATTAGACGACAACCGAGTTTTCAGTGGCTGACCATTTTTCTTTTTTTAGCAATTTTAAGATTAATGTCTGAACTTACTATAACCATTATTTTTAGAGGATTTAAAAATATTTTCTGTAGAATTATTAAAAATGTTTTTAGATTATCATTATCAAAAATGATCATTACCGCAACATGATATTACATTAAATATATGCATTTACAAACTCATGTTTCGGTAATGAGAACTAAAAAGTTGTCTAGGTACTATGACAAACAAAAATTCAATCTGGAGAGAAAAAATAAGAACTCCTTACCTGCTAGCCATCTTGAGTGTCACAGTCAATTACACTTTCAACAATTTTTTTTGTTGTTGAAAATATTGGTTCCTTTAGGGTTTAAACAATGATTGAAAATTGTTGCGGAGGATGAGACACATTTATATTCCTTACTATTGTCACTACATTTACCAATGATCACAAATACCACATGTTTCTTTACTGTAAATGTTTATACCATAACATGCACTGAAGCTTTTTATTTTTTAGAGTTTTTAATTATAAATATTTCCATGTTAAAGAACCCAAATCCAGTCTTGGACACGTTGCGGTAATGAAATT
This sequence comes from Misgurnus anguillicaudatus, assembly GCF_027580225.2. Lineage (NCBI taxonomy): Eukaryota > Metazoa > Chordata > Actinopteri > Cypriniformes > Cobitidae > Misgurnus > Misgurnus anguillicaudatus. Next base: position 24,628,852 of record NC_073342.2, on the reverse strand, counting down.
TTACTCCTTAATTGTGGAAAAAACAACAAAATTGGTTTGTATGTCATTTGAAATCATATGCAAAATAGTACATGAAGAGATGTTTGTAACTGTATGCTTCTTATTTTGATACTCTTACTTTGTGGGTTTTCAGTGGCTGACCATTTTTCTTTTATAGCAATTTTAGTAACCAAGAAATGACTTTATTTTCTGTGTAGAAATGGCATCCCTGAAACTCACAACAGTTTGTGGTATTTGCACACGAGTCATCTTACAACATAATTATATTATAAATGAACTGTTGAATTTGCATCCAGCCCTCATGTCCGATATCTTTTATCTGTTTTTACAAAGACGCGCCGTGGCTCCGTGTGTCGTAGCGCCCATCAATTTAACTGTCGGCATTCATCTCTCCTCCACCTTATCCACTTTTCATCAAAGAACAAACTCCGACTCGCAGGTCTCCTTCCTCCTCGCCCCGAGCCGCTTGGAGCGTGCATGTTTGCGTTTCGCTGCGTTAACTTTACGCTTCCTTTGTCTCGAGTTGACAGGCCGGGAGTTATGTAACGGGCCGCCCGTAAAAAAACGGCCCTGTTTGAAAACACCAGCGCCTCTCTACTTGAGACAACACTAGACGCTCGACCCCATCGCTTCCTTACTTTATGGCCATCTGTGTTAAAACGGGGGAGGAGGGCGAGTCAGCATCGCAAGTTCAAACGCCTGCCGTTGCTTTTATGATGTCAATGACTGAATGGATACCTCGGCAGACACTGGTACTGGATGACTTGGCCAAGCTCCTAATCCAAGTTTGGGGCCGGTAAGGGGCAGGGTCATTACTTCAGCCGGGTGGGGGGGTGAGTTTACGGCTTGGGTTGGGGCCGGAGGTAACCTCTGTACGTTTCCCCTGCGGACACTTGAGGGGGACACGTTGTTTAGGCGTGTGAAGATGAAGCACCGCGAGCTGAAGGATTATGAGATGGGTACGTGATTTGTGGGCGCAACCCCCATAGACTAAAACACTCGCATTTGGGCTTGTTCACGAAACGCGCACAGAACGAATTTGTTTAAATAATTTGTAACGCAATTAAATGCTTATGTTTGTAAACAAAAATTCTGATTACACAATGCAAGTTCACATAAAAAGTTGGGTGATTCTCACGAAATCCAGATTTAGAAGGTGTCCAGCATCAGAATTTTTAAAAAGCCCTTGAAGCCAATTTTTTTGCACATATAAGATTAAGGTCTGAACTTATTTTTAGAAGATTTAAAATATTTTCTATAGAATTATTTACATTTTTTTAGATTATCATTAACAAAAATGATCATTACCGCAACATGATATTACATTAAATATATGCATTTACAAACTCATGTTTCGGTAATGAGAACTAAAAAAGTTGTCTAGGTACTATGACAAACAAAATTTTAACTTTTAACTGGAGAGAAAAAATAAGAACTGCTTAGCTGGTAGCCATCTTGAGTGTCACAGTCAATTATGTCCCTTCCAACATTTTTTTTTAAAAAATGTTAGTTCATTGAGGGCTTAAACAATGATTGAAAATTGTTGCGGAGGATGAGAAAATTGGTCATTTATATTCCTTATTATGTCTCTACATTTACCAATGATCACAAATACCACATGTTTCTTTACTGTAAATGTTTATAGTATAACATGCACTGAAGCTTTTTATTTTTTAGATTTTTTAATTTTAAATATTTCCATGTCAAAGAACCCAAATCCAGTCATGGACATGTAGCGGTAATGAAAATGTTCCCCTTAAATGTGGAAAAAAAATTGGTTTGTATGATGTCATTTGAAATCATGTGCAAAATAGTACGTGAAGAGATGTTTATAACTGATGCTTCTTATTTTGATACTCTTACTTTGCATTTACATTTTTATCTAAATGTTTCACGACACCTCATAAGTCTAATTTCGTGAGAATCTCCCAGTTGTGTGGCGAATGTTCAACTTCTCGACTTGTGACGCATGATTCCGCTCATTGTCCGAATCACTCAATCCCCAGGTTTTGAGGGAAAGGTGCCAAGTGCTCATAAATCTGGTTTAACCATCTCATTAATGATAAGAAATACAGTGATATCTCTCGCACTCCCTCGTGTTGTCCAGAAACGATGGAAGAGATTGATTCTGTACTTTTTACATCTTGGCATTTTCATCTCACCCTTTTCTGACACTACGCAGATCTTTCCGAAAACAAGCAGATCTTTTTGAATTATTTCGATGATGCCGCATTGGTAGCGCATGAAGTCCGTTCATTCCAGCATTAATATGCAATACGTGCCGGATGATTCGAGACCAGTCTATACTTTTGCTCTAAAGGGGCCATTAAATGGCTCCACGGTGGCTTGTTTCAGTCGTTTCTGCGAGGTATCTTTAAACATTTCTTAATGCGGAGCGACATGGGCCCGAAGCCTTTGAACGCTGCTGTAGAACGTTGCGTTTTAAGGAGCTTCTCCTGTTAAACGATAAAAGAGGTGAGTTATCACTTTGTTTATCGTGCTCTTAAACCCTCGAAGGGTATTATTAAAGCAGAGCGTGCTCTGGAAAGTATTGTTAAGAGTATTTTTTAAAATCTTGTAAATCCTGATAATTTATGTCACCCTTTTTCCCAAAACCATCACCACGCCCACCCCATGGCGGTTTGGGGTCAATCGACGGATGCATGTACCTGTACTGTTTAATGCCCCTCCTCTTTATTTCCCCCAAATCCCTCTTTCAGTCAGGATTTACTGTGGTGACCTTCTGACTGCCTGGTTCCCTTCCCATGCTCCCGAACCTCTTCGTAAGCTTGTAGCTTTTCCCCATTTTCCCATCCGAGGCACGGTGTTTAATTAATCAGAAAAGGCCTCTTGTGATTTGGTTTTAATTCCTGGGGCTGGACTTACAGTTTTGATTGACAGCGGTGATAAATGAAAGGTGGCCCGGTATGAACTCCATTCCGGGTATTACTTCATTTATTAAAGTGGGACTGGCCCTGTTTGCTTGTTTCGGCTCCAAAATCTGACCCGCAAACACTCATTTCTGCGCACCGAGACTGTAATACAGCACAGATGATCCTCGGCACGAGAACATCTATCAGCGATCGACATTCGTCAGCTTCCTGTCATTTCGCGCTGGGCGGATCTGAACCCGCGTACGTTCAGAAGTGGATGAGGCATCCCTGTCATGTGTTTTATGGAGTGTAATTGTACGCCGGGAGGCAGTGCCCTCTATTTCTCCTCTTAATGGCTGTTTGTGTTGTTTTAGTGGCAGATTTACGTGTGGGACGGGCAGCGAGGGGCGGGTTGATTTACAGCTGACTGTGGCTTTGGCCTCACTGGTTGTTGTGTGCATGTCGCCGTGTGTGTTCCAGGTGATCGTGCAGTCTGGCCGGCAGCCCAGCGTGCTGCAGAAACTGTGTCAGCTGCCGTTCCAGTATTTCAGCCACCCGCGACTCATCCGAGTGCTCTTCCCATCGCTCATCTGCGCATGCTACAATAACCAGCAGAACAAAGTCATCCTGCAACAAGAAATGAGCTGTGTGCTGCTGGCCACTTTTATACAGGTATTGACCTTCACACCACTTACTCGCATCTTCATTCACAAACTATATTATTACACGCATGTTTGGCAATTCAGTGTCAAATTCATTAGACCAATCGTTACTGTTAATAATTATGTAAGGAATAATAATTTTAATTACTATTCCTTTTAATTATTTGAAAATAATGCACATCCAAGGTGGTAATGCGGCACGATGCGATCTGGATGTGTTTTTTTTTTAATAAATAATTCAAATAAGTCAATTATTCCTCTTATACCACAGTTGCTATGGGACCTATTTTTAAAAAGTTAGGTTTACAGAAAAATAATCAACACCCATTTAACATTTCTCAACCAATCAGAATAAAGCATTCAACAGCCCCGTGGTATAAATACTGTAATAACACCCTGTGTATTACAAATACATTTTTAGTCCTAACTGCAGTACATTAAACCAGGGGTTGTCAAATTTTGATTTTGAAGGACCACTTTTCCCAAATATATATCCATATTTTTATAAAATAATTTAAACAGTAGTAAATAGTAAAACTTTTGCTTTATATTCCTCCCCTTTAAATTTTCTAGGGACCCCTTCAATTTTTGAAAACCCCTGCATTAAACCACATTTATGCATTTGGCCGACACTTTTATTCAAAGTAACTTGCAGTGCATTCAAGCCATGCATTTTTTCTTTTTATCAGATGAGTGTTACTTTGCATTGCCAGCTCAATTCTCTATAACCTATAAGAACCAATGGCAAAAGTGTAATATGGGACTATCTGTTTGTCCAAACAAGGGTTTAAAACTTGCCCTTTTTGAGCCAACCCTGGGTTGAAAATAACCCAGCTTTTTTAAGTGTAACTGATTTGCCACTTCACTTAAAAATGCTGAAAAAAACTTAATCTACAAAATGATTCTACAGTATAATGGTTTGGGACAAATAACACAACATTTAGGTTTGTGCATATTTTACCCATCCATGGGTCGAAACAGACCTGTATTTTTAAGTGCAGTGGCAAATCAGTTACTTTCCAAAAAAATATGCTGGGTTATTTCAATCCAGCGTTGGCTCAAAAAGGGAAGAATCCAGCCAGTTGGTTTGTAATTTAATCTATGCTGTGTTGTTTGAACCCAAAATGCTGTGTTGTTGTAACCCAATGGCTCAAAAAGGGATAAACCCAGCCAGTTGGGTTAAAATTTACCTATGATGGGTTGGGTTAGATATGGCAATTTTGTATGTTAATTTAGACCAAAATTTGGGTTTGTCCATATTTTAGCCATCCAAATCATTTTTTTTAAAGGATTAGTCCATTTTCTTAAAAAAAAAAAATTTACTCACCACCATGTCATCCAAAAAGTTGATGTTTTTCTTTGTTCAGTCGAGAAGAAATTATGTTTTTTGAGGAAAACATTCCAGGATTTTTCTCATTTTAATGGACTTTAATAGAACCCAACACTTAACACTTAACTCAACACTTAACAGTTTTTTTCAGCGGAGTTTCAAAGGACTCTAAACGATCTCAAACAAGGCATAAGGGTCTTATCTAGCGAAACGATTGTCATTTTTTACACAAAAAATAAAAAATATGCACTTTAAACCACAAATTCTCTTCTTTCTCCTGCTGTGTGACGAGCCAGCGTGACCTCACATTTATGCTAGTGATGAAGAAAGGTCACGTGTTACATATACGAAACGCACATTTGCGGACCATTTTAAAAAATACACTGATACAAAGACATTAATTGGTATCATTCGACATACAACGTCGGAACGGTCCTCTTTCTCCACACTGGGTCGTAGTTTCGCGTTCGTCCTCTGTGACCTCTTGACGTGATGACGTATTGCGTGAGGTCACGCTGGCTCATCACAGGACCGGACCTAGACGAGAAGTTGTGGTTTAAAAGTGCATATTTTTTATTTTTCTTGTATAAAGACTGAACAAAGAAAGACATTTTGGATGACATGGTGGTGAGTAAATTATCTGCATTTTTTTAAGAAAATTGACTAATCCTTTAAGTGAAATGTCAAAACAGTTAACATCTGTTTGTCCAAACAATGGTAAAGGGTTTTAAAACTTGTTTGGGTTCAAATTAATCTATACTATGATGATTTGGGACAAATAACACGACATTTGGGTTTGTATATATTTTACCCATCCATTGGTTGAAATAAATCAGCATTTTTAAGTGCAGTGGCAAATCAGTTAGACTCAAAAAAACAAAACAAAAAAACAAAAAACGGGTTATTTTCAACCCAGCGTTGGCTCAAAAAGGGACAAATCCAGCCAGTTGGTTTGTAATTTAACCTATGATGGGTTGGGTCAGATATGGTAATTTTGTAGGTTAATTTAACCCAGCAGTTGGGTTTGTCCATATTTCATATTTACCTCCATATTTATTTCATATTGTAGGGGTTCAAAGGGGTTCAAAAAGGGACAAATCCAGCCATTTAACCTATTCGATGCTGTTTTAACCCAAATTGCTGGGTTGTTGTAACCCAATGGCTCGGTTTGTCTCTTTTTTACCCAATGCTGGGTTGAAAATTACACAGCTTTTTTAGAGTCTACATAATTTTTTGTTTAACCCCTTCAAATTCTGCGTCCACTGGAATAGATATCACATGTTTTGTAGTTCAAACTAATAAAAATGCTGATCAACTAATATAATAAAATATCCCACATCTCATAATCCTCCTTACTACTGGATGCATCAATCTGTGATACTATCAATATCAAACCCTTCCTATTTTCTATTTCTCCTTTCTTTATTTGTTTTTCACCTAAACTGCCCCCCTTTCCACCCCAAATGAAGCAGCTTTCATCTCACAGATGGATGGTTTCCTCTGTCTGTATGAGTGGATTTACCTGCCACTACTTGAGCCTCTTGTAAACACCCTCTCTCTTCATCTTCATCCTGACGTGACTTCCCACACTACACCACTGCTGCCTTTACTTGAGGAAAGATTTACTCTTACTCCAGCAAAGACGGCGAATTCAAGCAATAGAAAGACAAGGCACTGACAGAAGCCTTATCTATTTAAGGTTCAGAATTAAAGTAAAAATTGGGTTGTTTCTTGATTTAAAAAAAATAGGATTAGTCCATTTTCGTAAAAAAAAATCCAGATAATTTACTCACCACCATGTCATCTTAAATGTTGATGTCTTTCTTTGTTCAGTCGAGAAGAAATTATGTTTTTTGAGGATTTTTCTCATTTTAATGGAGTTTAATGGACCCCAACACTTCTTAATGCAGTTTAAAATTGCAGTTTCAAAGGACTCTAAACGATCTCAAACGAGGCATAAGGGTCTTATCTACGAAACGATTGTCATTTTTGACAAGACAAAAAAATGCACTTTTAAACCACAACTTCTCGTTTTCCTCCGGTTCTGTGACACGCCAGCGTGACCTCGCGTAATACGTCATCACGTCAAGAGGTCACAGATGACGTATGGGAAACTACGCCCCAGTGTTTACAGGTGTGGAGAAAGAGGACCGTTACAACGTTGTTGTATGTCGAATGATACTAGTTAATGTCTTTGTGTCAGTTTATTGTTTAAAATGGTCCGCAAATGTCCACGTCATTATGCAATTACTTGGGGGAAGAAGAGAAGTTGTGGTTCAAAAGTGCATTTTTTTTTTCTTGCCACAAATGACAATCGTTTCGCTAGATAAGACCCTTATGCCTCGTTTGGGAGTCCTTTGAAACTGCAATTTTGAACTGCATTGGAACTGTTGAGTGTTGGGGTCCATTGGAGTCCATTAGAGTGGGAAAAATCCTGGAATGTTTTCCACAAAAACCATAATTTCTTCTTGACTAAACAAAGAAAGACATCGACATTTTGGATGAACATGGTGGTGAGTAAATTATCTGGATTTTTTTAAGAAAATTGACTAATCCTTTAACTGAAGGTTTACATTACTGACATTTTGAAAAATGTGCATTAACAAATGAACTGCTATGACTTTGTCTCATTCGTTTATTTATTCGTAAAAGTGCAGTACCAACTCCGAGGTTGCAGGTTATTTTCCTACTACATGCTTTCTAATTTCTGTAAGCTAGCCGTTAGAAAAGAAAGAAAGAAAAACAAAAGATTTAGATAATATCACTAATTGATGTTATCTTGTAGATGGGATTATAGAAAGGGAGCAGTGCTTGCTAGTGTTTAGGGGGAAAACGCACTGTTTACTACACTTTAAAAATTTTTGGTTATTGTTGGGTACATATTGAACTGACTGGGTTATAAATTAACTCAGCTGGGGTGATTTAACCCAAGTGCTGGGTGATTCAACGCATAACCCAATAGTGAAATCCAGTCAAAATTCTCGATATAATTTTGAGATTAGGAACATCAAGGTTTGCTTTGAATCTTTGACATGACCTCACCCAGTCAATATTTTAGATATCAATGTTATTTTTTTTCTGAATGTTCTTTACATTATGTAGGATGATTTTATGCAGAAAACAGTAAAACACAAATAAAAATAATGTTAGCTTGGGTTTTTTTCATCTCAATGGTTTGGACAAACAGGTAATCTTAGGCCAAATTTGTTCCATTGGCTTCCCATTTACTTTAATTTCAATATTTGTACTTTTATTTCGCTGCCATAGTCAAATTACGATCAGATCGTTTGTAAATGTAAATTTTTTGAATAATTTTTTCATTCTATAAAGTACCAACTCCGAAATTGCGGCTGGGATATGCACATATTTTCTTAAAACAACATGCTTTCCCCTCTCTCTAAGCTAGCCGTCTGGGGCGGGGATAACGTATAAAATGTATCCGGTTTGATTTGGTTTTCTCTATTCCAGGACTGTGCCACCAGCGACAGCCAATCGGACAGCAGGGCTTCACAACCAGGTGAGATTTTAACCACACTATTTGCCGTGTTTGACCTTGTTCGAAAACATATCCACAAGGTGAAACGTGTCATTTCTCGCGACGACAGATCTTTGCTTTTACAGTAAATGCGTGCTTGATTTTACCCATAAGCGTTGGAACTAAACAAAATGCACTTAAGTAGTACACGCATCACACATTGCATAGGGGCATTAGAAAACATTTCATGCTTTTGTCTGGTTAATGCGGCATGCCGTCGCATCAAATGCATTTGTTGTTCTTACTGTCATATTGATTTGCCAATGGTTTGTTTTATCTTCTATTACTTCGCCAAAAATTTAAAAGGGTTTTAGTGCTCACAAAAGAAGGCATCGATTCAGGAACACCTCTTAATTCTTCGTTTCCTTTGTCAGTTACAAAGCTCTGTCTTTCTCCATCAGACAAGGGCTGGGCTCCTCTGGACTACTGCGACCTCGCCAACCGATTCCCAAGAGATCAATGGGACGCCGCACTACAGTTCTTCCTCAAGAAGCAGGAGGAGTGAGATTGCCAACGTTGGTAGTAAGCCCTGCAATACAAAAAGTGTACTGGAAGGGATTCACGGCACACATAACTTGTAATCAGACTTACCAATAACTTTAGTTGGGGCTAAAATCAATCTTTATGCGGATACTGCACATTAATTACATTGTTTAACTTTAAAGAACTTCAATGAATTCGCGCAAATAGTTGTGAGCAATAGAACATGTTTACAAATAGATGGTGTTTTTTGCATTCGTGATGATAATGAAGAGATGTACAGCATGAAAATCTTTCTAAACTTTCGATTTGACTTTTGTGGGTGTTGTATTGTTTGTAAATAAAAAATGCATTCGGACAGTGACGTACAGTAGAATAAACATAAGCTCTTATTTAATTTATATACTGTAGAATGACGAGTTACCTCATCTGTTAAAATGCATAGAAAGGAAAATGATGTCTTGTTGCTGACATATTATTCTTTTTGTTAAATATGTTTGGTTGTTTAGTTTCTTTCCTTTGTTTTTATACTCTAATTTATACACCCTTAAAAATATATTCAGCACACTTTTTGCTCCTTTATAGATGTGTTTGTGAGCATTGAAGCACTTAAAAAGAGTTTGATTGAAGAAAACTGGATGTCCCGTGACAACTTTAATAAAATATTTAATAATGCACATTCGGGTTTGTTTGTTTTAGGGTTTTTTTCCCTCATTTTTCCACAAAACAAGAAATGATGTTTATAGTGAACGCCCTCTCGATTGTTCATCCAAAACATTACAATATCTACACATTTACCCTGCTTACAGACATAGTCGTGTTTCAATAGCATGGTAAAAATGTCCGAATTCCTTTTGGGGATGGATCAATTACAATCTTTCAAACGTTTCCAATAAGGGCAACATATTTCACTGAGATCTTTAAATGAGTATATCTCGATTATATATTTGTTGAAAGACCTAAAACTTGACTTTTTGGGGTAAATTGTGTTGTATATAAAGGGTTGTGGGCTTCTAACCAGACGCCCATGGGGCACTACAATCAGCCCACTGTTTTTCGGTCCTCATCTCTCGATCTGTACTTTCTTTCTGTCTTTTTCTGTACCTGTGTGACTCACATCTACACACCACTGCCTCTGAGTCATTCAATATACTAATGTGTCAACACAAGCTGGAGCCTTTCGGCTCAGAACCACCTTTACCATCACTCCTGCTCCAGATCTGAATATAAATGTGTTAATATATGAGAGGAAAAAGCATTAGGGTTACTTAGGTTGGCTACTGAGAAATTTTCAACTATTACTTTTAGATTTAGCTATTTTGCATTTTATGTGAGACTTTAAGAATATATATTTGACAACTTGAATAGGCTCGGCAGTGATTTGCTGGCTGTTTTTATAGAGCAATTCCACTATTTGCTATTCCACGACCATATGAGATCTTGACATTCTTATGGTTTTGGCAGGTCGACGTGAACTTGCATGACAGGGAACTTGCACTTGCGTTACTTTGCTTTTTTTATGATTTATAAACGTTTTTAGATGCGAAATTTGTTTGCTGAATTTGTTTCGAGTGTAGTGAAATATTTTTCTTGTTTAAGAAAATTTAATTGGACTGATGTTTCAAAGCAAATTCAGTTTTGAAAAAGAAGACTTGGATAAAGTGTTTCTGATGTCGAAATATTGGCTAACATTTAAAGATACAGATGTGGAGTTTGCAACAATATATCCCAGGACATGCCAATGAAGTGTCTGATATAAAATATATCATTTTCTTCGCGAAATATAAAATCGTTTACTTTTAAACAATTATTAAGATTAACTCTGTTTTAATATGTAATTTAATACTATGTCATTTTATATATTAATAAAGATTTCTGACAGTTTAAAGACATTTAATATACAAGCTGTTAGTTTCGATGCTTAGTAAAATTGAAATAATGTATATATATATTAATATTAAAATAAATCATATTTATCGGCTTTAAATGGCTTTATATGTGGTTGCCAATTAAATAAAACAATATGTTTTACTAACTTTGACGTTTGCATTATTTTTTAAAAACACAATAAGCAGTATTTTTAGGTTATTCGATATTTTTACAGTTCGGCTCTGAATTTGTACCATTTACCGTTATTTATTTTTATGGTTCGTTTTAAATCTATTTGTATTGTATAAAGCGCAACATAAATAAGCTAAATCAACCTGAAACTAAATATCTGGATGTTTTGCCTTTTTCTTGTGTCTGGTGTGTCATCATCTAAAATATTTGGATATGAAGTATTTCGTTTGAATGTGTAGTAAATTCCTTTTTTATTGATAGCTAACATTCGACTTAAAACTAAAACTGAATAAAGCGGACCGTCAAATTAATGTTAACTGTTAAATATTTATGTTTATTGAATAGTTACAAATAAGATTTAAAACTAAATATTTTCTGTACACTTGTAGAATAAATCTGACAGACAAAGACCGAGCTGTAATTTGTAAAGAATTTAAAGATTTGTTTTGCACAAACATGAACTTGGCTTAAGTGTGCGTTTATTTAATTATAGCTAAATTATTGAATTAGGGACGGAATTTGAACCGAGATGTAACTCTTGACCTCTGGTCATGACATCTGAATCGTTATTTCTCCCTAAAGCAACTATCCAAATGCATTTATGTAAGCAAATAGAGCTGTCGTTTAGAGAAAGTAAAAAATGTATTTGATCATTTTAATGTTCACAATAACGGTTTAATTTTTCAGAATGAAATCTACACTAAGTAGCCTACCAGTTCATCATTTTTAAAATGATCTAATATTAGGGCTGATTTATATTTTACTTTGATTAAAGTCCGTCTTAGATACGATTTGTGGATTTTAAAGACGATTGAGATACTCTTAAAATGATATAAAATAATTTTTTTATAAATTCAAGTAAATTCGCATTTTTAATGCGAATTCTTGCAGCAAAATATTATGTTTTAGACTTTGGAAACATGAAACAAACGCATTAAAGCCATTTGATTTTATAAAAACACTCAGCACACGTTACATCTATTGACGATTTTGTGTAGATCCGCAATGTCATATAGTGGACGCGTGATCAATGATGTCAATGTTTTGATGGCGATCAATCAGTTTAATTCAATAATGTAGGTGCCAAAAGCGGTTCTTCTTTCCAATGCTACAGAACCTTGTGGTTCCACAAATAACCCAGTCTAAGGTTCTAAAAACATGTTTTCCTCACATTTTATAGAAACTACACTACAAATAAAATCATTTATACAGCAGAAAGATTTGTTAGAGGTTCTTTATGGAACCATACACCCCGAAGAACCTTTTTTAAGGTTCCTAAATTTTTCCCAGTCATAACCATTTATATACATAGCCTAAATCAATAGACAAGAGAGAGCTAAGACTGAAATTATCTATAAAACAAATTTTGAACGGCGCATAAAACTGAAGAAACGAAAGTCAGGTATTTGAATAGTTTTAGCGATTATCCTTACTAGAGATGCATTATCTGAGACAAACTTTAGGGATTATCTTGACAAAACGGCCCGCAGTGATTTCACTCTGATTTGCTGATGTCCAGCGGCTATCTTTTGACCCGGAATGAAAATAAAGCCCGGATACGCAAGGGTGCGCTTGCCGAAAGGGGGTCCCGTTAACAGAGAGGTGGCTTCGGGTTTGTTGTGCTTCGTTTGCAGGTGATGCCGAACGCAGATAAGAGGCCGCCGATCCCTGTCCTCCGTCTAGACTCACAGCTTTACGAGCAACACGAGATTGATCACTGCACGAGCCTGCTGGGGCTTCAATGAGTCACTCAGTATCCGGTCGGTGAGATAGATAGATTTGCATTCATTGATACATGAGTGGCTGTTGTAGCCTCTGTATTTAGGGCTGAATGTGATGGATCAGAGATCTGTGAATCACCTTATAGACTCAAGACCAAGGCTGTGAGCAGAGGATGGGCATAATAGAGATAAGAAGACATGAAAATGTTGTTTATATAAACCAAATACATGAGTGTTTGTCTGCAGAAAATACTTTTTTGTCTTAAAAATACATTTTAAAAATCATTTTAGGATTATTTCTCATCCTTATTGGTGATTTATAACCTTGAATATACAAATATTTAAATATAATCGATTTGATTATTTTGAAGGATACCAATATTATGAAAGATTTATTTTTTAAGAGTCGATTGTTTTAAATGATTCGATTATTTTAAAGTGAGTGAGTACTTATTCACGCAATATTTAACCTCAAAAACATTTTACTCTGTAGTCAAATAGTAAATATAAAATAATTGTGAGGACTTAAAAACCCCTGAAATGACCTTGGTGTGTAGGATATGCGTATATGGAAACACAACGTGTAATGTCAGCAAAAAGATTATCCAGACAGTCAAGTAACAATAAACTGGTTCATTTCTGTAGTGTAATTTGATAAAAAGCCAGAACAAAATTTCCAGTTTCTCAGCTGAATAAATTCAGATATCATGACACTGTTGGCTATTTAATTCTGTTCACGTTGCTCCTGTTGTCTTCGCCAGATCATTTGTCAGTTATTTTCAGTAACTGAAATATTTTTCTAATAAAAAAGGATATGTAAATGTAACATGATATAGTTCTCTTTGCATGCAGGGTTTCTCAGACATAAACAGCATTTAAGGTCGTTTATTAAGATAATTTCTCAGTTTTTGGTATGGACGGTTGTCCTGACAATAAATAATAATAACTTACTTTTTTACTCGAGAAGTTTATACAATCTGTCCTCCATTCGTTAAGATAAAATATTTTACAGCTCACTTTTTATACATCTTCGAAGATCATGCGCACTGAGACAAAAGTGGCCCATGTCTCGTTTTATAAGGAAAGACCACTTGTTGATAAAGCTACACAATGATGGTCTTTGAATAAACACTGTTAAGACTGCTGTTTTTGTTGAGTCAAAACTCAAATTATGTGTTCATATTCCGTTTGACATCCTCGGTATACGGTCCGAATGCTTCAAAAACAGTTTTGTAACACGTCTGAAAAGCCCAAAGTCGCTTGGTCGGCTTCCTCCGTTTGGCAAACTGTTTAAATCCATCTCGGTTAATCCCTTTCCCCGTTCGAGCTGGCGGTGAGGTGATGGGTTTTCATGCAGGGTGGGTGAGGGCATGCTGGGGCTGGAGTCTCCCGTGACCTCTCACGTCTCCACGGGACTGGGCACCATGCTGTTGGGAGTGTCGGGTAACTGGGATGACAACGAGGTCACATCACTGCCCGACGAGTTACCCAACGAGCCCGATTCGGAAAATGAAACCTGTGGAAGGATGAAGAGTTGGTCGATTAATTCGGGATTAATGTACATCTCACATTTAAGTTTGAATGAAATGAAGAGTTTTGCGTACATCAACAACTTTGCACGTGTCTGTATATTACTTAGATTATTACAAAAATCACAGCGCAAGTAGGCTATATGTGGGTGTCATTTTTTTTTCTGAATTAAAAACAAACAATTGAAACCATCACAAAAGATCTAATGAATTGAATGGTTATAATGGAAACTATAATGGTCTCTTTGGGTTTCTGGTAATGTGCTGGCTATTGTTATCTGGTGGACAGCAACCGATTAAGCAATTAAATCATGTTGAGATAAGGCCCAAAAACACACTATACACAGTAAAGCATGCATAACACCTCCAACTGTCAGAAGCAAGTGCTTAAATCATCAAACCTCAATATCATCGCCTTAAAAAACAGGAATTATTTTTTAACTACGCAGTTAATTGAATACAAAACTAAACGTGATGCACTGATAAGTGGTAGTCTTTGTCCTTACCAGCTGTTGAAAAGCCGGCTGGTCCAGGTCACTCTGTAAGGCAAACTCGCTTAAGGCTTTCCATGGAGGCTGATAGGTTTGAACCTCTACAGGATTTCCCTGCACTGTGGTGTCATGTCTAATCGGGCTGCCTGCCACCAGAGGCGTTCCCGTGAGACCCTGAAGATTCTGCACGAGGTAACAAGAGGAAAACCCTTAGCGACACCTATCACATTTCAATTAAACAGCCTAACACTAATAATACACGTGTCGAATCATAACTAATAACAAGAATAAAAAGATGTACAACGAAATCATTAAACATGACAATGCAACGATAGATAGATAGATAGATAGATAGATAGATAGATAGATAGATAGATAGATAGATAGATAGATAGCATATTGTTTTTTGTGTGTAAAACATTTGCTGTAATTATGCAGCTGGTTGCCAGTAACTTACTGTAGAATATAAAGACTGAAAATGTTTCATGTTTACTTTGTTAATAACTTTGAACAAACTGTTGACAGTAAATAACATAAATGTAAAATCTACAGTAAGTTACTGGCAGCTAGTTGCCAGTAATACTGTAATTTCTACAGATTTTGTTTTACAGTGATAGGCTATAATTGTATCTTTAATACATAGTAAATAATAAACAAGAACAATAGTAATATTTAAGATAGATGTAGACTGACAAACAAACATATGACAACCCCACATGAGGCCTAATATGTTTATTTAGTAAAACTTTTCCATTATGAAAAAAATAATATTTTTAAACAATAGACAAAAATAATAGTTGGTTTATTTATGACCGATGGATAGACAGAGAGATATAAACAGACAGACACACTATATCATAATAGCCTACTAAAGAATTATCGCAAATTAGTATAAATATTTACGATAGACCGATATTTGGATAGATAGATAGATAGATAGATAGATAGATAGATAGATAGATAGATAGATAGATAGATAGATAGATAGATAGATAGATAGATAGATAGGTTTCAACAGTAACAACATAAATAAACGGCTTTTTTTTAATCTTACCGTTTTATCGCTGTGTTGTTGTTGCTGTAGTTGTTTCATGAGTATGGACCTCTTCTTGTCTTTGCAGCGCTTGTTTTGAAACCACACTCGTATGACGCGTGGACTCAGGCCGGTCATTTCCACGAGCTGCTCTTTCATTAACGCGTCCGGCCGCGGGTTCGCGTTATAACAAGTCCGGAGAGTGTGAAGCTGCTTTTCGTTTAATACTGTCCGAACACGCGTGGTCTTCTCCGACTGCTTGTGGACGTGGTTCCGATGAGGTGGCTGTCGAACTGGCACGGGTTCTGGAATAAAACGCACACAAATCACTTTTCATTTTAACAGGCCGTTTCATTATTCAGACACACTGCAGAAGTGCACGCTTTGTTAAAGGTTAAATTGTGCATGCATGCGTCGGTTTGTAGCCAAGTGCATGCCAGTCAAAACACCTCTTAGGGCCTTAATGCTGTATGTGCAAATTTGTTGAAGGATCGACAGGAATATAAAAGTATAACAGGCAATAAGTGCCTGTACAACAGAGTAATATGATGGTAAACTGGTGACAAATAATCGAACAGCACATTTAGAGAAGTTACAGTGCTGTTTAAACAAACGACGTTTAAAGAAACAGCTCAACTTGATGTTTTAGTCAAATAAGCTCATTTTAATTTTAATATGACTTTTCACGCCAGCTAGTAATGTTTCTTTGCATATCTTCTGGTAACATATACAATGTAACGCATACAAAATTATAAAATACATATATGTTTAAACATTTCCATTTGTGGGGGAAAACATTTTTTTCCACAATTAAACGTTTCAGGAACGCAAGCATAATTTCCAAATATTATGCCAATATCTATAAAGGGTTTCAAATAAATTTCCTCAATCTCAGCCTGCAGTCGCAAGTCCACTATCAGTAATTTTACACGAAAACAAAACCTTCAGATTGTCATGCAGGCCTTAAAGGCAAACTAGTAAGTTAACTTTAAAAGACTAATTTACCACCTTTAGCATTATTTTACCCACTTTGCATGGCATATAAAATAAAAACATGTCAAAATTCACACACTGTACACAATTATAGTATTAGTTAGAATTTATCTTTATTTTACAATAATTTTGGTTGTTGGCCTACTTTTATTAGTAGCAATAATAATAATGCTAGCAACAATGTTATATTATCATTATTGTTTACAGGCTTATTATGTATTATTACCTGGAATGTGCAAGGGCCTGTTGGAGTGAATGTTTCCGGGACTGATGGGACTCCCCGCGGATGCGCGCTCCATCAGCAGCCCGTGGTCCGCCCGGCAGAGCAGCTCCTCATCCCGCAGAGAGAACTCATCTCCCGGCAGCAGATGTCTGCTACACACCGAGCATCTGAAACACTCCATGTGATAGACGTTATCCCGAGCTCTCATCACCAGATCACTGCTGCAGAAACCAATGTTACATTTGGCGCATTTGATCCCGAAAAGCCTGTAAGTTTCAGAAGAAACATTTTCTTATTTTTTATTATTGGTTTCAAAATTCATTTCGCAAGGCCAAAACATAAACGTAATAAACTTAAAGTCTTTTTGTTTAACACATTGCAAATGTACAAATAACGCTATACACATTGCAATGCAGTTAATCTTTCTCTAAATAATCGTAAGCACTAGTATAATACGGATATATTCATGAATGCATTTTTAATAGAGTATAATACAATATAACACGTGACATGGGATGTTTGTCGTGTTTTAATGCCATCTTTACAGCTGTGACTTACACAGGGATTAAAATGTTTTGTAGGGGTGCATGTTAACTATTTCTAGCATACAAATGAGCATTCTATATTCATTCATATATGCCAATATAGAAATTTCGTAAAGAGAATTATACTGCATTTCAAAACAGGCTTTAAAATAAAGTTAGCTAAATAAAGTTTACATTGTACACATTTTTGTGTCATTTTAATGAGTTGATTTTGTGTTAAAATAAATATATTTTAAAGTTAAAAATAACACAAAATGTGTTGTTCCAATAATAACACACGAGTTAGACTAGCTAAAACAAAAACGCAAGTCAAGAATCCCAAGCTTTTGGAATTTTGCAGGAACACAATTATTTTCCCCAAAAAAATTCTGGAGCCAAGATTGTTTACCAAAGAGTTCATGGTTAAAAAAGTTTCTATTTTCCTGCACCAGATCAACATACAAGATTTTCTCATATCTCTGGATTACTTTGGGTCAGAAATCTCTGCTAAAAAGGAGGCCCAGCGAAATTCCAAAGCTCTGAAATCACAAATACGACAAAAAAAGGCACCTACCGTACATAATCTCTTTTGCAATAAGTCTTGCCATCTCTGACGAAGCAAGTGCACGTCTCATCCAGATACTGACTGCATTCTGCGCACTTTAGGCAGGCTGCATGCCATTCCAGGTCCGGGGACACTCGTAGTATGTATTGATCATGAATCTGACTCCCACAGCCGACACACATGGCGATTCCAGACTTCTCTGGATATGGAAAGCAGGGATTAGCGTCCTCCGATGTAATCCCCCCAAACACAGCCATCGTGTAAATAACTACAAGCGTGTATACATATGAGCTCGTGTATCACGCATGCTCACATGCCTCTGGACAAGAAAATGCTTTTCCTATTGTATTTGCATTATAATGGTTCATGACATCGGGTGTGTTTGACACTGCACCAAAAATTGTCTGCAGATGTTTTTGTTAATTTAGAAAAAAAATTATGTACATATTATGAATCTGAAATTTATCGACTATTTAAGCATAGTAGCTACTCTAGAGCTTTTTTAAAAATTAAGATTTTTCTTACTGTCTTTCGAGCGGTTTAAAAACAAAACAAAACTAATTAAGCATAACCAATATTCAAAGTTAAAGGAAAAAACTTTAAGTAAACACCCAGCACTTACTTTTTGAATGATCCCCCATATCACCCAAGAAAGAAGGATGGGGTAGAATATCCACCATACAGGAGGGTTAAGGCAGAAACCGATAGAGGAGGAAATGAAATGGGGAAACGGCTTCGTCCCGAGCTGACTAATAACTTCTGGCCGAGGAGCCTGTGGGAAGAGCAACACACAGACACGGGCCCTGACGTCACGGGGGCCTGACGTCACATGCAAACCTGGGCCACGCGCCCCAGAATTTCAGCAGCTCGACGCGCAGGTCCGACCACGGGCAAATATTTTGAATACAATAAACCGAGTCACTGATGACCAAACACGCACTTTTGTTTCTTTAAACGTAGCCGTGAAACACAACATCGTCTACAACATCATGAAGCAACAGTTAGGATATACAAGAAAATGAAATTGAACGAATATGCAATTGGTTATTTTTATCAACATTTTGTGGAAAAAACATATCACTCACTGCGATGTCATTTACATCAGATGTTCAGGGAATAGCTGGACCATTGCTATCTCAAAACTATAATAAAATATACAGCCTATATTTAAATATCTCACTTCTCAAATGAAAATAAGGTAAATATTTGACTTAACTGATATTAATTTACCAAACACCGTCTATACACGAGAACTTCAGTCTATACGTTCTGGAGAGCCCTCTACTGGCCATGAAAACATAATTACGAGCCTATTCACAATTTATGGTGATTTATATGCAGCACTGTTTTACATTATTTATATTCTTGCACGTAAAAGTTTCAAAATTTAACAAATACATTATTTTCTTTATGTATGAAACGAATTTATTATGAAAATAATATGTACACGTTATTAAATTGCAGCTTATTAGACAAAAACAACTATGAAATGAACAAAAGCATTTCGCAACGGCCGATTTATTTTGACAGTGAATGAAGACTGTTGTTAAATATTTTAAATCGAAATATCTTTATTTAAGGTTCTATGTATTTTTCGTTATAAAATAGACCTACATTCATTTTAACATAATAAATTGGTTTGTATTTCAACTTTTTATAAACTATAAATCTGCTTAGCCTTTAAGTAAATTTTACTACGGTTATTAACACTAATAAGTAAACCACAGCTAAGTATTTACTTGCAATGTCTTGCAATACAGCGTTCTCTCATCACATTAAACACTTTACGCAACTAAATAAAAACGTTTTATTCTTCTTTTCCTCTCCAGATTAAATGCACCTATTTTATTCTTTCCATGGTTGTAATAAAATATTGATGCCGATTATCATTTAGAATATTTAATGTGGATAAAAGGGCACACATATTTTAAGATGCGATCATAATGAATTATTTCGTTTCTTTACTTCAAATTTGTCATTCAGAAAAACAAATCGTCTTCACTTTACTCTCACAGAAGTGACCGCGTGTCGAACCTCACCTTTGACATTGACCCTTAACCCAGAAAAGAATATATTTCATTTACTATAGAAACAGTGTTGATGTCATGAGAGAAAAAAAGACCATCTAAAAGATTGCAAGTATATGTGTCAAACGCGTTATAAAGCTCAGATGCAAAACCCTCTAAAAAGTGCGTCTGACTTTTTTCCTGTAAATTAATTTTTTTATCAGACGTTTAATGGATTTTGCCAAATTTCTGAATGACCTAAAGCATTTTAATCATAACTGTATGAATATTATTAACGAAACTGTCCGAATAAATTATTAATGCTGATACTTTTAATTGTTTTTATAATGAAATATCCGTGATGCATTTAGTCGGCTATTAAATTTTATTTTTAGGGTTGTATTCTATTGAGTAACGTTAGATTCATAATTTAGTCATTTTTTTAGCTACCAAAGATTTAAAATCTCGGAATTTGAATTTTATAAACAACAAACTTAATAAATAAATAAATAAATAAATAATATTTGATTTTTGTCTTTTTGGAAATATCTAAGAAAGCAAAACTGGACATTTGATTACACTAAAATCATGCTACATTGTTTATCATAAATCACGTGAATATTTAAAATAATCTCAACAAAACTAATCAATACATTACTACAAAAGTTGGATAGAAAAACCGAAACAGGGAACGTTAATAAGCAATATAAGAGCAAAAACAAAATGTTGCTTTATTTATAGTTTAATTATAATGTTAGTTGTACAGCCGTTTTGTTAGATTGTGACTCTTCCCAGAATTTAAAATGACAAATAAAATAATGACAAATAAAAAAATTCGGTCCTGTAGTAGACCCTGTACATTTTTTTTTAACTAATCACACATGATTGAAGTAGTAAAAGCCCCACCTCCTCACCAAATCCCCGCCCATTCTGACAAAAAAGCTTGAATTAGTTAATTCTGCCATTTCATAGATTGTATTGCTAATTGTAACTCACATATCATCAGAACATCATACCAACTAAAATCACAAAGTAAAAGCACATTTATGACGTTACAAAAATACAGGATTAATGAAAGGGGCGTGTCTCTCAGAAACCATCGAAATCTCGCGAGAACTCCGCTCTACGGCATATCTCCTTGTGACAGTGTGGCTACTGGCAGTGTGTTTCTGTAATCATGCTTAAAGCAGTAAACAGGACGTATCTCAGGCAGTTGGTAAGATAAATTCGTCGTAACAATATATTGATCAATGCACAAATTTATAAATGCTTTTATTCCTTTTCAATATCCTTTCTAGAGTCTAGAAAGACGAGGTAACTTAGCATGCTCGCTAACCGACTCATTTAGTTTAGCAGAAGTTGTTCGACATATCAAACTGCTCTTGCTGTTATTTCCCAATTAAGTTTTGTAAATAGTATTAATTTCCGATAGGTGATCGTTCAAACATGTTGTCAGGACTTCAGTTACATTGTTAACACACATTTCTCATGATCATGCAGCAGCATGTTAGCTAAGCAGCTAGGTGAAGTTTCAGACAGTGTGATAGGTGACCTATAGTAAGTTTGCCTCTGTGTTTTAAATCCAACCACAAATATTCATATAAGGTTTTCAAATGTTAGCCTATTTAAACCAATATCACCAGATCATAATCATAAAGCTGCATATTTATCTGTCAAGGTTATGCAACATGTCAACAATGCATTATGAAACCAGATCAGCTGATAGACATTCAGCGGATAGACCTTCATTCTGAAACGTATAATATTGACCTAAATTGTTAATGCATATAACACTTACATGCATAACATTGTGTCTATTATGTATATAGATTTCTAATGACCTCTGTTACAGTACAGTGGCTCCAACATATCAGTTATTTTGGGAAAAGGGTCAGCTTGCTATTTGTATCATACTCTATCAGTTTTGGTAGTTTACTAAACACATGAGTTTTGTTTTTCAGTCCGGTCTGATTCAGAGGTTTCAGAGCACTTTGGTTGTTGCTGAACATAACAATGACACACTGACCCCCATCACCCTGAATGCCATCACAGCTGCCAATAAACTGGGCAGTGAAGTGTCCTGTTTGGTGGCTGGTACGAACTGTGCGAAGGTAACATCTTTGGATGTCCATTGATTTATTTGTAGCCTGTTGAAAGGTTGATTTTAGAAGTCTGATTATGGGTTTTTGGACAGGTTGCAGAACAGCTGACCAAAGTTCAAGGAGTGAAGAAAGTTTTGGTAGCTCAACATGAAGCATACAAAGGCTTATTACCAGGTAAACCAGACTTAAATTTTAGTTAATTTTTTGCTGTTGATAAAAGTGTGACATGCTTGTCATGTATACCAGTGGTTCTCAAACTGGGGGCCGTGAGATGGTGCCAGGGGGGCCCCAGTTTTATGACATTTTATAAAATACATTCATTTAACATGAATTCTGTGTAATTAAACCTAAAAACATAAGGCTACTAGCCAACAGCACTACTTTGTATAACTTAATATGTTTTGTTTAATTAAAATGTTAAATATTAGAACAGTTTCTTGTTCTAAATTTTCTTTGGGGGGGCCGCGAAGAAGTGCACCGTACACAAGGGGGGCCGCATGCGGAAAAAGTTTGAGAACCACTGATGTATACAACACATCCTCGAAAGGTGACCTTTGCATTTAACCCATCCCAGTAAATAGTGAAGACACAAATGCAAGTCCTGACACACACAAACCTGTAGAAGTGGGCAGCTATCCCTACAGTGCCCGGGGAGCTTTTAGGGTTAAGGTGCCTTGCTCAAGGGCACCACAGTCACAACCTGCACTAGGCGACTACTAAGGCGACCGCCCGCTCGCCCTAGGCGACTACTAAGGCGACCGCCCGCTCGCCCTAGGCGACTACTAAGGCGACCGCCCGCTCGCCCTAGGCGGCGACTAAGGCGACCGACCGCCCGCCCTAGGCGGCGACTAAGGCGACCGGCCGCCCGCCCGCCCTAGGCGGCGACTAAGGCGACCGGCCGCCCGCCCGCCCTAGGCGGCGACTAAGGCGACCGGCCGCCCGCCCGCCCTAGGCGGCGACTCAGGCGACCGGCCGCCCGCACGCCCTAGGCGGCTACTCAGGCGACCGGCCGCCCGCCCGCCCTAGGCGGCTACTCAGGCGACCGGCCGCCCGCCCGCCCTAGGCGGCTACTCAGGCGACCGGCCGCCCGCCCGCCCTAGGCGACTACTCAGGCGACCGGCCGCCCGCCCGCCCTAGGCGACTACTCAGGCGACCGGCCGCCCGCCCGCCCTAGGCGACTACTCAGGCGACCGGCCGCCCGCCCGCCCTAGGCGACTACTCAGGCGACCGGCCGCCCGCCCGCCCTAGGCGACTACTCAGGCGACCGGCCGCCCGCCCGCCCTAGGCTACTAAAGACTACTAAAGGGCGACTACTGACCGCCCACGGCGTCTACTAAAGGGCGACTACTGACCGCCCGCCCGCGGCGACTACTAAAGGGCGACTACTGACCGCACGCCCGCCCGCGGCGACTACTAAAGGGCGACTACTGACCGCACGCCCGCCCGCGGCGACTACTAAAGGGCGACTACTGACCGCCCGCCCGCCCGCGGCGACTACTTAAGGGCGACTACTGACTGACCGCCCGCCCGCCCTAGGCGACTACTAAAGGCCGACTTCTGACCGCCCGCCCGCCCTAGGCGACTACTAAAGGGCGACTACTGACCGACCGCCCGCCCTAGGCGACTACTAAAGGCCGACTACTGACCGCCCGCCCGCTAGGCTTGCCGCGATAGTCGGTGAAACGGTGATTACCGGTGCTTCAGCCTCTCACCGGTTAGAACACTTGCCCACCGCGACACCGTCGTTTTGATATTTTCGTGTAATTAAATCATTTAGTTTCGTTAGAGAGAGCAAACACACTAACTGAATGTGTCTGCTGAGCGGAGCTGAACGCGCGTCCCGTCACAGAGTAGCAGGTGTCAGATTTCATTTATTTCTATCAGAGTGTGTGAGGCAAGCTGACTGACCAGATGATAGCAGAAGCCGCGTGCTTACTCGTTTTTGTTATAATATACATACATGATGTTTAATATAAGCGAGATCGTTTTGTTGTTGTGTTTTTCATCAAGAAAAATAAACCCATCATTCAAGCAGCGCTTTATGGAGAAGTAGCCGGTTGCTCTGCTTGGGACTGTCGGGTTCAGTCAGAACTACCTGCGCACATTGACTCAAGCACTTAATTAAACCAGCTGTTGCACTCGCATTGCATGCAAATGCATACGCGATTTAATGCAGCATACGCAAGAACTGCATTTAAACAGTTGCGTAATTCAAAAGTGAAAGTAAAACGTGCACGTCTGCATGCGCATTTATAAGCCCCTCCCACACGGTGATACCGGGATCACCGGGTTTGTGACGCGCCGATTAACCGGTGGGAAAATTCTGTCACCGCGGCAACCCTACCGCCCGCCCTAGGCGACTACTAAAGGGCGACTACTGATGGCCCACCCGCCCTAGGCGACTACTAAAGGGAGACTACTGACCACCCGCCCGCCCTAGGCGACTACTAAAGAGCGACTACTGACCACCCGCTCGCCCTAGGCGACTACTAACGGGCGACTACTGACCGCCCGCCCGCCCTAGGCGTTTACTAAAGGACGACTACTAAAGGGCGACTACTGACCGCCCGCCCGCCCTAGGCGATTACTAAAGGGCGACTACTGCCCGCCCGCCCTAGGCGACTTCTGCCCGCCCCCACATACTTCTTATGTTGTTCCCTAAGCTGTACCTTAATAGTAACAATAAATTAGTTTGCAATTTGGATTTTTTTGATCCCATGTCCTAATAAATGTTATTTTAACTATTTCTGAAGTGTTTATTTTATAAAGAACGCCGCTATCTTACATACAGTGAAGTAGTCCCTTCCTAGATTGTTGGCATTTGATGGTCGAGCAATCCATATCAACCAATTCAGCACCACCGTCATATGTAAGAAAATATACATTAAGCAACCCGCTAAGGTATAGTTCGGAAAACACACCTAGGTAAGGTATACCTGTAGATAATGTATACCTTTAGAGTCTTCATAGCACGCTAATAGACAACATTATCAGGAATCGCAGACCTGGTAGATGAATAAGTTAATTTGAATAGGATCAAGTGTTTGTTTGTTTTCATCTGATGTTCACTGAGGAAAATTTGAATTGAAAACAATCTGGTTTCTTTCACAGAGGAGCTCACGCCGCTCATCTTGGCAACCCAGAAGCAGTTCAGTTTCACACACATCTGTGCAGGAGCCTCTGCATTCGGGAAGGTAAAACTCAAAGATTCCAATCCAAAAGGGGAAAGTATGACAGTCTGCATTATTGATCCATGTTGTATCTTATACACTGTGATAAAACACTGACTTAATCATTTTCTTGTAGTAGTGACCTTATATCTGGACCCTTTGCTGTGTCCAAAAAGCCGGCTGAAATTGATTTATCCTCTTTATTTTCACATTTGTATAAAATACTTTTTTTATTATCGTTTTATTTTTTTAAATACATATTAAAAGTCTTTTTTATTGCACAAATTTGAGACCTTTTTACTTTATTTTTGTTATTTTGCTGATAAACCTTTTTTCAGATTGAGCAAAGTTTTTAAATTTTTGCCTTCATCATTTTTTCTTGGCAGTGTTGTGCTTGTGTATAGCTCAGTGGTTGCATTAGCAGCATGAAAGGTCATGGGTTTGAACCCAGGGAACGCACGTACTGATAAAAACGTATACCTTGTAATGCACTGTAAGTTGCTTTGGATAAAAGCATCTGCCAGATGCATAAATGTATTTTTTTTAATTTAAAGATGCAGAAGATAAAAAATGAAGATGCATATTTACCTACCTTTTTATTCATTTTTATATTTTCCCTCTCATTGCAGCCGTGATAAGTGAAGCTAATTCATATATAATGCAGGATTTTATAGTCACTCTCATTTCAAAGTTATTTGATTATTTCGCAAAGACAAAGCACAAATGGGAAATGGATTAGAAACTCTCGTACTGCTGAACCGCTATCAGACTTCGTACTTTTGGAATTGCGAGAGAAGTCCGTCCGCAATAAATGCGCCTCTATTATACGCACGGTTATTTGTCATTGCACGGCCAAACTGTCAGGCTGCAGATCTAATGGTATTTAAATTGAATTGTAATACATTAAACAGTATCTTATGTAGCCTAACCCCAGACCAAAGAGATGTATTAGTCTCAATTTCCTCACTGGCTAAACCTATTTTATTTGATGGATTCTTAAGTGGTGGATTTGGTTTCATTATGTCACTATATAAAACACTTGAATTACCACTATGCAATATTTTTCAGCTCTAGACATAACTTAGAGCTCATTTTCAGACTCGCCCCCATATTTATTCCGTCTGAGACGCAGGAAGTTCTCAGACGTGAAAGTTTTTGGTCAACGTCTGCCAAAAAGATGCTTTTGCAAAGAAATCAAATCTGATGCGTTGCAGATAAAAATGCGTATGTTTCAAACTTATCAAAGTGCTACGAATACTTTTTAAGATGTGCATCTATATTTGCAGAATCTTCTTCCACGAGTGGCGGCCAAGTTGGACGTCGCACCCATTTCAGATATCATAGAGATCAAATCTCCAGACACCTTCGTGAGAACCATTTATGCTGGTAAATGTGAAAATATTTCACCTTGATAATATAGCGCGACTCAATATAACTGTTGGGAAACATATGCCTGCTTTTGAATAACCTTTCAAATGCATTTCATATTCTCATTGTTTAACGTCTCGGCTGATTGGATTTCTGATTTAGGAGTCTGGCTGCTGGTTGGACGCTCGCGCAGACAGTGTCTCATAGCCACTGGGAGCACGTCGTATATTTTCATTTGAAAATCAGAAGCGAACCCTGGAGTCCTTTTGTCCCGCTTTGCATGTATTATTTTTCAAATTCGCCATTTGTCGTCCATAAAATCCTTGCCTGCCATAAATACTTCCTAATTTCTCGTGGCCACTTAATATTTGGCAAGCACGGAGCACTTGTTTGAAAAATCATATTTATGGGACTCTCTTTGTAAATCAAATTTAGGCGTTTTTCATGCGAAACATGAAATGAAAAGTGGTGTTTTTTGCCACTTGTTATTATTTATAGGACTGTAAAAAACGTTTAGTGGTCAAAATCCATAAAACAGATTTCCTATTAAAGAAATTAACAATAACCGCAAAATTATCCACAAAACTCGCTGTGGTGGGCACTATTATGTGGTTACTAACATGTTTAAAATGATTTTTAGGGTGGTGGTGGTGATTTTAGAGGGTTTTTTTTTTTGGGTGGCTGCCCACCAATAACTTGCGTCCCTCCTACAATGTATAATCATGAGATTTCATCAATCAGGCCTTGACTAACATAAAGTATGAGTGATGCTTGTTTAAGCAAATATGATACATATGTTCAGTATTGTTTCTGCTTTGGCCTCAGTTTTGTGCTTTACTTAATACTTGTATTTTTCGGCTACAGGAAATGCTCTTTGTACTGTCAAGTGCAATGAAAGCGTCAAAATCTTCACTGTAAGAGGGACGTCCTTCGAGGCTGCCGCCGTAGAAGGGGGCAGCGGCACTTCAGAGGAAGGTAAACGCAATGGGATGGCCCCACACAGGGTTTAGATTAAACCAGGACTACGCCTTAGTTATATTAGGAGATTTAAGTAGTGTGCATCTTAAGACAAAGCAATGGCACTGAAGTATGTCAAGATCCAGTGCAAGATGATTTTAAATTAAGCCAGCTCAAACATCTATTTTAGTTTGGGACTATGATGAGCCCTGTCCGGGGCCCCGCCCCTATGTTTCGTTTAAGGGTCATACTGGCTTTAAAACCACACACTAAGATTTATAGTTGTTAGTGTTGTATACATCCTTTGCAAATCCTCCACTCTGCTGTGAGGTTTTGATGGGATAGTTTGTTTAAACGTTGGATTTAAAGGGATTATAAAGAGGTCGGTCTGTATATTTGGACATCTTCTCATGAGATGTTTTTGGCTTTGCAGTCGCCTCATCCGCACCTGTTGGGATCTCTGAGTGGCTAGAGCAAACTCTTTCCAAGAGTGACCGACCAGAACTCACCAGTGCTAAAGTGGTCGTGTCAGGAGGTAAGACTCTGGAAAAAATAAAAGTGATGTACAATATTTTGTGTTATAAAATAGATGGGTTTGGTCTTGGATGCTGATTTGTCACCACAACTTTTCAGCCATACTTAAAGTTGCCATGAAAAAATGTGTTATTTTTTTTACAAATGTTATTTTTTTTTTACAAATGGTTATTCTGTGAGCTTTATTATTTATTTTAAAAATTCATGTTCCCTCTTAATCTTTATGCGCGAGGGTGGGGCCCGGGAAAAGATCACAGCGACTGGCAAGTAACAATATGATCCAATCAGTTCTTGATGGACGAAATCAAGAAGGGGTCGACCGATTATCTATACATATACTTAAATAATAGGCTATTGAACCAACTAATTGTGCCTATAATATGGTATTAATGTTATAGTTTTATGAAAACATTTGCGGTCTTTTTACAGCTTCATTATGTATGTTGTTAAAGGCAATTCATTTATTTACACTTATTTTATGAATTCTAATTGTTTAGTTAATTGTTATATCCATATGATAGTTCATCCATTAATGTGCAACATGATTAACTGAATGCAATGATAAAATCATCCAAAGTCAGATCACTAGGTAGCAATCCTGTTTATGATATGCATTTCAAGGAGTTGTAGCAATACATCCCTTGTGTTTAAAATATAAATCTCTTTCCGCTGGAGCGATGTTTTAAAAGGCACCTCTGAGAGTTTTTTCCCCTCGCTTGGCAAGCCGATCGGACGTGACATGGGGGTATGGCAGCATCGACGATCCCATTTTTTAATTCGAAGTTCGAAGTTGTGACACCCTTAATTCTTATTATTATTACCATTTCTTAGCATTGAAAGTTTTTGTCAGAGCCTGGGTTTTAATTTTGACATTTTTTATTTTTACAACAGACATATCGGTTTAAAATATTGGTTATCGGTCTACTTAAAGGCGGAGTCCACGATGTTTGAAAAACGCGTTGGAAAAGGAGACGGGCCGACTACCAAAACACACTTATAGCCAATCAAATCAAATCAAATGCCGGGTTGCGTATGTGTGGGGCGGGTCTATTAACAGAAGGTCCAGATTCTATTGGGGTAGGGGCGTGTTTGTTTAGGTGATTTCAAATATCAACATTGGCTTTCAAACATCATGGACTCCGCCTTTAATCAGTAATAATCGGTATCGGCATCTGCTCTGAAAAACACATATCGGTTGACCTCTAAAATCAAGTACCGCCCAACCTTTTTTTTTCTCAATTCTGAAGCCGATTCACTGGGATATACATCACGACAGAGAAAATAAGACAGCGTTACTTTTGTTTCGTGCCGACTTTAAATATGCAGTATAATTAACCAGTTCACCTAGCCACTGTGTATAGATAAATATTATTGTTAGTTTACATGTTACAAACTATATCTTTTAGCAAAATGATTTACTTAGTTTACCTGATTTACTAAGGGTTTAAATAGTTTATGTATAATAATTAGTTAATACTCTTTATATGTACCTACACGCTAGTGATGATATGAATGTATAGTATTCAGTGGCGTCCGGTGACTTCTTTTTTTGAGGGCGCTCGATGTGAAGTTCGTCACAACATGTATGTAGCCCATCATGTGTGTGGTTCGTTTTTTCAAAATATGTGTTATACGCTTCGAGAGATCCTATGTGCATCAAGTGTCTTGTCAAAATAAGTGCCTGCTGGAGATGCGTCTAAAGGGATTATGATAAATGAGACGCTAGCGTTTCCCAGATACTCGCATAATATCATGCGTGATCGGAGTTGTTAACGGAGTGTCTTGCAGGTATTTGTGAACGTGAGCGTCTCTTTTATCATAAACGGTTTTACGCGTGTGCAGCAGGCACTTATTTTGACAAAACACGTGATGCACAAAGGATATCTCGAGGCGCAGAACACATATTTTGAAAAAAGGAACCACACACGACACTCCGAACATTTATTTTGAATTAGCCCCCCTCGGTTTAGCAGTCACTAGCCGCCACTGATAGTATTCGTTTTGAGGGTGTGGAAAGAGCCATGTTTTGAGCTCTATGAAATTTTGATATAGCAGCAAAAGTGATATGTATATTTACAGTATAGCATGTTCATTTGTACATTTGTGAAAAACTTACTAATCAATAAATTACTATAAATATAAAATGCTTTCCATGGGGACTACATCAACCCTTATATGTTTGTAGTTAGTTTGAACTACAGGACATGTTGTCGGGTATTCCCTGGAAATTTCCAGACTTTTTTTTTGTTTGTTCGGAAAATCAATAGTAAACTGAGACTGTATTGATCGTGCTGGAGTCATAACCTTGTCAGTAATTTCATGTTATATGCCCATCTGCCTTCTCTCGTCACAACAGGGCGGGGCCTAAAGAGCGGAGAGAACTTCAAACTGCTGTACGACCTCGCTGACAAGCTGAACGCAGCCGGTACTGTGTGACATCACTTAGTTTTGTCATGTTGAATCTGATCTGGCGTCTCTCTCTTTGACGCTGCTGTCAGTTTTATGTTTCTACATTATTGCGTTAAATCCAACTAACACAATTTTTCTCGCAGTTGGTGCCTCCAGAGCCGCCGTTGACGCCGGCTACGTCCCCAATGACATGCAGGTCGGACAGACAGGAAAAATTGTGGCTCCTGTAAGTATTGCCACATATTGACATCTCATTTCTTTTTTTTTATAATGTTCACCAAATGCCACGTGAGAGGAAAAAATCTCTAAATTTTCACAACTCCGTCTTTGTTTAAGACGGTTTTATAAACGTTTGTCTTTAAAGACAACAATGTCTAGTTGTGTTGTACTGTTTGAATCCAGAAAAATGGATCCTTGTTGGCCTTTAAAAAGGTTAATTTTCCATTATCCGCTTTGAGTGAAGCCTCCCGACTGTCATTATCTACACATTAGCGGAGCTTTGAGGCGTTGTAATGTAGTTAATGGCACATTCCGGCTTCTAAATGATTTACCAGAGCCATTAGTGGAGCTCAGGTCCGCCCTGAGCTCAGACCGGCCAATTCAGTCCCGAACCCAATTCTCCAAATGTTTTGACAAGCTTGTCAAGCGCAGCCCGACCACCGTGCATTAGTATTCACCCTGAACAAGTCCCGAATGGATTGTACCAGCGAAAAGTCCAATACAATGAACTGGAGTGTAGAGGGATGAGCATTGTTTTGGGTCGATTGAGTAGGCATATTGTGGTTAATCGTAATGTTTTTTGGCCCTTGGGGTGATGGTTTGATGACTGGATGTTGATGATTGAATAGTTTTTACGGATTGTGTATATGAGATACATTTGTGACCTGTGGTGTCTGTGAAAATATAGCAAAATCATACTACATAATGTAAAAAAATATAAGAATAATTTTACTAACTAAAATTTCAATATACATTTTTGTACAGTGTTGCCTAAAGAGAAGTTTCACCTGTCTGCCATTCATAGGACAAACGCATGCTATTATTTAAGTCAGTGTTGCTGTGTTTGGCACGTGGGTGATGTTTTGCCCAATGTTTATGCTTTTTTTTTACTAACGGCTTTAAAGTTATCTAAAAAATGCTTTTAGATAGAGGAAGATCACAAAAGTGAACCACCAAAGTGATGGAGATATTTGTGGGTTCCCGCACCTCGTCCCATCTGAAACGTCGCTTGCTTTTAGAGTCCCTGCCGCCCGCCTGCGTGTTCACAAATTGAAGCGACGGCCCCCGGGAGAGCGCGCAGCCACATTAAACTGCACTGAAATATTCATGGAGCAGTGCATTAAGCTGAGAGCCACTGATGTACCTCTCCCACGGGAGACGGGTGAAGGTTGGGGGAGGAAGTAAAGGGGCTGCTCCCCACCGCTCCCCCTGAGTGCTCCTTCTTTTGAGTAATCGCGAGGAGGTTGCGCCTTGGACTTTTTTCGGATGGGAGGTTAAGAGAACGGTTCTGTGCTGGTGCTGACATGCTTGCTGGTTTTAATTCGATTTGATTTAGAAGACGTATGATGTGGCTAAATTGTTACTTTTGTAATTTATTGTTAATTTAGTTAAAGGATTAGTCAATTTTCATAAAAAAATCCAGATAATTTACTCACCACCATGTCATCCAAAATGTTAATGTCTTTCTTTGTTCAGTCCAGAAAGGAATGTTTTTTGGGGAGAGCATTTCAGGATTTTTCTCATTTTGATGGACCCCAGCACTTAATAGTTTTGGTGCAGTTTAAAATTGCAGTTTCAACGGACTCTAAACGATCCCAAAGAGGCATTAAGGGTCTTATCTAGCAAAACGTCATTTTTGTCAAGAAAAATAAAAAATCTGCACTTTTAAACCACAACTTCTCGTCTTCCTTCGGTCGTGTGACGCACCAGCGCGACCTCACGCAATACGTCATCACTCAAGAGATCACGGATGACGTATGTGAAACTACGCCCCAGTGTTTACAAGTGTGGAGAAAGAGAATCGTTCCGCATTGTTGTATGTGGAATGATACTAATTAATGTTTTTGTGTCAGTTTATTGTTTAAAATGGTCCGCAAATGTGCGTTTCATATATGTAACACGTGACCTTTCCACGGCATTACGCAATTACGTGAGGTCGCGCTGGCTCGTCTCACAGCCGGAAGACGACGAGAACTTGTGGTTTAAAAAACCCTTATGCCTCGTTTGTGATCGTTTAGAGTCCTTTGAAACTCTTTTGAAACTGCAATTTTAAACTGCATTAAAACTGTTACGTGTTGGGGTCGATTAAAGTCCATTAAAATGAGAATTTTTTTTTGAGTTTTTCCTCAAAAAACATAATTTCTTCTCGACTGAACAAAAAAAGTTATCTGTAAGTAAATTATCTGGATTTTTTTTTTTTTAAAGAAAATTGACTAATCCTTTAATGTATCAATCATATATTTATATTTAGGCATTTACCAGACACTTTTATTCAAACCGACTTACAAAAGAGATGAAAAACTGTATTTTTAAAACAAAATCAGAAAAGTTTTTAAATGCATTTAATTTAACTAAAATAGTCTAAAAATGAAAAGACTTTCATAATCAAAAACAAAGAAAAATCTACGTTTTATTTGTTTTAGGCAAACACTACTGTTGTTATTATTACACTAACAGTTAGTGATGTGTTAAAGGAACACGCCGACTTTTTGGGAATTTAGCTTATTCACCGTATCCCCCAGAGTTGGATAAGTCCATAAATAACTTTTTCATCTTCATGCGTGCTGTAACTCTGTCTGACGCACGTACCGCTTAACTAGCTTAGCACAAAGGCTGGAAGTAAATGGCTCCAGCTAGCATACTGCTCCCAATAAGTGACAAAATAACGCCAACATTTTTCTATTTATATGTTGTGATTTGTATAGTTACAGCCTGTACAAATAACAAGGTCATATGAGACACAGCCGTCTTTTAACTGTATACAAACTGGGAACTATATTTTAGGAACACAAGGTACTGTTAATTGGGCGGAGTGATTAGCGCAACTTTGACCGAACTCTCTGCTCCTCACTGTGGGGCTTCTCAAATCACTCCGCCAAAGTATCAGTGCTTCGCCTTCTGGGAATATAGTTCCCAGTATGTATACGGTTATTGGGAGGGGTATGCTGGCTGGAGCCGTTTGCTTCCAGTCTTTGTGCTGGGCTAGGCTAGCGGTGGGTGCGTCAAACAGAGTTGCGGCGCGCACGGAGATGAAAAAGGTATGAATGGGCTAATCTAACTCTGGGGGATACGTTGAATAAGCTAAAGTTCCAAAAAGTCTGCGTGTTCCTTTAAAATACGCTGTTTTTACTTTACAGGAGCTGTACATTGCAGTCGGCATCTCTGGTGCTATTCAACATCTGGCTGGAATGAAAGATAGCAAGGTATAGCTAGCAGCATACACACACACACACAATCTAATACACTTAAGAGATATCATTTTCTCTGCTAATCGCCTCGATTAGAAGAAACTCCACCCTTACCAACCATATCTCAGAGAGTTTCATAATGTGCCAAGTTAACTTGCTCTTAAACGTGACTGTCTATTGGACCAGAGAGCTTTAAGAGCGATCTGGAGTAGCTTTTTACCTGCATTCATAATTCATCCGCTTTTCCGCTCCGTGTCCTTGGAATACAGCATCATAATCTGTCAGACTGGTCTTGAGGCGTCTTCTTCATACTAACCCACTGCCATCTTCACTTATATGTTACAGACACATTCTCTATGACTATGATCTATAAGACTATAATTTGTTTTAAGTTATAGCATTCAGAATTTTTTTTCTGTCAGTTTGTTTTGTAATATCATACTTTTTACAGATCAATGGTTGTTTTACTTTAGTAAGGACTATATTGATAATGTGCTCGTTTTAACGTTTAGTTTGAGAAATACTTCACTTGAATAAGTTTACTTGAACCTTCGTCATCTTTACAATTGTAACATAAATGTGAATAAAATTTAACATCCGATACAAAAATAGCTATAAATAATGCATAGAAACACTTCGAACTCAAAGACAATAAAAACATACATTAAAGTCCATTGTTGCCATAGACTTTAATGTATGTTTTACTGTAAGAGTCATTAAATTTTTTTCTTTATATTCACTATTTTTTAGATTAAAAGACACAATAAACTAAACTCAAAACGGATAAAGCACAATATTTTTATGGGGTGTTTTCTGTCCTCCACATTTTACATATTTAGGCCATATTTGGCTAGTCCTGGTACTAGCCAAAATACACTAGTCAACATTTGAAGTGGATCAAAAAAGTCAAGACAAGAACGAAATATTATATACCTTTTATGAAAGGTTTTGATCCACTTCAAATGTTGAGTACTATATTTACTTTTTTTTTTGCATTCCTTTGTGTTAAAATTATTTGTTTGTTTTACAGACCATTGTTGCCATTAATAAGGACCCAGAAGCGCCGATTTTCCAGGTGGCTGACTATGGCCTGGTTGCAGATCTTTTTAAGGTAAGAAATAGAGTTGCATAACGATTAATCACGATTAATCTATTGCAGAATAAAGATTTTTTGTTTGCATGCATATTTGTGTGAACTGTGAATAATAATTATGCATATATAAATATGCACACATGCATGTATAATTTTAAGAAAAAATATATATTTATATTAAGTATTTATATATAATATAAATTATACAAAAATATACAAATGTATATACACATGTAAACTTTTTTTATAAATATGTACATGCATGTGTGTGTGTGTATTTATTTATACAAAGTTATTATTCACAGTACACACACGTACACTACAAAAAATGATTTTCAAGAAAATAAAATCTTAGTATTTTTGACTTGTTTTCAGTAAGAATATCTAAAAATTCTTAAATTAAGATCCTTTTTCTTCATGAGCAAAACGACCCAAGAAAATAAGTCTAGTATTTAGACCAAAATATCAAATTTAGGTGATTTTGTGCATAAAACAAGCAAACAAATCTGCCAATGGGGTAAGCAAAAAAATCTTGAACATTTAACACTAAATTCAAGAAAAATTCAAGAAAAATTAGCTTGTTTTATGCACAAAATCACTCTCATGACCCACTACCACAATTCAGACATAAAAAATGTTTTGTCCAATGCTTAGAAATGCCTCACGGTCTTTAAAGCGCCAACTAAGGATAATGTATACATAAAATACGATATGATCGGTGGATCTCATTAACATAACAGATCTTTATCAGGTCACCAACATTCAAATTAGGCAACTTTGTCCAATCAAGTGTGTTTATTATTAATAGGGCTATAAATTCTAACTAGTGACCTGGTGATACCTCAACCAACCCAGTTTCTAGTCAAACCGTACAGACAACCCACTTAAAGTATGATGTTCAAACTAGCATACATCTTTGTTAATTTATTCTATAGAAAAGGCACATTTTAAATTATTAATGGTCTGAATTAATCAGTGGCAATCGTGGATCGAACCCGAGACCTCTTGTCTAGTCCAGAAGCTACATACGTAACTTCCCTACTACTGATTCAGTAAGTGATAGTCAGCATAAGTATGCGGGTGTAGTTTTTCACTATTCATTTTGTGTATCCTGGGCTTTACACGCCCCACTGCGTGCTGTAGTTTGAAGGTGGCACATGCAGTCCCGATGCCAGAGAGCTGGCACACACTAACGGCCCGTAGCCATCTGTTGTCTGTGTTTACCTTGTGTAACGCAAGCTTTATTTATTTCCCCGTGTTTGCCCTGTCGTTCATCTTTAATTCAGGTGTGCAGGTAAACTGTGTAAAAGTGATGGGCGATCGGTGCAGGTCTCGGATCAGTTTACGTGTCGATCACTCCTCGGATAACTGATTAAAATGTATGGGCTTTCTCTCACTTCCTTAAATTGAAAACGGATCCGGGGACATATTGGGGTGATGGTGTCAGTTTTCAGCCCTGGCTGGGCAATATCAGAGCGTTTGAACATATAGGAGGGCGTTCTCAAATGACGACTGCTGGGTTATGTAGCCCTACCTAGAATGCCGTTTAGGGCTCCTGCATACTATAGAAGACTCGGATATGAGTCAGATAGGGATTTTAGATCCACTTTTAGGGTCAGTTTAAATTCTAGTGAGAATACAGCAGGAAAGATTTTTGTAACTTACAACAAATCAAATAAGGTGACATGTTGATAACCATACTCTATGGACAGAATGGCATGTATCTACTGTTTATATCATATACTTGATTATCTTTGTTCAATTCTAGGTTGTGCCAGAGTTAACTGAAGCCCTAAAGAAGTGAGACCTCACAAAAAATGGTCCTTACCTGGAGAACATCACTTAGAGACCTTTGCTAGGAGCATTAAGTCTGGAGCAGATGCTGTATTTCAGATCATATCTGTTTCTTTGAACCAACTACAGAGTATTTTCATGTGCTACCAACAACTAATGTAGACATCAGACCACTTCTTTAAAATTCAAGAGTTTAGTGACACATGAACTTGAAATTCTTGATAACATGTAATTATGTAGAAACACATTTTGCAGATTCTTGCTTAATAAATATGAATGTATTGTTGGTAATAGTAGTAAAGTTTTTATTCCATGTTGCCATCAATTCTTGAATGATTGAGATTGATGTTGTGTAATTCAAAATCTTAAGATACAAATGGACATCTAATATGTATAATTCTTATTTATCTAACAGTTGTAAGTGGATGTCTTTAAATGATTTTTAATATACATATGTGACCCTGGATTGGATTTTGTGGTCCAAGAAATGTTAGGATAGGAGTAGGACAATATTTGGCCGAGATACAACTATAGACCAGTTCAAATGATGTAAACAACACTGGTCCAGAAACACTTCCTGTTACAGTTTGGGACAGTTATTTTTTTATTTTACATATATTATTATCTTTAAGATGTTTGCTTAACTTTAGTTAATTCAGGTTTATATGTTCTGTTGGTTTATTTTATCCCAATGTTTATCTAGTGTTAAAAAACGGAAACAGGAAGTGCTTCTGGACATCTTTTGAACTGGTCTATATGAAAATCTGGAATCTGAGGCAGCAAAAAATCTAAATATTGAGAAAATCACCATTTAGAGTTGTCCAAATGAAGTCTTTAGCAAAACATTTTACTATTGATAAATAAATGTTTGATATATTTATGGTGTAAATTTACAAAATATCTCCAAAGAACATGATCTTTACTTAATGGCCTAATGATTTTTGGCATTAAAGAAAAATAGTTTTTTTACTCATACAATGTATTTTTGGCTTTTGCTACAAATATACCTGTTGCAACATAAACAATTTTTACATTCTAAGGACTTAAAGGGCACCTATGGTTCAATTCATGATTTTACATTATCTTCGATGTGTGAGTGTGTATTAGTACATGTTAACGATATGCAAAAGATACATACCCCAAAGTAAACGATGGCGCAAGTTATCATCTCCAAGGTAAATCTCTTTTCTTGGACTACAACAAACACACGGATTGTAGGCAACAGTTTACTTCTTGGGATTGGTGATGTAGACAAGACCGCCATTATCATATTTCCTCCCTCTTCGGACCCACAGCCTGTAAATTAACGCCTGTTAGCATTGCATTGTGAGCGAATCTTTCAAACATGGTAAGGAGCGTCACTTTCCAGCTGACGTCAGAGCTATTCAGGCCAATCACGTACAGATAAGCTGGCCAATCAAGGACACAGTGCTTTTCAAATCAATGAGTTTTGTACAAAATCAGTGTTTCAGGAAGACAGGATATCTGGAGATACAAAATGTACAGTATGTGGAAAATAATGTTTTTTTTAACCATAAACCACACAAACACACTGTATTACACCAAATACACAAGTTTTTTAGCAATGAAATATGTGCTCTTTAAGTATACAGGGTCGCATGTTTTGATGGGGTTAGCTGTCTGGTGTTTTTCAAAGTGACCCATTAATCACATCTTTGTTACTTGTGAATGTGAGTGGTTTTAAACAATCGACAGCAACCAAAGTTTAAATTTAGATGCACAATTATCATCCTGTCTCTGGAATCCAAATCTAATCTCATAATTCTAACTCGATAATCTTTAAAAAGACGAACCACCACCGGACAATACATTTATGCTAATTCGCTCACGAGGCGCACTTATATTTCATATTGCATTTAGTAAAAACGTTTGAAATTGTTCACGTCATTGAAGGTACGTTATGCTGTTCTTGTAGCAGGTAACCGTTAAAGCGGCTATTGAGAGTGAGGAGCTGTCGTCATGGTACAGAGCCCCTCCCCCTTTTCGCCATGTTGGCAGGATTCCGGCGGCAGAACATGATTGTTTACGTGTGTTCTTAGCTCCGTAGTAGAGTAGTTTTTCGCAATTCTACACTGCTTTACCATGCCTCGCAGTTACTGCTGCCTTAAAAACTGTTCCAGTACCTCACATGATACATATGGAAGATATACGAGCAATGGAATACAGATTTTTAGGTTACCGAAATGGAGACCATTATGCATTACAAAGGCATCTCAAACAATGGCATATTTGCATTAAAAATGTCATAATTGAACGAATGACACTTACAATTGTCATAAACATGCATAAAACCTCCTTTATATTCATGACATGTGTCATGTCATAAATAATTATGAAGGTTTTATGTCAGTCTTATGCACACCCCTTCAAGTAAAGTGTTACACACTGTTAATGGCTTTAATCTTTAATCATTTACCTCTTGCAACTAAATATTCTACATCACAACATGTTGGAAACGTTTGTGTACATTGGACATCTCGTGTTTAGAAACCGTCGCAGTTAATTACTTTGTCATTTTGGTCAAGAAGTGTCGGCTAAATGCAATGTAATTACAATACACAAACGCGTGTGAAGAAACTTAAGTTACCTTTGCCAGTACAACGCTGTTTGTGAGCTTGTTCCTGTAAGGTCCCTTTATTTCGCCTTATCTTTTTGCATTGCTTTATTCCTTTTTCTTAATCGTATTTGTAGATCGTCTCTGTCCTGCCGAAATGATAAATTAAGAGCTTTGGAAGT
The DNA here is from genome assembly GCF_027580225.2 of Misgurnus anguillicaudatus. NCBI lineage: Eukaryota > Metazoa > Chordata > Actinopteri > Cypriniformes > Cobitidae > Misgurnus > Misgurnus anguillicaudatus. The sequence continues at coordinate 24,589,235 of NC_073342.2, read as the reverse complement.
CGCGCCTCTGTGAAGTTGCCTCTGGCAACCGACAGCGTCTCCTACCATCATGGCCGACCGGCCCAAACTCCGCCCAAATCGGCACGTGACTCCTCACTCTCAATAACCAGCAGATGTCCTTAACACACTGCGTTTCGCAACAGTAATCTAGTTTGTGTAATCTAATATCTTACCTTTTGTTATAGACAGTAGGAGAAAAAAATTATGAAGTCAATTTCACTGCAACTGCAACAACGTTGTAGACCTGAGGTAATTTTATGAACTGGATCTTAGCGTCTGCGCAGTTTGTGTCATTTTAAATGCGCGTGCACTTTAGGGTCAATCAGATTTAATTGGCTGTCATAAAAAAAGTGGCTGTCATTGGTTTATCGTTCATAAATCGTTCAGCAAGTGATCACAACAATATTGTTCCTTGTTGTATATTTGATCGTTATAGGTGAATTTCGCTCTTTAAAATAAAATATTTGTAAAACTATATATTTTTTGTAATAATAAACAGCCCTTTAATTGTATTAAATTTTTTGAGAGATTGCGATCAAAGTTTTGATTTCACTTATTGATTTTACATTGATTTCAATCTTTGACATGATCTTACTTTGTCAATATTAACGATATCAAGGTGATATTGTCACAGAATGTTCTTTTTATAATGAAACATTAAATCACAAAAAAGACTTGCACTGGGTTTTTACAGATTTGGTCACAATGCTCATATATACTTTTGTACTACATGTACACTGCAAAAAAAAATGACTTTTCCTACTTAGTATTTTTGTCATTTTTTCAGTAGATATGTCTAAAGATTCTTAAATCAAGTATTTTCTTGATGAGCAAAATGACCTAAGAAAATAAGTCTAGTTTTTAGACAAAAAATATACAATTTAAGTAAGTTTGTGCTTTAAACAAGCAAAATTATCTGCCAATGGGATGAGAAAATTTTGCTTAAATTAATTGTTTAAGAAAAAAGAAAGCGTATTTTTAGATTTTTTTCTCACCCCATTGGCAGATATTTTTGCTCGTTTTAAGTTTTAATTTACTTAAATTGTTTATTTTTTGTCTATAAACTAGACTTATTTTCTTAAGTGTTTTTGCTCATCAAGAAAAAGCATCTTAATTTAAGAATTTTTAGATATTTCTACTGAAAACAAGACAAAAATACTAAGTAAGAAAGTCATTTTTGCAGTGTAGTGTCCTAAAACTTTTTTTGTTGGAAAAAATTGCAAAAAAATATTTTCAAGAAAAAAATTCTTAGCATTTCTGTCCTGTTTTCAGCAAAAATATAAAAAAAAATTAAGATGTTTTTCTTGATGAGCAAAACGACCCAAGAAAACAAGTCCAGTTTTTAGACCACAAATATCAAATTTAAGTGATTTTGTGCATAAAACAAGCAAAAAAAATCTGCCAATGGGGTAAGCAAAATAATCTTAAACATTTTTTAAACACCAAATTCAAGAAAACATTCCATAAATATTTGCTTACCCCATTGGCAGATTTGTTTTGCTTGTTTTATGCACAAAATCACTTAAATTTGACATTTGTGGTCTAAAAACTAGACTTATTTTCTTGGGTCATTTTGCTCATCAAGAAAAAGCATCTTAATTTAAGAATTTGTAGATATTTTTACTGAAAACAAGACAAAATTACTAAGAATTTATTTCTTAAAAATCATTTTTTTCAGTGTAAATAGTGTGTATATCTTTGTAATATGCGATATTTAGCCAAAAACTGCATACAGAAAATGCACATACTGCAACCTAGTACAGTATGCTATTAACATACCCATATGAAACATATGTTAAAAATGAAGCTGTATATTTGATCAACCAACTTTTTAATTGCTTGACAATCTCCATCATCAGTTTATAAAATCACTCATTAATAACACAGGATTAGTTTGCCTCAGTCAGAAAGCAGATAGATCTTTTCAAAGGCTCATGCGATTGGGATGGGGGTGTTAGGGGGTATGTATGACAACATTCTAACTGTAATTTCTCATAAAAATCTTCTAATACTGTATACCTGAAATGTTCGCCTGTCGCTTTCCGCGTTTTAAAAATACTTGAGTTTAGCACTTTTTTCTCGCATAGAATTCGAATACAAACATCGGCATAAGTAATGTAAGAAAGGCAAAGGTAAGAAATTTGGCTGAGTCACACAGCTTCACACATTTGGTGGATCAAATGTAAAACCCTGCAGCATTGGGGGGGAGAAGGACTGTACATTGTGTGTCAGTTACATTTCGTACAAATAAACAAATCGACGAATATAAACTGCAAAGAAAAAAAAAACACACCCTCCCATGCCGCCCTGAATGAAAACACACAAGTCCTCCAGCAACACTGCCGTCTACGGTCCCAAAAAATTGTGTCTACGCTGGTTTCATACACGCCCAACACGCACACACTGAAATTCCTGAAGAATCTTCCGATGATGGCTCCCGAAGTACCTCTCCCTGACTCCTAGGAAGGTTGTGCAATTTTGGCAGGAGTGACGTTCAAGTTCTCTTGCAGATTTGGAGAGAAATGTGCACTTGCAAGGAAAACGATGCATGGGGCAGGTAGCAGAAGGTGCTACCCTGTATGTCACTTCCTGTGCCCCATTCTGACAGTTGAAACCTGGAGAGTGTGTGTTAGTAGTGCCTTCTGAGACGAGAGAGAGACAGATTGGCTGTGTCCAAAACCAAAATGCTGCTGCCCTGCTGATCAGGGCAGTTACTTAACAGACAGCATTGATGAAGGTACCTCCCCAGACAGCAAAACAACTCTGGGCCAAATCCGCGCTGAAGTCAGTGGCTACGGTGCAGATCTTGTGCGGATCCGTCCTGGAGTTGTTTGCTGTTGTGTTTGTCCAAATCTGGCCCAACCATGGGTCAAATCAACTCATTTTGTTAGTGTACAGATTGCAGCTGTAATCACCGGAGCTGCAGACTTTGGCGCAGATCTGGTCCGGAGTAGTCTGCTGTCTGGATATTTATTCACCCAATGGATGAGGATGTGACTTGATACCTGTCTACTTTTGGAAACTGCCCAAGGTGACACTACTTGTCAGGTTTTGGACACAGCCAATGAAAAAGCAATTGATAGAGAGAGAGAGATCCTGCTTCAGCTGGTGTTGGCGGTCATTGTCCCACACTCATGCTTTATGTGTCTGGTATATGGCTCAGTGGTGTATCAGTGCCCTCCATTAGCCTGTACTTCTCCTCCAGCGATGGCTCGGTCCCCTGCAGGTGAATGAGTGGCTTGGTCTGGAATACCCCCAGACGTTCCTGGTTCCTCTTGTTGTATAGGTTCATCCTATGCTCCAGTTCTGGACTGGCCTTCACTGACCCCGCCGGACTGGGCAACTTGAGGTTGACCGGGTCTACCCTGCCTTTCTGTGCCAGGCAGGAGTCCTCGGACAAGGAGGACAGCAGCTCTTTGACCACTGCGCTGGGGTCGTGGACGCCAGGTTGCATCCCCAGGGCCAACGGGCTGCAGTATGGAGGAGGGCAGCAGTGCTGGGCGCTGTAGTCGGAGGTTGAGGCCTCTCGTACGGTAGAGCTGCAGTCAGTGGTGGAGCCCAAGGTGTGGCTGCTGACGCTGTGCTGCCGGGCCGTGAAGCTGCAGCTGGACCGGGACATGGTCGTGCTGGACGCTTCACTAACTGTGCGTTCTTGGCCGCTGCCCGGGCCGTCCGCACTGACGAGGGAAGGAGGCAGCTGGTTGGGGTTGGTGGGAAGGTGGACGTCGATGGCTGCTGTCGTAATGACGCGTGCACCGGGATCGGGTACTCCGATGTCTGAATGTGTAATGACAAAAAAGATCACGTTAGCAAGTAGATAACGCTAAATACTATTTGGTATCAATGATATTTCGAGTAGTGGCTAATGGATATTTTTCTCAGACCGATAATATTTTTTTGTGTAAAAATGTGAAGTTTTAGCAATTTTGTGCATCTGGTTTGGCTGACATTTGTATTGGTATTACTTGTATTATATGTATGCCTACATATTTAGACATTTTATCAGCCGTCAGCTACTCTAGCAAGAGGTTAAAGGTGCAATGTGGGACTTTTAGGAAGATCTCTTGACAGAAATGCAATATAATATACATAACTATATTTTCAGTGGTGTATAAAGACTTCACATAATGAACTGTATTGCTTTTATTACATTAAAATGAGCCACTACATACACCCTTACATGAAAGTCACCATTTCGTGCTGTCGTGTTTCTACAGTAGCCCTAAACGGACAAACTGCTCTATAGAGTGCGTTTTTCTCTACGTTGTCTCATGGTGCGTTCACACCAGACGTGGAATAGGCGGCAAGCGCGAGTGATTTACATGTTAAGTCAATGCAAAGATGCGAAATAGGCATCCTGCGGCATGGAAAAGGCAAATTTGCGATTAAGGCGCGTTCCGCGCAAATTGTGCGTTGAGGCGTGACTTGAACAATCTGAACTTTGGCGGAATTTCGCACCCTGTTAACCAATCAGGAGCTTGCTCTAGCAATGACGTGATTACAGGAAGTGAGCAGAGGCAGAAAAACAAAACAACAATGGAGGACAAAAATCATCGCTATACAAGACATCTTCGTAATTAAAAGAATCTAGCTTGGAAAAAAGTGAGTGAGGAGGTCAAACAGGCTGGTAAAATTTACTCAATTTGAACTATATAAGCCCCTCCCTTGACGCAAATTTATGCGTGAATGTCTCGAATGACTAGAATGAAGCGAGTAAACTCAAAATGTTCAAGGGGGCGTTTCAATAGCATGTTTTTGCCGCCTCCTCCACGTCTGGTGTGAACGCACGGTCAGACGATGTAATGTATCCAACTGACATCTATTTTATTTCACTTACCGCTACTTGGCTCACTGTAATACTGGCTGATGTAATTGTTCATATCATCCTGAACGACACTCTCTGAAAAAAAAAATGTATTTCAATCACAACACCAGCAGTGGTCATGTGATCTAATGACCCAGTACAGTATTACTATAACTCAATATTCAGTAGAACCGATGCATTACCATATAGCTTTTCAATACAGCATAACTTACTATAACCACCAATATCCACTTTGTGTTTGCATTTTGCCCCCTGACCCAAAAAGTAGTTGTGTGGTGGTTTGGGTCTGTAAATGGTGCAGTGGGTCATTGGGTTGATTTGCGTGGCATCCTCAGGAGACGAGACCCGGCTCACAGCACCTTTTTACATGCATTTTTACTGTCTGAAATATTTATCAAACTGAGGCTCCAGAGGAGATGGGCAGGCGACTTAAAACGGCACTAAGACAATCACAGCTGAATAAATAACACATGAGGATGAAGACAACCACACACACTTTTACTTTATCTAGAAGGGTGTGTGTGTGTGTGTGTGGGGGGGGGGTGTACCCTCTCAACACTGCAAAAATTACTTTCTTACTTTTTCTTGTTTTCTGTACAAATATCTAAAAATTCATAAATTAAAAATGTATTTTCTTGTTAAGCAAAATGACCTAGGAAAATAAGTCTAGTTTTTAGACAAAAAATATAAAATTTAAGTGAAGGGCGAAGTGTTTATGAAAAAAGTTAATTTATTTCAACAACTTTTTTCTTATTTCATTGGCAGATATTTTGCTTGTTTTAAGCACTAATTTACTTAAAGTTTATATTTTTTGTCTAAAATATAGACTTATTTTCCTAGGTCATTTTGCTCATCAAGAAAATAATCTTAATCCACACAGCAAAAAATTATTTGCGTAGTTTTTTTTGTTTTGTTTAGTTTTTAGTACAAATATATAAAATTCTTAAATTAAGATGTATTTTTTGATAAGCAAAATGACCTAAGAAATAATAACCTAACACCTAACAAAAAATATAAAATTTAAGCGAATTTGTGCTTAAAAAAAGCAAAAAAATCTGCCGATGGAATAAGAAAAAATTTCTTGAATTAAGTGTTTATGGAAAAGTAAACTTATTTCAAGAACATTTTTCTTATTTCATTAGCAGATTTTTTTGCTTGTTTTAAGCACTAATTTACTTAAAGTTTATATTTTTTTGTCTAAAATATAGACTTATTTTCCTAGGCCATTTTGCTCATCAAGAAAATAATCTTAATCCACACTGCAAAAAATGATTTGCGTAGTTTTTGTTTTGTTTAGTTTTTAGTTCAAATATATATAAAAAATTCTTAAATTAAGATGTATTTTTTTATGAGCAAAATGACCTAAGAAATAATAACCTAACACCTAACAAAAAATATAAAATTTAAGTAAATTTGTGGTTAAAACAAGCAAAATAATAATAATAATCTGCCAAATTGCCAATGTGGTAAGAAAATATTTCTTGAATTAAGTGTTTAAGAAAAAAGTTCAAGATTTTTTCTTATGCCTTTGGCAGAGTTTTTGTTGTTTAAGCAAAAATTTGATGTTTTTTGTCTAAATACTAGACTTATCTCCTCAGGTAATTTTGCTTATCAAGGTAATACATCTTGACTTAAGAATTTTTATATATTTGTACTGCAAACAAGACAAAAATACTAAGAAAGTCATTTTTGTAGTGCAGGTAATCAAAGTAAAATCAAAGTAAAAATGTGATTTAATATTGTATGTCAGCGGTTTTCAAACTTTTCTGTCAGCCGAACCCCTTTAACCTAAATTATTTACTTTAATCCAATGAGATTTTAAGTAAATCTTCAAATAATTTAATAGCAAATATGCATGTTTAACTTCAAAAACATTATTTTTCATTAGTTTAAAAGGTATTTATCAGTAGTACTTTACGCAGTTATTGTTATTATTAACTTTTATTGGACCTTCATTCAGTAATTTTCTTTTGGTACATAACATATCTGTCCATTTTGCATAAGCTCATCAGTTTTCTGATATAGTGTTGTGTAATAGTCACATGACATTCAGATTAAACAAATAAAATATATATTTTGTGTAAGTAATTGTTTATTTAGATTTTTTTATTTTAAAATTATTTATTTACATGCAATGATTTAATTGGAATTTTTTTATAAACCCCCTGCAATTCCCCCGCGAACCATCAGAGGTATGCAAACCTCGGTTTGAGAAACCCTGCTGTATATCATGTCACATAAACAAAAGTCATTTTAAGGGTTCAAACAGAAACAGACCCCCCAGATAACAAATACATTTTTATGATGTATTTACTATGGTAACCATAGAGAGGCGATATTGGTCGATTTACTGCCAGACTGAATAACTTGAGGTCTTTTCTCCACGTGTCCTGACCGTCTTCCTTGTTATGCAAACTGAGAATGTTACTGTCTAAATCTGTCAAAACTGTAATCGCTTCATAAACTTTATTTATTTTTGGTGTCTCCGTCCAGCGTTTCAGAAATCCCTGAAACTAAGCAGATATCCAGAGGGATGATTCAATATGATCATGTCACGCTGTATCTCTTTGTGGTCGCTGAGCGCAATAAATTTTCATCTGAACCACAGCGGAGATAAAAGACCACAACTTCAAACGGCAAAAATGAGGTCACTCGACAGGCCCTACAGTATGTTTTTTTGTCTTTGTCTTTAAACTCATCTAACTCCCTTCTTATAAGTGTCTTAGCGGCGCCAAATATAAAATATGTTTGCTAAGATACGAGCCTTCGGGCAACCGTCACTTCATGTTTTCTCTGTGCCGTCTCCAGGGGTCTGGCTTTCGTTTGACAGCTTTTTCTGTTTGTGTGCCACTCAGAAGAAGAAAAAGCCACGGGCTGGCTCCCGGTGCCCATATTTCCCACAATCCTCTGGGGGATGAAGTGTGGCTTGCAGGACGACCATTGTGGTTTTTTTCAGGTTAAAGGAACAGATGTTTGTGCCATAGTTGAATACTCTTTCTGAAGGAACAAGGCCCAATGCACAGAGCTGCCTGTATGTCTGTGTATAACAGCTGCCAAACAGATCCCGATGTGACCTGACATGATGCAGAGACATTATAGCGCTCTGTTATAATGGGATATCATATGATTTATCTTGCTCCTATTGTCACAGGACTGATGGGGGACATTGTTGTCTGTGTGGAGGAGCTTCGCTTACAAGAAATGTTTTTAATACTGTACTATCTTTTGTTACATGTGTTATATGATATTAAAACCATAAATGTAGAAAAAATAGACTGAATGTAGGATAGGATGGGTACCTGGAGGTGGTCTGGGTTCTCTAGTATTCGCCCTGCACTCAGTGTCAGATCCAGCGGGTCCCAAGCCATCTATTTCCTGAAAAGTGCTGCTTTGCTTTCCCCACACGTGGTGCATCTGCATGGCGGCCTCTCGTTCAGCGGCCAGATCCAAATCCTGCTGTGCAAGGTGAGCCCTCAACTGTCTGATCTCAAACTGAAAGAGATAAAACAGTCAGATTTACATGAACAGTGATATATGGTCTGATGTACTGTCCAGGCTGATCTGGTTGAAAAACTGTTAACATTAGTTAATGCACATTGCATGAACAATTATATTTGTTTTAACAAATAATTAAAAAAAATATTGCTTATTGTTAGTTCATGTTAACAAATGAAGAGTTCAGATGCAAAACCCTCTAAGTGCGCTTGACATGTTTTCTTGTAAACACTGAAAAAAACGTACTTAGTATTGTTTCTTAAATCAAGCTGTATTTTCTTGATAAGCAAATTGACCTAAGAAAATAAGTCAAGTTTAAAAAAATACAATTTAAGTAAATTTGTGCTTAAAACAAGCAAATATATCTGCCAAACATATTTCAAGATTTTTTTCTCACCCCAATGGCAGATATTTTTGCTTGTTTAAAGCACATATTCATTTAAATGCCAATGGAATAGGAAATAATTTCTTGAAATAAGTTAACTTTTTTCATAAACACTTAATTCAAGAAAACTTTTCTTATTCCATTGGCAGATTTTTTTGCTTGTTTTAAGCACTCATTTTCTTAAAGTTTATATTTTTTTGTCTAAAAACTAGACTTATTTTCCTAGGTCATTTTGTTCATCAAGTAAATACATCTTGATTTAAGAATTTTTAGATATTTCTACTGAAACAAGACAAAAATACTAAGTAAGAAAGTCATTTTTTGCAGTGTATTGTCAACAAGTACTCAAAATGTTTTAATTGGTTTACTTTTAATTGGTTTTACACAAAAGCTTTAAGTAAATAATATTTATAAATTACAATTAATCCAAACTTAAAAGTTATATTATATTTCATTGTATTTAATATTTAAGTACACTATACTTGAAACTACTGTTTTTCCTTAGTTTTTTCTAGTTTTTAGACCAAAAATATCAAATTTAAGTGATTTCGTGCATAAAACAAGCAAAAAAATCTGCCAATGGGGTAAGCAAAAAAATCTTGAACATTTTTCTTCAACACTAAATTCAAGAAAAATTCAAGAAAAATTAGCTTACCCCATTGGCAGATTTATCTGCTTCTTTTATGCACAAAATCACTTAAATTTGATATTTTTGGTCTAAAACCTAGACTTATTTTCTTGGGTTGTTTTGTTCATCAAGAAAATCATCTTAATTTAAGAATTTTTAAATATTTTTACTGAAAACAAGACAAAAACACTAAGATTTTTTTTCTTGAAAATAATTTTTTTGCAGTGTTTACCATTTATTTTTTGTTCACAAGTTACAGAAACAGATGATGTGACTCATGTGTAAGTGTAAAGAAACTGAGCTCAGTGCTGGCATTGATTTCATATTGTTTACATACAGCGAGGAAAATAAGTATTTGACACATCAGCATTTTTATCAGTAAGGGGATTTCTAAGTGTGCTATTGACACAAAATTTCCATCAGATGTAGCCATCAAGCCAAATATTGAATTCATACAAAAATTCAGGACATTTAAGTATACAAGTTGAGAATAAAGAGAACAAGGTGCAAAATGGCATAGAAAGCCAGGTGATCATCTGAAATCTGTCAGTAGTGAGAGAGAAACCTCGCCCCCTATCAGTACTAATTGATATCAGCTGCTTTAGTCCTAATTGATGACACTATAGAAACAACTCTCTTTACTGAAAACTACATAAAATATCACTTAATTAACAAAATGCTCATGCAATATAAGTTTGAGTACTGTGCACCCATTTTACTGTAAATCAGTTGATATCGACAGGTCTCAGATCAGTTCCCAACAGAGTACCTATGTTTGGACATTTCTATCCCTATCTCAAAGAGAAGAAAACCCTGAGGCATGTAAATTGTGTATTATCAGTGTACATTGATTGCTGGATCTCAGCCAAGCAGAATGGATGAGGTTATGTGTTTTATCTGACTGCTAGACCCACAACAGACGGAGGGGATCATGTGACTGTTTTATGTAATACATTGGGTTAGATTTCACTTTGGAATAAGGACTTGCATCATCCAGCGAGACCCCATCAGAAATGATGCATGAGCTCAGTACTGTTAAAAATATGATATTGAGGATAGTATATGATTTTTTTGAGAAATAAACTAAAATTCAAATACATTACAGTGTGTGGGCATCAGTGACATCAATTTTATGGGTAGAAAAATGGGATTGTCAATAAAACCTAATAGAGTCTGACAATAAAAATGTCAATAAAATGTCAATATCAATAAAAAAATAAATTAAATGTCATTACCCAATACAGTCTGGACTCCAAATAATGTCTGATATTTACAGGTGATTTAATGAGTGATTTTTTTTTTATTGAGCAGCCATAATTGATAATCTATGTTAGAGTGCTGCCCTCTGCTGGTGAAATACACAGTACAGCATGCTGAAAAGAGACATAAGGACATGAGGTTGGAGGAAAATGTTAAATGGTAAAGTTAAAATAAAAATAAAAGATAAGATTGCATGAAGAAAAACATTATGTATTTATATTGGCCCTTTTGGTTTACAACTGTATTCCCAACACTGTAAAAAAAATCCGTAGAAATTGCAGCTGGGTTGCCGGTAATTTACCGTAGATTTAAATTTATGTTATTTACTGGCAACATCCTGTTCAAAGTCAAACGAACAATTAACATTTACAAGTCCTCGTCCTTAAAGAGCAAAACTAAAGAAACAGCATCAAGCAAAACATTCTGGGAAACAAAATCTGAAGCAAAAAACAGAAAAAGGTTGATGATGATTTCTGGTTCCCAGAATGCTTTGCATGAGGCTGTTATTGTATAGTTTTATTCTGTGATAAAGATAAAGACTTGTTAATATTTAAAATTTATTTAACTTTGAACAAACTATTGCCAGTAAATAACATAAATTTAAATCTACGTTAATTACCAGATTTTTTATGTAGTATTGTGTGCATTAAGCAATGGCACACAGATTAAGGGGTTTTGAGTACCTTGCACCACAAAACCAGTCATAAGTGGCACGGGTATATTTGTAGCATTAGCCAAAAATACATTGTATGGGTCAAAATTATCGTTTCATGCCAAAAATCATTAGGATATATAGAAAAGATCATGTTCCATATTTTCTAAATTTCTTACTGTAAATATATAAAAAAATTATTATTAGTAATATGTGTTGCTAAGAATTCTATTTGGACAACTTTAAAGGCGAATTTCTTAATATTTCGATTTTTTTGCATCCTCAGATTCCAAATTTTCATTTAGTTGCATTTGGGCAAATTTGTCCAAGCTCATTTATTCAGATTTCAGATTATGTATAAATCTTAATTTTATACTGACCCTCATGATTGGTTTTGTGGTCCATGGTCATATTTGATATTAACACTGTGAATGGGTAAGGCTTGTCTAGCACATGACTGTCCTGTGATATATTTGTAAGACACAACCGATCACTTACGGCCTGTTCCTGACAAATCTGTGTGAGTCTCTCCAGCTGTTCCTCCCTCACAGCTTTAGTCTTCTCATACTGCTGGATCTCCAAATCCATCTCTACCTTCACCTGCAGAACATACGCTGGAGAAAAACAAAAATACAGAGGAGGTTATGAAAATAAAATGAATTTTCTACCTTGAACATGACCTTTGAATACAACAAATACCAGAATTTACAATGCATTCTTTTGGTATACCAACATTTTCTTAGAACTTGGTATAGCATTTAAGCACTATGTTAATATGGTCATCAATTAAGTAGCATGGTGTAAATATATACACTGTTTAAAAATCTTTACAGAATAAAACTAAAATATCAGCCTCATGCAAAGAATTCTGGAAACCAAAATCTGAAGGAAAAAAAACAGAAAAAGTTTGATGAGGATTTCTGGTTCGTAGAATGCTTTGCATAAGGCTGTTATTTTATAGTTTTATTCTGTAAAGGCTTGTTAATGTTTAATGTTCATTAAACTTTAAACAAACTGCACTGCAAAAAATTATTTTCAAGAAAAAAAAATCTTTGTATTTTTGTCTTGTTTTCAGTAAAAATATCTAAATTAAAGATGCTTTTTCTTGATGGGCAAAACGACCCAAGAAAATATAGTCTAGTTTTTAGACAAAAAATATCAAATTTAAGGGATTTTGTGCATAAAACAAGCACAATGGGGTAAGCAAAAAATTTCGAAATTTTTTCTTAAACACTAAATTCAAGAAAAATTCAAGAAAAATTTGCTTACCCCATTTTTTCTTCATTTTTTTGCAGTGTATAGTAAGTTAATTGCAAAAAGCTACATAACTATAGCAAGCATTTTTACAGTGTATTATAGTATTATGGTATTACCATTTAACGTCGTCTCTATGGTGCTACTACAGCACATTTTGTATAAAGCATGAAAATTACATGCAAGGGCAAAAGGCTCTTTATCAGATATGACCGCAGGAGCATTGCTTTCTGCTGCTAACTCTTAATAAAGCCATATATCCACATGACCCTTCATATCATCTACTCTCTCCAATCAATTAAACTCTTCTCATACTGGCACCATCTGCTGAAAGAGGGCCCTGCATGCAACGCCAGTCTGTCTCAATTCATCTCTCAGACAGTCTTTATTCATACCTTTATTGTACATCAGGAATTATTACATATCATTTATATTTCAAATTATTTATTAGATTTGTCTTTAAATTAATTTAAATAATATTTATATCAATAATTATGTAGTACTATTCACAAAATAAGTTATTTTTTATATCAATAATATTTATTATTATTAGGGCTGTCAAAAGATTCATCGTATTCAAAATAAAAGTTTGTTTTTGCGTAATATATGTGCACTGAAAAAAATTATTCATTTTTTAAGGTAAGTGGTTGCAATCAATTTATTTAAGCTACATTTAAACAAAAGTTTTTTGTTTTGTTTGGCCTTTCTATTTTTTTTTGTTTAAATGTAGCTTAAATAAGTTGATTGCAAACACTTATCTTAAAAAAATTTAGTAAATTGAATGAATCATTTTTTTCAGTGTGAGTGCAGTGTGTGATTATTTTGTATATATAAATTCAAACACATGCATGTATGTATTTAAGAAACATGCATATATATTTATTTAGATTTTGATTTTTTTAATATTATATATAAATGTAAAAACATTATAAATAAAATAAAAAAATCTTACATTTATACATGTATGTGTGTATTTATATATACATAATAATTACACATTATATTATGCAAACCCAAACTTTTATCTTGTATGCAATGAATCGTGATTAATCATTTGACAGCCCTAATTATTATTATTATTTAATATGATTGTATTTAATTATATTATTAAATATACACGTTTAAAGAATATTTTTTAATTATATCATATAATTAGATGTATTTATTATGTATCATTTAACTAAATTATTAATCGTTATTTAGTAATTACATTTAATAATATATTTTAATATGTGTTTCAGATTTCATTCCCAATCTCACAAAAATGGTCAAATCTCCCAGTTCACATTTAACTAAATAACTTCAACTAAAGATCTCTATGGATAAAATGTGGATAGCATTGTGGAGATCTTTTCCAACACTCTTGATAAGACACATATGAGATTGACTAAGAAGAAACTCTTGAATGAAGATGATGTTTCCATTTGGTCTGAGTTTACTTGTATTGCCGTCCAGGAGATCTCATTTGTGATATTTCTTTTCCCAATTTTCTTCTTGTCATATTTAATGCTTAAATGTTGATTTTTTTTAAGTTAAAAAATAATCTGTTGTTTCTTTTTTTGTCAGTGACAAACACTCCACTCTAAAATCCACCTTAACTTTTGTGTCTACTCAAAGGTCACAGGCGCTTTTCACAGAACAACCACAGGGCGGCGTTACACAGACTCATGATTTTTAATTGGCTAGACTGTGTCAAACTTTCCCTTTCCCCTCATTTCTCACTTCAGATTACATCACTTATATAGCGTGTTATACTGTCATTGCATTAAAGGGCCCATGACACAAGACTTTTTTAAGATGTCAAATAAATCTTTGGTGTCCCCAGAGCACATATGTGAAGTTTTAGCTCAAAATACCATATAAATAATTTAATATAGCATGTTAAAATTGCCACTTTGTAGGTGTGTGGAAAAATGTGCCGTTTTGTGTGTGTCCTTTAAAGTGCAAATGAGCTGATGAAATTCAAACACTGATCACAATGATGGTGGTTTGTTGCAATTAAAACTTAATTGTGCTTTTCTCTGCACTAAATGGCAGTGCTGTGGTTGGATAGTGCAGATTAAGGTGTGGTATTATTATAATAAGAGCTCCTTATGACATCATAAGGAGAGCCAAATTTCAACTACCTGTTTTTTCACATGCTTGAATGGTTTACCAAAACGAAGTAACTGGGTTGATCTTTTTCACATTTTCTAGGTTGATAAAAGCACTGGGGACCCAATCATAGCACTTAAACATGGAAATAGTCAGATTTTCATGCCATGGCCCCTTTAAACCTGTAAAGTGTAAAACTGGTATTAAGCTGCTTTGGCTGTTTTTCTAATGACTGTGTGCTCTTGCGAATACAGTAATTCATAGACAAAAAATACACAATTATGATTGCATGCACATAGACAACCACAGACAGGGACAGGCAGAGAATATATAAGCATGACAATATGAATGTAAATTGATATGGGAAAAAAATGCAAGACAGAATTATCAATGAATGTAGCACTACTGCTAAATAAAATGTACACTATATAGTACATTTATGCATTTGGCAGATGATTTTATCAAAAACATTTAAGGTATACATTTAAAGTAGGCTATGTGTGATCCCTAGGAATCCCTATAGGATCTATGCATTGGTCTACCAATAGCAGGGCCGTGCACAGACCTTTTGAGGGGCATGTGCTGAAACTGAAAAAGGGCACCCACTCCAAATAAATATCACATAATAATCATCTTAAAAGCTTTATATTTATTCACTATTAATGATTGAAGAAATCACTATTAATGAATGAAATATGACATTTTATGATAGCTTGGCATTATGCAGTGCAAAGGATATCTGGCCTTGTAAGTTGGCTTTAACAATTTACATCCTGGGTGTTTGTCTGTACAAAAGTGCTCTTGTGTACTCGCTCTTATTTAATTGTAGAATATATTAATTTTAAATTTTCCTCTGCTTACATACATAAAGTTAAATAAAATATGTTTGAAGAAAAAAAAGGTATTCTGTTTGGTTTTATAAGCTAATTTTTATTATTTGGTTAACATGTTTATGTATGTGATTGAGAAGAGGGGGAAATAGGAGATTAAAGATCAAAATAGGAGATTATACTACACTATAGCCATACCATTAGCATATTCAACATGTATCTGCCTACCTGGCAAAAACTGTGCTGAGGACCAGGAACCTTGGTCTAAATACTAAATAGACTTAACTCTATGCAGTTGATTTCAGAATAAAAAGTTATAAACCAAATAATCATACAACTCCCTTGACTAATTCAAGGCATAAGGTACATACATATACAATAAGTTATATCCTGATAGCATACTGTAATGAGTGACAGGGCAATATAATGTACATACTTGTATGATCCTTTACACGTTTCTCGTCTCTATCCAGTTTTCCTAACTGGGCTTCTAATGTCTTTCTAATCTGTAATGTTTTTGGTGTTTATGTAGGCTAAACATTTACCCGCGTGGGCGCGTCTTCTCGCGTGAGATGTGTTGACTTTAGTTAAACGATTGAGACGCGTCATGCAAAAAAAGCGGTAAAAACCCGACCTTGCATTCCGTATTGTTGTCACGGGTGCTCTTCACATGCGTGAACACTTTTTAAAAACTGCTTGCGCTTTGTCAAAAATTCCATTTGGTCGCAGTTTGGAGCCCTTGGTGCCCCCTGATTGCCCATTCGCCCAATCCCGTCTATGGATAATTTGGCTCTGCTCAAATTTATAAAACATGCGCCGTTATAGACATACTAGTGTTACTTTCGTAATAAGACAGCATTGTACTCAAACAAAAAGAAACTTATTTACCGTTGCAAGACGTTCAGCTGCTCTGACTGACTGCTGTGTGGAACTTCAGCTCGCTGCACTCAGGGGGCGGAGTAAAGAGGTTTGACAGACAGTTTGAGCGGATCCAAAAAGATTTCGTTTTTTAATAATTTTATTTGATAAATATATTTGTAAAACAAACAGACAGACGTAAATGGTTGACAATAGCATTAATTTATATATTAAAAAAATAATAAAACACCTCCAAAAAAAAGGGCACTTCGGAGTTTAAGGACAAAAAGGGCATGTGTTCTGCACAGGTTGGGCCCTATCTGTGCACGTGCCTGACCAATAGTTTCAACAGTACTTTCACTGCAAAAAATGAATTTCAAGAAAAAAATGTCTAAGTATTTTTGTCTTGTTCTCAGTAGAAACACTTAAAAATTCTTAAATTAAGATGCTTTTTCTTGATGGATAATGGACCCAAGAAAATAAGTCTAGTTCTCACGCCAAAAACATCAAACCCAAGTGATTTTGTGCATAAAACAAGCAAATAAATAAATAAAAATCTGCTAATGGGGTAAGCAAAAAATCTTGAAAAATGTTCTTAAACACTAAATTCAAGAAAACTTAAAGAAAAATTATTATTTTTGTCTAAAAACTAGACTTATTTTCTTGGGTCGTTTTGCCCATCAAGAAAAAGCATTTTAATTTAAGAATTTTTAGATATTTCTACTGAAAACGAGACAAAATACTAAGTAAGAAAGTCATTTATTGCAGTGTAACAGAAAAATCAAAAGAAAAACAAGCTAAAAGTAAAGATAAAACAAACACTAGAGTCAGGCTGTCCTGGCAGGGTGCAGTATGAATGCAGATTTAGTGTTGGTACTGTCCTCATGTTTATCGTCATCAGCAATCTTCCTGCAAACAGGCTGGCAGTGCTGGTCTGAAGGACTCGATGATGTACAGTGAAAATGAGGGTGACCTGCTCAGCCATCGACCACGAATACACTTGCATAAACAGAACCTGTGCTAAGTCATTACATACATTATGCCTCTCTCAGCACTGACAAAAGAGATCTGAATCAATCTGAATTTTAATAGGAATAACACTGACAGCAATAATGAAAGTATATCTGTGTGTGCATGTACCCATAAGAAAAAAATGACAGATTTCTTTGTTATATTACATTTTTTCTTAATTATTTTATATTTCTCCTAAAAAAAAAAGATCCAGAAATCTCACAAAACGTCTCAACAATGTCACAAACTGAGCTCAGATTTGGTATGTCTGCAATCAAAAGTTTATATTATTGAAAAATTCAATGTTAACTAAAACATTTGTCATCAAATTGAAACAAATCCAGATATAATTTAGTTATACATTCTACATTAAAGGGGACATATGAAAATCTGACATTTGACGTTTAAAGGATTAGTCCATTTTCTTAAAAAAAAATGCAGATAATTTACTCACCATCATGTCATCCAAAATGTTGATGTCTTTCTTTGTTCAGTCGAGAAAAAATTATGTTTTTTAAAGAAAACATTCCAGGATTTTTCTCATTTTAATGGACTTTAATGGACCCCAACACTTAACACTTAACTCAGCACTAGCGCATCACAGGACCAGAGGAAGACGAGAAGTTGTGGTTTAAAAGTGCATTTTTTATTTTTCTTGTCAAAAATGACAATTGTTTTGCTAGATAAGACCCTTATTCCTCGTTTGGGATTGTTTAGAGTCCTGTGAAACTGCAATTTTCAACTGCATTAAAACTGTTAAGTGTTGGGGTCCATTAAAGTCCATTAAAATGCGAAAAATCCTGGAATGTTTTCCTCAAAAAACATAATTTCTTCTCGACTGAACAAAGAAAGACATCAACATTTTGGATCACATAGGTAATTGAAATTTGGCTCCGCTTGTGATGTCACAAGGGGCTAATACCACCTGTAAATCTGAACTAAACAATAATTTTTGCTCACAACTACAAAGTGGCAATTTTAACATGCTATAATAAATTATCAATATGGTATTTTGAGCTAGAACTTCACATACGTACTCTGGGAACACCAAAGATTTATTTTACATGTTAAAAAAGTCTTGTGAAATGTTCCCTTTAATTTTAAAGCTCAATACTCTTAATGCATTTTTTTAAACAATTTTCTCATTTTATTTCTCCTAACCAATATTTTTTTAAGTTAATACTTTAACAAAACACAACTGAGTTCTCCATCAAATCTCTAAAGTTATGAAAGAGCAACCTCTGAAGTTGCTAAGTTTTTTATACTTTTTATTTGCTTTTTGTTTTTTTGACGTCGGGTTACGCCAAAAACTAACATCAGCCTTACGTCAAGCTGTTATGTTGAGTTGACGTCAAAAAACAAGCTGTAATTTCGGGTCTAACACTAAGCTTATCAATGTCAACCTGATGTCAAGCTATAATGTCGCGTTGACGCAAAAAAAACCACGTAGGACTGACGTCAAGCTCTAACGTCCGGCAGACATTCAGTTTCGGTTGAAAATCTTCAAAACCCAACATTGGGCAGACAATGTCTTATACCAAAACAAAAACTATTATGTTTTCTAAATTTATAGTGTGCAATATTGCATTACATTGACCTCATCATTGTCACTTAAATGGTGACATCACAGCAGGACGTGTCATCAGTCGATTCTTACCATCAATGATTCTCTTGACTCTCCAGATGCGGAGGGTGATGATGAGGCTGATGGCGTCCCAGGGGCTGCTGGGGCCGTTTGCCACGGTTGAGGCCACCATTGGGGCCAGAGAGAGTACAATCACAGCACCGTCAAATACCTAAATGATACACAACACAAATAACTAAATACATTCTATCTATCTATCTGTCTGTCTGTCTGTCTGTCTGTCTGTCTGTCTGTCTGTCTGTCTGTCTGTCTAGCTAGCTAGCTAGCAAGCTAGCTATGCAAATGAGCGTGCTGAATAGTCAATCATAATCTAGCTGGACCCTCTCATGCCCAGGCAACATTGTGACATTGCGAGTGTGATGCTGTGCCAGAGCGAGAGACTCATCCTTCATTAAGTTTCAAGGGCTCGCCTCTTCTCTGTTTCCCCCCCTACTAATGGGACCCCGGGGAGCTTACCTCAACTTTGTTCTCTATATAATCCCATATCCCGAGCACCACAATCCTAAAGACAGTCTAGCAGAGAGAGACAGGACAAAAGATGCAGAAAGACAGCATATGAGTGAAAAGAAAGCGAAGAATAAAGAAACTAAATCAAAAGATATTTTTGGTTGCATTCTGAGAAATAATTTGCTACGTAAATTCAGGCAGAAAGAAATCTTAAAACACACAGGCGAACAATACTTTTCAAGAGACTCACGAAGCGCAGGTGCAAATAATGAGTTTGCGGAGAAAATGTGTACGTAGGGTAATTCAAAACCTAAGTGATATCGAGATGCGCCGGCAACAGAATTCACCTCCATTTGGCAGTGAAATAACCCCAGCACCTCTGCAAAGCCCATTTCCAACCCCGAATCATTTATTTCTTTCATCTCTTCTCAGAATGAAGCTCATAATTTATCAGTGACCTCCAATATGTATTCATAAACTCATGAGCAGGCGAGATCTCATCAAAGGAGATGGAGTGCTTTAGTGACTGCTGACTCAGGTAGCACATGGTAGTTTACTCTCCTTCTCTCGACTTAACCATGTGCCCAGACCTAAAAATTTCAGGCCTTATGCCTCCCGGCTTTTATTGACAAGATGAAGGAAATAAATGTAAGTCTGCCTTAAAAGAGCCAGAGACAAATGCAACTGGATCTGAGGAAATGGGAATCAATACGCACACACACATACACACGCACGCACACACACACACAGTGGGTTGAAGTACAGTAACAGCATTACGTGAACTGTTTTTTTCTCAGGTTCATTTAAAACACCCCTACAGCATAAACAGACGAGATCTTGTATCAAATCGTTCCAAACTTTTTTATTGTGGCAACATCATTTGTATTTCTTTATATTAATAAATGTCAAGGTAAGGGGCAATAACACAATTGATAGAATAAAATAGTTGCTATTTCTAGCAAGCCTTCGTAAATGCCAGTAAATTATACGTATAAGTATACTCAGTAAATGTGATTTTTCATGAGTCATGAGGCCAATTTTAAGCATTGAGTATGTCATATATCTCATGTGGACAGGGCAAAGACTGTTTGAAAACTTTATGTGCATGAAGGGTTGCAAAGGGTCGGAAAGTTTCAGATAAATCTCTTGTAAATTTCCAGAAACTTTTCATGGGAACTTGATTTGGGGAATTTTGGAAATATTCCAAATTGGAAACTTAATGGGAATTTTATGGGAATTATTTGAAAATTTAGGAAACCCTGTTAAAAGCAACTGTGTTCTAAATTCCTAGTTTATTCTCATTAATTCCCATTAATTCCCATAGATTCCCGTTAATTCCCATGGAAAGTTTCAAGCAATGAAAATTTCAAAAATTTTGCATATCTGCATACTTATGAACTACATTATGCCTAGTGTGCGCAGTGTGTGTCACCGAGACATACATATAAGTAAATGTTTTGTGCTCACCTCAGAAAAGAACTCAGACACCAGGAAATTTAATGGGAATTTTATGGGAATTATTTGGAAATTTAGGAAAATGTATTTCCTGTTATAGGCAACTGTGTTTTTTATTCCCAGTTTATTCCCATTAATTCCTGTTAATTCTCATATATTCCCGTTAATTCCCATGGAAAGTTTCCATGTCTGCATACTTATGAACTATATTATGCCTTTCTGAAATATAAATAGTGTGCAGAGTGTGTGTCACAATGAAAATTGTACAGAGACATACACATAAGTAAATGTTTTGTGCTCACCTCAGTAAAAAACACAGACAGGGTGACCAGGAAACTTAATGGGAATTTTATGGGAATTATTTGGAAATTTAGGAAAATGTAGTTCCTGTTATAGGCAACTGTGTATTGTTTAATTCCCAGTTTATTCCCATTAATTCCTGTTAATTCTCATATATTTCTGTTAATTCCCATATATTCCCATTCATTTCCATGGAAAATTTCCATGTCTGCATACTTATGAACTACATTATGCCTTTCCGAAATATAAATAGTGTGCGGAGTGTGTGTCACAATGACCAGGAAACTTAATGGGAATTTTCCTGTGCGGAGTGTGTTACAATGAAAATTGTACATACACATAAGTAAATGTTTTGTGCTCACCTCTGTAAAGAACACAGAGAGGATGACCAGGAAACTTAATGGGAATTTTATAGGAATTATTTGGAAATTTAGGGAAATGTATTTCCTGTTATAGGCAACTATGTATTTGTTTTTTATTCCCAGTTGATTCCTATTAGTTCTCATATATTCCCGTTAATTCCCATGGAAAATTTCCATGTCTGCATACTTATGAAATACATTATGCCTTTCCGAAATATAAATAGTGTGAGGAGTGTGTGTCACAATGAAAATTGTACATACACATAAGTAAATGTTTTGTGCTCACCTCTGTAAAGAACACAGACAGGATGATCAGGAAACTTAATGGGAATTTAGGAATTATTTGGAAATTTAGGAAAATTTATATCCTGTTAAAGGCAACTCTGCATTTTTTTAAATTCCCAGTTTATTCCCATTAATTCCCGTTAATTCTCATATATTCCCGTTAAATTTCACGGAAAGTTTCCATGTCTGCATACTTATGAACTATATTATACCTTTCCGAAATATAAATAGTGTGCGGAGTGTGTGTCACAATGAAAATTGTACAGAGACATACAACACAAGTAAATGTTCTGTGCTCACCTCAGTAAAGAACACAGACAGGATGACCAGGAAACTTAATGGGAATTTTATGGGAATTTTTGGAAATTTAGGAAAATGTATTTCCTGTTATAGGCAACTGTGTACTTTTTTAATTCCCAGTTTATTCCCATTAATTTTCATATATTCCCATTAATTCCCATGGAAAGTTTCCATGTCTCTGCATACTTATGAACTATATTATGCCTTTCCGAAATATAAATAGTGTGCGGAGTGTGTGTCAGAGACATACACATAAGTAAATGTTTTGTGCTCACCTCAGTAAAGAAAACAGACAGGATCACCAGAAAACTTCATGGGAATTTTATGGGAATTATTTGGATATTTAGGAAAATGTATTTCCTGTTATAGGCAACTGTGTATTTTTTTTAATTCCCAGTTTATTCCCATTAATTCCCATGAATTCTCATATATTCCCGTTAATTCCCATGGAAAGTTTCCATGTCTGCATACTTATGAATTATATTATGCCTTTCCGAAATATAAATAGTGTGCGGAGTGTGTGTCACAATGAAAATTGTACAGAGACATACAACATAGGTAAATGTTTTGTCCTCACCTCAGTAAAGAAAACAGACAGGATCACCAGAAAACTTCATGGGAATTTTATGGGAATTATTTGGAAATTTAGGAAAATTTATATCCTGTTAAAGGCAACTCTGCCTTTTTTTAAATTCCCAGTTTATTCCCATTAGTTCCCGTTAATTCTCATATATTCCCGTTAAATTTCACGGAAAGTTTCCATGTCTGCATACTTATGAACTATATTATGCCTTTCCGAAATATAAATAGTGTGCGGAGTGTGTGTCAGAGACATACACATAAGTAAATGTTTTGTGCTCACCTCAGTAAAGAAAACAGACAGGATCACCAGAAAACTTCATGGGAATTTTATGGGAATTATTTGGAAATTTAGGAAAATTTATATCCTGTTAAAGGCAACTCTGCATTTTTTTAAATTCCCAGTTTATTCCCATTAATTCCCGTTAATTCTCATATATTCCCGGTAAATTTCACGGAAAGTTTCCATGTCTGCATACTTATGAACTATATTATGCCTTTCCGAAATATAAATAGTGTGCGGAGTGTGTGTCACAATGAAAATTGTACAGAGACATACAACACAAGTAAATGTTCTGTGCTCACCTCAGTAAAGAACACAGACAGGATGACCAGGAAACTTAATGAGAATTTTATAGGAATTTTTGGAAATTTAGGAAAATTTATTTCTTGTTATAGGCAACTGTGTACTTTTTTAATTCCCAGTTTATTCCCATTAATTTTCATATATTCCCATTAATTCCCATGGAAAGTTTCCATGTCTCTGCATACTTATGAACTATATTATGCCTTTCCGAAATATAAATAGTGTGCGGAGTGTGTGTCAGAGACATACACATAAGTAAATGTTTTGTGCTCACCTCAGTAAAGAAAACAGACAGGATCACCAGAAAACTTCATGGGAATTTTATGGGAATTATTTGGAAATTTAGGGAAATGTATTTCCTGTTATAGGCAACTGTGTTTTTTATTCCCAGTTTATTCCCATTAATTCCTGTTAATTCTCATATATTCTCGTTAATTCCCATGGAAAGTTTCCATGTCTGCATACTTATGAACTATATTATGCCTTTCCGAAATATAAATAGTGTGCAGAGTGTGTGTCACAATGAAAATTGTACAGAGACATACACATAAGTAAATGTTTTGTGCTCACCTCTGTAAAGAACACAGACAGGATGACCAGGCTGATCCAGTGAATGATACAGGCGAACTGGAATGCATTATTAACTGCGAATACAAAACACAAGAGATGGCGTCGGTTAGTTTCACATCAAAATCTCTGTCTGTCTATTCATCTGCTCCGCTATGGGGCACAAAATCTCCTGCATTCAGTGCCGTCCATCTCTCAGCCCATATGTCTTAGTTTGTACTGATCACTGATCTGCCCACCACTCCATTCATCTCCCTCAACCCCATAATACATTAATCTTGCTGGCCGGTGGCTGTCCTGCTGTCTACACTCACATCCAGAGGACAAGGAGATACGGGCTGATATACAGTATGCTTTAGCCATCGATCACAGTTCAGAACAGCATCCTCTACTGCCTAAAACGAATGGGCATTTCTGTTTGGATTTACAACAGACTCTCGTGAGAAATGAAAATGTTCGGGCAAATGTCAGCTGAGTAAATATCACTCACAACATGTTTATAAAGAGTAAACTCAATTGAGATCGTACAGCGAAGTGAAGGAGCTTATATACTGCATTCACAAGTCTATATTTTTACATTTATGCATTTGGCAGATGCTTTTATCCAAAGTGACTTTTACAGTGCTTTCAATCTATATATAATAAATTGCGTTCCCTTACTGTAAAAAAAGTTGGGTCAACTTAAAAAAAGTTACCTGTTTGCGTTAAACTTCTGAATTAATTTAACTTAAAAAATATTAGTTGACACATCAATTTTTACACAACTTTTTTATTTAACTAATATTTTTCTCAAAATTTGAAGGCAGCCAGGCAACTTACTTTTTTAAGTTGAACCAACAAATCTTTTTTTACAGTGGGAATAAAATTTGCACTGCTAAAGCAATGCTCTATATTTTGAGCTACAGGAACACTCGATCATATCCTAGATATAGTTCTTATAGAGTTTATAAGCTATAAATACTGTTGTTTGGGATCAGCTCCCAAAAAGAAGAAACCTTTTACAGTACTCACATTGTAGAAGCTTTGTATCGATGAGCAGTTCCAGAGTCAGTAAAAGCACCACTAGGATGACACAGGCCACTAGGAAACAGTTAAAGCCTGCGCTCAACAAACACACCTGCCACAGCGCTGCTCTCCTCCCACAGCACGGCTTTAGCCAATTAGACCTGTGGATAAAATGATTGACAAAAGGATGAGAAAGCGATTATGGTATTATCCAAAATGATATTTTGCTCAATTATTCATGTCATTGTCACGGATCTCCGCATTTTTCCGTGTCCGTATCACGGACTTCCTTTTCCGTGTCAGTTTCACGTATTGGTTACTCCTATTTTTAAACCATTGTCGCTTGGGTTTGGGGTTAGATTTGGGGTTTGGGTTAGGATGTCACTTTAACTATTGGTTTATACTATTTTTTCCGGATTTGTAAACAATTGTCGCCTGACGTTAGGATTGGGTTTGGGTTAGGATGTCATTTTATGTAACAAAAAGTCGTTCGAACCCCAAACTCAAGCAACAATGGTAAGAAAATATGAAAAACAATTGAGTAACCAATACGTGAAACTGACACGGAAAAGAAAGTCTAATCCATTCTAATCTATGGATGGATCAAAAAGGGATGAACCCAGATGTTGGGTTAAATTAATTTAGAAAAATTTAATATTTGACTCCTCCCTGCATGTACGTTAAATTAAAAGGGTTTGTCCCTTTTTGACCCAACGTGTACAGACTCTTCGTCCCAGTTCACATGCAGTCTCTCCTAATGAGTATTTGAAATTACATTTATTGAATTTCAAATTATGTTGCAAATAGTATCCTAAAAATATGATGTTCTGCTGTTTCTAGAGAAAATTTCACCATGGATATTTTTCACACCTATGTTTATATTGAGGAGGGATGTTATACTGAATGAATAAATCAAATTAGTAATGCTTTACTGAAAAAATCAATTAAGTTATGTAGTAAACATGAGAAATAACGGATGGAAAAAAGCTGAAATGTAAGCAGGAGACATTTGCTTGTGACTGTTAACCAAGTTGTCTAGGCAGTACTTGCACACTTCTTTGCTATGTATGTCCTCAAATATACTTTCTTAAAACAGTGCATACTTTTAAAGAACAGTATTAGTATACTGTAAAAATTCTTAAATGTGTAAGATTAAACTACTTGAATTAATACTGTAAGTCATTTAAACTTTAGAAGAGTTAGATTATAAAATTATAAAAATAAAGTTATAACTTAGTAATAACATAAGCCCATTCAACTTTTTTTTTTAAATTCATACCAACTCCTCACTAGTCTAGTCAAAAAAGTTGAAATGACTCGATGGGGCAAGTAACCATATTTAGTCACTTCCACACATATTCAAAGTGCCCTCCCCATGCCTTCATTTGGAGTAGTAGAGTCATGTAGTTTTCTCTCAGCCGATCAGGGGAGATCAAGCTATCTCACGGATATTAACATCAAGGCATCTGACCAATCAGCAGTGGCCTGGAGCACCTCAAACACAGCCATCTTCCAGAAATCAAAAATTTTACTTTTTTGAACCTGGCTTCTCCCACAGAAATAGTTATAACATCATAACTAAACATGGTAAGTTGATGTAACTCACAAATTATTTGGTTGAATAGTTGTGCTAAAGATTGAGATTGTTGTTATTTGCATAGCATTTTTTAAAATGTGCTTAATGTTTGACTGAAAACTAAACGCACCATATTTGATCATATGCCCTGTTCACCTAAGTGGCACAAATGTCCATTTTTAGACATATGCCTTATAAATGTATGTTTTCAATTATAGTTAAATGGCATACATAGGTACTTATTGTTAGTGTGAGGCCTAGTACTGTGTGAATTGATTTAAATTACTAAATATTGGTTTGTGATAAAACACAATTATGAGCAAATATAAGTGGTACTAACAGTAGTTATGAATGTATTTTCTGTTTTTATTCTGTTTTTATATTTTCTATGTCAATACTCTTTTTTCCAGTAGATCTACATTTACACTGTTAGGGGAGAGCGGGGTATGTTGTCACACTTTTCACACTGTCTAACATTTACTGAGCACCATACATCAAAATGGTATAAATCTCATACCAAATGAAAGAAGGAAGTCTTGGGCACATATGTTGTATTCATAACATCTTTATATCTTATCTCATTACAGAGTTGTAGACTGTTGAATAGTGACTGTGCACTTGTGACAATTTGCCCCATCGGAGGGTAAGTTGTCACACTAGGGCGGTAAGTTGTCACACTAGATTATCTAAAAATAAGAACACAACTACTTAATTGTGAATATTGATTTTAATTTTTAAACTCAAACCAAACTGGAAATATAAACATCCGTGCCTGGAGAATCTGGAAAAACAATTATTTCAATCCAAATAATGCACATTTCAATTAAGTGGCAAGACCACTTTACTTTGAACTTTGGTTCAAATGTTCTATGGCTTTCACATAAAACCAGATAACTGAATGGAACGCTGCAGATAACTTGCTTAACTTAACATGTTTAACCTCTGAACAAAACAGATGCCCTGTATGACTAATAGGACTCATCTCCAGAATCACAATTCTGACACACATAAATTGCCTGGCCTGAGGTGCAAGCATCATGGGCCCAATTGTTGCATTTTACACATTTTACCCAGGTCTCCTTTGGACGACTCTTTGAAAATGGCTCTACACAGACGAGGCAGAAGCACTCTTCATCATCTGATGATGACTCTTGCATGATTTTTCTTCTTTTAGCTGCCTTGTTTTTCATAGGTCCAGATTTCTGCTTCCCTTTCTTTTGAAACAGCTTTTTGCTAGATTGAGGCTTATTCTTTTCTATATCATGTTTTCTGAGCATGTTCGATGTGTTTGTTTGTACAGGGGCAAGTTGTCAGATGTGACGACTTGCCCCAAAGTCATTGAGACAACTTGCCCCATACTTACTTGTGTGCTAATGTTGTCTAAATCTCAAGTTTAGCTCATCATATCACTTTAGCTAAAGTATCAAAAGACACTTTACGGTCTCCTCTATTTTGTGCAAAATAATCATTTTAAACATTCACACCTAACAAAGTTGTATTGCATAAAATGTAAAGTGATTTTTTTTTACTTTTTAAGCAGAAAAATAAGAAAATTGTGCTAACCTCAGATTACAGTGATCTTGACCACATGTGAACAGGAAGTTCACTATAGAAGAAGAAGTCACATAAAGTGGCTATTTGATTTTTGAGATAGAGCCTCTAGTGTTGGAGTTATTAACAGTGTGACAACTTACCCGTGTGACAACTTACCCCGCTCTCCCCTATGTAACATGTGACTTTTCCACGGCATTACGCAATTACGTGAAGTCGCGCTGGTGCGCACACAGCCGGAGGAAGAAGAGAAGTTGTGGTTTAAAAGTGCATATTTTTATTTTTATTGTCAAAAATGAAATTGTTTCGCTAGATAAGACCTTTATGCCTCGTTTGAGATCATTTAGAGTCTTTGAAACTGCAATTTTAAACTGCATTAAAACTGTTAAGTGTTGGGGTCCATTAAAGTCCATTAAAATGAGAACAATCCTGGAATGTTTTCCTCAAAAAACATGATTTCTTCGCGACTGAACAAAGAAAGACATCAACATTTTGGATAACATGGTGGTGAGATGGTGGTGAGTAAATTATTATTATTAGTAGTATTTTTTTAAGAAAATTGACTAATCCTTTAACTTCCGGTCTCTGTTTGTTTAATGGTCTGACTAGTGGCTAAACTGAACTCTGGAACAAATACCTCATCGAAAAAAACAAATTTTTGGTTTACTAAAGGCGAGGGGAGAAGGCACTATGTGAAGGGAGGTTTGGCAGCCGATCTGTAATTAACATTGTATACATTCATTTTACACAGTATCATTAGTTCAGTGTCGTTTTTGATACGTTTTTTGTTACTGCTGAAACCATCTATACACAGTATGTTAATGCCAAAGACGTAATAAGCCCAAACACGTAATATGGTCACGAATAACACACACCCAATTTTGAAGAACAGGAATGTGTTACTGGAAAGCTTTTTTAGATGGGGCAGGTGGAGGACCAGTTTTTTCCACCCAGTAGCGATCGTGCAAAAAGTCACACAATGTTAAGGGTCAGCCTGTACCGCACTATGACCGCATTAAATGAAAAAAAATGACATTGCAATATGTGCCGATCTGAGCTGAGGGTTGTCAGGGCATCCGAGGTCTTGCAGTTCAGTTCACACTTCATGGAGGGCATATAGTTACAAAATGCTAAGGTGTTATTATTAGACACCAACCACACAGATTCCATGTCTGATCTGTCCTTCCCGCTCGTATCACACAAGGGCGAAGCCCAAAGCATGCAAATATAGTCCATCTGATCAAATGAAGGCTCCGTCATGCTGTTAAGCAATCATCTTTTTGGCCACGTCTGATAAGTGGAGTCTGTAGCCACCAGATGGTGTGTGTGTGTGTACATTTCTGTACTTATGTACTATGTGTGCGTGGATGCCACAGGATGAGGTTAGTCTGGCCACGATGATCAATCTTTCGCTCGCTGCCAAAATCTAAATCCGCTCCCGAGAGCAGGAACCCGGGACGCACAGCACAGGTTTGGAGACCAGGTTGGAAAATACTGCGCAAATGATGGAACTTGGAAAATTTTGATATGACATTTAATAGTGTTTATTTGGTGCAGCAGACGGAGTATGGGGTGGATTTTTTTGGATTTCGGATGTTTCCCTCAGGAATAGTCAAAACTTGGAAATTTTACAATACACACAGACAAAAAATGGTACCCTTTAAAAAGGTCCCATATGTACCATTTAGCTAAGGATGTATATACAAAATATGTATACATTTGGTACAAATTTGGACCTTTGAGGTAGTAATATGCACTCTTTAGGTACAATCTGTTTGACAGATTTGTATCTTTTCTTAAGAGATTGTATAATGTTCAATATTATATATTTTTAAACAGTTGTATGTGAAAGAGTATTCAATATACAACAATAAATGCTTTAAACTGACGTATATTATTTAAGAGCGCGAGAGAGAAAGAATGAGAGAGAGGTAGTGAATGATAGGAATACTGGAAAAGCAGCAGGGATCACAGCCCCTCAACAAGGCAATTCAATTAGTCAGCTTTTAGAAGACAGAGGAAAAGGGAGAAAATGTGATTAATCACAATGCGTCACATTCACAAGAGTCCACTGAAAGGTTTACTGCCTTACACAATTCAAAAAACACAATTCAACTCAAGGCTATAAGCAACTTAACAAGTGTAGTCTACACATTTCATCAATTACAAGTGGAAAAGGCTGCCAAATGTGACACAGTTTGTCTATAGTACAGTATTGCTGCATTTCAGTGGACATACATTTTTAGGTTAACCTCTCAACGCGCACTAATTCGTGGGCGGGATGACGTCAGTTTTTTTAACGTTGCTAACAATATCTATATAGCCTACTGTCTACAAACAATAATAATATTAACATTACTATACATCATATAAAAGGTCTACGGGTTTAGCATCAGTGTATGGTCTCTGTTTTGAGATACAGATGCTCTAGCATCATAAATGTATATTTTGTGACAGAAGTCCAGATGACAACATGCAAAATATAAATGGGACTTCTTACCTTTGTGTTGATATAATGATCGCGAGTCGAATCCAGTCTGTTTCAGATGTGTGAATAACTCATGAAAACCGTCTAATAGAATACATCCAATGACCATTTTTGTGCACAAATGCGTATAATCCATGAAATATAGATATATAGTCTGTTGTTTACATCAGATTTTGCATAAACATCTTGTAATAGAATATAATATACAATCTGAGGGCTATTTACGTCGTAACATTGTATATTAGATTACACTTTAGGTTCCACTAAACACATAAACCTGCGGTCAAACTTTGTTTTTAAAAGTAGGTGGGAGTATAATACATAATATTCAAATACCGCTGTCAAAAATAGTAACTTCATTTGACTCGCTAGTTCCTCCAATGAACGTGTAGCCAATTAGATAACAAATCCAACGATCTTTGTGTGACGATTTATTTCCTGGTGTGGAAACTGCATTTTATGTGCTAACTTAAGGATACATAATAATAAGAACGAACATATATGCATCTAAACAAAAGACTTTTATTTTGGGGCTGACTGGCATTAAGAAAAGGCACTAGTCTTACAAAAACTCTTGCAAGAACCTCAATTTTGGGCCTATTGACCTCAAAGGTGAAACAAAACTTCTTCAGACTTGTGGCTTTGGGATCATTGCATTTCTAGGTTTCACACACAGATTTATCATTAAGTTTTTTTGTAATAAAAAAGATGTTATGCAGAAAAAGTTTTATTCCAATGTTTTAACTCTTTAATTTCCAAGTTTATAAGTGATGTCACTGATTTGGGGGAAAGCACAAAATGGTGATCAACAGTAAAAATTACTAATTTTACCTCTTCACAAAAGGAAAAACCACTAACAATCAAAAATGCATGATAATAAGGTGTCATGGCTCTGCAATCAAACAAATGCTGTTATAATTGAAGTCAATGCATGGAACAAAAATAGCCACTAACAATAAAGGAGGGAGAAAAAATTAAATCTGATGCTGCTGTGAAAGATACTGTGAAAAAAGTTTTTAAAAATCCAGTGCACAATCACATTTTATTTTGAAAATCAGTAATTTTGCGTTTTTTTCCTAAATCAGTGACATCAATTATAAACTGAGGTCGATTAACAGATTTATGCAAAAAAAAAAAAATTATCTGATACATTTTTACAGCCGTTTAATTTAGTGGACGTTTTCATCCCACGGTACATTGCTGAGTTTTTGAACATTTTCAAAAAAATATGTGTAAATATAAAAAATCATTCCATTTGCTGGAACACAAAGAAAGTTGGGGCCAAATAAAGACTCAAAAAACCCCACAGTGGATGAAAACATCCCCAACAACACAAAAGGGTTAACCCTTTATAGGGCACTCATTGAAATCTTTGGAAATTCTATTTTTTAACCTCAGAAAGCTAATGGGGGATGTTACAGGACATTCTTAAAAAAAAAAAGTAACAATATTTTTCACCTTTGCATTGCAAATCAAGGTCAACGAAGTTACCATATATGAGCACTTGCCTGTCTAGGGTAAAATAAATTATAGAGAGTGATTTTTTAAAATTTGATAAAAAACACACACAAACTGCAAGGAACATTTATTTATTATAGGCACAAACTGCAAGGAACATTTATTTAGAGACATGGTCTTGCGGTACTGATACTGGCTTGATTGGGTTTACAGGAACAACAATGGTACCCCTCTTCTCAGCTGCCGAGCAGACAGCTGCAAAAGAAATATGCTTAATATTAAACCAACTCTCATTTATTTGTTAAGGAAAACAGTAGGCTATATGAAACGCACATTGGCGGACCATTTTAAACAATAAACTGACACAAAAACATTAATTAGTATCATTCCACATACAACAATGTTGGAACGGTCCTCTTTATCCACACTTGTAAACACTGGGGCGTAGTTTCGCATTCGTCATCCTAACCTCTTGATGTGATGACGTATTACGTGAGGTCGCACTGGCGCATCACAGGACCGGAGATAGACAAGAAGCTGTGGTTCAAAAGTGCATATTTATATCGTTTCACTAGATAAGACCCTTGTGCCTCGTTTGGGATCGTTTAGAATCCTTTGAAACTCCGTTGGAACTGCAATTCCAAACCGCACCAAAACCGCCAAGTGTTGGGGTCCATCAAAATGAGAAAAATCCTGGAATGCCTTCCTCAAAAAACATAACTTCCTCTTGACTTTACAAAGAAAGACAACATTTTGAATGACATGGTGGTGAGTAATTTTTATGGATTCGTTTAAGAAAATGGACTAATCCTTTGAGTTCTGTCCAGACGCGTAACCACAACATTGCGCGTGCGTCCAATGAAAGTGTCTTTATACTGTGTCGTGCAGTGGGAATTCCCTCTTGTTGCCGCCAGTATAAAAAAAGCACAGAGTTGTATGTTTTTTATCAGTTTCGGACATGAAAGCTTCACTTAATAGTGTAAATTGTCAAGGCCACTTAAGTTGGTTGTGTTGCACCATGAAAACAATTATATACAGAGGGGATTTATATGCCACAGTTTTTAACTAAAAACTAAATTCTTTATGCATTTTAGCTGTTCATTTACACAAACACTGAGTTTTGGTGCCCTGAAAAAGCAAACCTTACAATAGGGTAAAACTGGGTTGATCGCTTTCGGTTGCCAGTATGTGTCTTCGTAGTTTGTTATTGTTATTCGTAGTATTATTATTTGTGTTATTTTCTTTTTTATTCTAATATCTGAATGTATGTGAGAAAAAAAATCCCTTTTTTAAAAGCTATGAAGTTTAAAAAAAAATTTAGTACATTTTCCTTAACTTAGGTTTAAGGTTTAACAAGCATATCCACTGGACATTAGTTATTCTCATCTGAAATGAGATAAAAACAATTAAATAAATGTAGCCTACTTCTATCTTTACATTCACATTTTCTGGTTCATGTTGGTCCAGTTTAATTCAGAGGACTTATATAATTGTTTATGTATGAAAACAGCACCATGTCAGCATAGATCATACAGAAACGGAAGCGATCTACTACGTTTAACAGGAATGCGGAAGTAAGTTGCCCGATTTTTTTATTTTTTATTATCCGATTTGAAGTCTTGACATTAGAAGTGACATTAGCGTTTACATTTAAACTGCTAAAACTCTGAAAAATGTGTTTAAACAATGACATTATGTGCATGTTTATTACGTGTTCAGACATTGTGTCACAATGCCAGCTACTAGCCTAACACGCATACAAAAGCATTTCTAGTTGTTTTCACAGATCCTTACGAATGCTTTTCATTTTGACAGTATCGCTGTGTGAAATTTTTCCAAAAATGCAAATAAGGAATTTCTCAGTTTTTTGTACATCGCTGTAAAATCTCATCAGCTTTTCTTACTCAGATGACATTTTGTAAAAATTAGGGCTGTCAAAAGATGAATCGTGATGAATTGCATACAAAAAAGTTAAATAAAAGTTTGTGTTAGCATAATATACTTGTGTGTGTATAGTGTGTAATTCTTATGTGTATATATAAATACACACATACATGAATAAATTTAAGAAAAATGTTATTTATGTTTTAATCTAAATAAATATATATAAATACGTAAATGTTTCTTAAATACATACATGCATGCATGCATGCGTGTCTATTTATATGTACAAAATAATTACACACAGTGCACACACATATTATGCAAAAAATTTTTTGTATGCGATTAATCACGATTAATCTTTTGACAGCCCTAGTAAAAACACAACCTGGATTAAAACACTGTTTAAAACCAGCTGGTTTGCTCATCTTCAAATCTTGTCAGGCTGATCTGGCAAGCTGGTTTAAAAATTTTTAAGGCTTTTGCTGGTAGTTTAAGGTGTTTTTACATACTACACTGCTTTCTAGCGCCCGCGTAGACATCTTACATAAATCTAATTCAACAATGCTGCTCTCTTTCTGTCCAACAGGCGTAGTGACAGAGGCAGAGTGATTATTTTGGATTTATAGGTCATAAATAAGGAGGAATGGACTCGTGAGGTGTACCACAGCAAAATAAAGGCACTTTAGAGTAGAATAGACAAGAATTGAGTAAATAGCTTCAGCTCTGTGTCTTAGTATAGTCAGGGGATGACCCTTTAAACTGGGATTGCGTTCACAATGAATGGCATACTTCCATACTTTTCCTGCAGGGGATGCAGGACATTTTCTGCAAGCATGGAATACCGGGATGATAAATACATTTGGAAAAATATGCATTATGCAACACAATAAAAAAAATTATTATTACATGACGCTCTGAAATGCTTGACTCTGATTGGCTAGAGGAGGGAGCTCTTTTTTTTTTTAGATAACAACCACCTGAAACTGATAAAACACTGCTTATCCGGTTACTGCAAGTCATCTTAACAGGATCAATTTAATATTAAACTCTATGTAAATATGCATAATTAATAACAAACATGCAGCAGCTTTACCTACAACTTTGTTTAAACACATGATGAATCTATCAGACCAGGAGCAAGGTCATGGCAATAGTTTGTCATTTTAGGCTGAACTAGTCAGATTCAAAGCCAAACCCATGACCTTTATGATAGGAGTGGATAAATTAGTTAAGGTCGCTAAGTACAACTACTTCAACTTCAAGGAGATAAAAACCTTGTGTTGTGCTGGGTATCAGAGAACAGAAAGATGCTGTGTGAGAAGGACGTCTGCTTTCTTAAGTTTCAGAATGGAGCTGTGGAGTGTGATCCTATCACTTTCACAATCAACTGCTGTCAAGGTCACAGCGGAGCTCGATCCTGAAGCCACACGGGCATTGGAGAGCTGAATGTGTTCTTGCTGGCTCAGACCACAGAAGTGCCAGACAATCTAGAGGTGAAAGTTAAACTCTGATGTTTATTCACAATACACTTATACTTGAAGAGATTGGTTTCAAAACGCAATAAACGCCATTTAAAAAAAAATTTGTTACCACCAAAATCAGTATTGTATCAGGTCGGTATTAAAAAGAAAATTCTTAATTTTATTCAAGACTCCAGAGGATCTCATGAAAAACTTTTTATTATTTTACGCAAAGTCAACAAAAATCAAGCAGGACAAAACATTTTACAGCTGATCGCTTTCAAAAAGGTTCAGTGATGACGTCCCAAGGATGACAGCAGCAATGACAGTGTTCTTCATATGACAAAGTTTTTTGATTAATGCCAGTAATGTTTATTTTTTTAATCAATGTATACCACTAGTCAACTAAATGAATATAACATGGCAAAGATGAATGCACATTTAAATATTCATTCAATAAATTTATAGCATTTTGAAAAAAAAACTTGATGCGGAAAAAATAATCAGTTTTTATAACAAATGTTTGAAAATCTTGTTTTATGTTTTTTTTTATGTTATTATAACCTAAATACGCTATGTGAAAGTTTGTAACAGAAAACAGTGGTTTTCATCTTGTCACTTTCTTGGTATAGAAAACATTTTGGATTGGATTTATTGCGTTTTGAAACGTGACTTTAAATTGTAAATTTTGCCTCTCTATCGCCATCTCTGTTTGAAGATTAAATTGCAGGTTACTTTACATATCATTTATCCTTATGTGTATTAAAAAAAATTTGTGTGAAAAATCTGTGGAATGATTTTAAATGTTTTAAAAAGATATCAGAGAATTAAACCTGTAAATATAACAAAATTGCATTTGTAAAATAATACATTTTTTAAAAGAATTACAATGAAAATGAATACACCAAACCAAAATGTCTTTGAATTAAACTGGACCGCGGTAACTAAGTCTTTATTTCATCTTAAATATCAAATGGTTTGTGCTTTCTATTATTAAAAACGTTCACAGCTGTTATATATACCATACAATAAGTAAATCAGTCTTTTGATTCAGTCTATTTCAAGAGTATGGCTTTATAATTCATTTAAACCGGTTCAGTCCAGTAAAGCAAAGAAATGAAATAAATCAATAACCCCATTTAAAGACTCCTGCATAGGAAGCGCTGGATAAGATTAGACTATGATATTAAATTTAGTTTTAGGAAGTATTTATGGCAAGTTAAAAGTAGGAACAGCAGGTCATTTAAACCAACCAGGAAACAGGAAAAGATGTTCATGTATCTCTGTTGGTAGAGCTTATGTGTACAATTACGACACAGACAATACTGATATCTGAATGCGCTGTAAGACGCTTTGCATAAATGTAAAATAGAAAAAATACAGCAAATAAACTTGTCATACATTTTAGGCCAATCTAAAATTCTTAAATTTATGTTGTGCACACACATTGCCAATGGGAAGAACAGGAACGGAACAATATCATGTCGAAATTTGCACTTTTGCTAACCCCACACACACGTACACTGTAGTGGAATGAACATTATGAAGATAATGTGTGTGCTGGACAGGAAAGGTTTATAAAGACATCAGTATATCAGCTCTACATGAGATGCAGGAGTGAGATTGTACAGCCGCACCAGGCAGGGGATAGATTACACCATGAAACCAGTCGATCGTGAGCTGGAGAAATGGGCTGTCATACCAACCTCTTAGTAAAACTTTGCTTCTCTCGCTTTTCCCATTCTTGTAGAAGAAATATCAAAGGAGAAGCTATTGGCTCTATCTTGGTGTTTACATAGGCAGTGAATCATAGTAAGAATAGATGAGCATTTGAAATGAGCGTACATCAGTGTCAGCTCGTGACTGCTCATCCGAGGGGCGCAAATTCAAAATATGTGTTCGGCGTGTCGTGTGTTGCTTGTGTATTCAAAATATGTGTTTGTTACATCATGTGAACCATGTGCATCACGTGTTTTGTCAAGGTGAGTGCCTGCTGCTGCACATGCGTCAAAACCGTTTATGATAAAAGAGGCGCTCACGTTCACAAAATACATGCAAAAGTATTAACAGTAAACTCTGATTACGCATGAGATTATGCGAGTATCTGGCAAACGCGAGCGTCTCTTTTATCATAAACCCTTTAGAGGCATCTGCAGCAGGCACTTATTTTGACAAGACACATGATGCACAAAGGATCACTCGACGCGCAGAACACATATTTTGAAATTACGAACCACACACATGACGGGCTAACTTGTGACGAACTTCACATCGAGTGCCCTCAAAAAAAAAAAAAAAATAGTCACCGTCCGCCACTGGTGTACATATGCATGTGGTGGACACTTACAGTGCATTCAAGCTATATATGTTTTTATTAATATGTCAATAAAAGATTTGCACTGCTAATGCAATGCTTTATCAATTGAGCTACATGAACAAAAGTTTTATTGGAGGCAGCACCGTCAAAATTTTGCATTTTATGTGTACAAATACACGCTGGGTTACTTGCAACCCAGCTTTGGGTCAAAAAGGGAAGAGCCCTATCGATAGGTTGTAATTTTACAA
Organism: Misgurnus anguillicaudatus; assembly: GCF_027580225.2. Lineage (NCBI taxonomy): Eukaryota > Metazoa > Chordata > Actinopteri > Cypriniformes > Cobitidae > Misgurnus > Misgurnus anguillicaudatus. The sequence goes on along the minus strand of NC_073342.2, from coordinate 24,551,430 downwards.
ATGCTGGGTTGCTTTAACCCATTGTTGGTTCAAATATAAAAATTTTCTGAGTTTATTTAACCAAACAGCTGGGTTCGTCCCTTTTTGATCCAATACTGTGTTTAAAATTACCCAGTATTTTTTAAAGCAACACTAAAGAGTTTTTGCTCTTTGCTCCCCCTACAGGTTGGAAGTGGAATTGTCCATTAACACTGTCGTAAATAATTTAGCCTACTGCAGCATAGCTGGCTCTGATTGGATTGTAGGTCTGCCGTAAAGCAAGTTTTTGTAGTTTTCACTCGAACTACAGGACCACGACCTGATGGTTGGAAACTTCTTTAGTGCGGGTTTGGCCAATAGAGGGCTGCAAAGCAAATGCGAAAGTGCCGTTCACCCTGTTTCGAGTGGATGAACGACTCAAACTTTTTTGGAAACGTTATTTTAAGGTAAAAAAACCTCTTTGGTGCTGCTTTAAAGTGCACAGTTACAATCTAATATGTTTTTGCCATCTTGTGCAGTGCATTCTGGAAATAACATTCTTATTTATCAAACACACAAAGGTGTAAGGTGTCCAAGCATATGTTTATATTATTAACACATACATTGCGACATCAATGTTCCACTTTACCTGGCCGTGGCAGTGATGAATAAAGTCTATGGTAACAGATTAAGCATCGCGTTGGTCTCTAAAGAAATCACATTTAAGCAATCAAAAGCACAACCTTTCGTCGATATTCTCATGACATCGACCACACTGAACTTTATCGAGGTACAACTACAAGCATTGATTTAGTGTGGGCCAAAACAACACAATCTCATGACAATTCGTAACTATTTTACAAGGTGGCCAGTTTATAAATTGCAATAAAGGTGCCTCAAATGAATAATAATGTACGCACCTGTCTTTCGAAAACTATTTGATTTAGTTTTGGAGTTTTGGGAATGAACAAACAGTACAGACAGATTTCCAGGGTGCATTATGAATGTCAGAAGTTCAAAGACGATCTAAGTAAAATCTCTCAAATTCAAACTTATTGGTGAAGAGAAAGACTGGACTCAGATCAGCAAAAAACATCAGGTAAATAGCAAGCAGGCAAAAACTAAAAACAACTGTCATAGCCAGCCGACAAACCTCAGCACTTCAGCAAGCAATGGGAAGGTTGAAAACAAACAAACAAACAAAAAACAACAAAGAGAAAGCTAAGCATAAAATATATGCTGAGCATTTGAGAAAAGCACATCATTAATCTTACAAATATCACGAGGATAAGTAAGCTAAATTTAACAATGTGGAGTTAATGAAATAAACTGCAAATTTATCTCAATATAGGTTTGTGACTTTGAAGTGAACATCATTTAAATGACAATTAAGTATCTAAGAGATGGCAAAAGTTGGGTCTGCCATATTATTCACATGGGAGATATAGTTACCTCTAGTGACAATAAACCGCTAGTGTTATTATGTTAACTTACGAAAACATCTTGCTTGCTTTGAAGTTTTCTTCAAACTGTTGCTTATTGTTAATTTTGTTATTATTGTACAGAATGATTTTGAGATACTGTTATTTTCAGTGTTTCCTTCAAAGGTCATGCTGTGACGTGACGTATCAGTCGTATCTATTTCTTCGATCTGCACCATTCGCATGTATATGAATGCAAGTCAGTGGAACTAAAAGTCTTGCGTGACCACGACAAAAGTCATCTTTCTGATTAGATGATTTACAATAATGTTTGCTATAGCACCCCTTGTGGCAACAAGAAATGTGTTTTTGCATTGTGTTCTGGCACATTTCAGAACATAATGTTTGAAATCAAGCTTGCGTAAGTTGAAATATTTAAGTCACAGTGCTCTAGGTTTAAGGTCATGTTGTATAGATAAACTTTAATGCTGTATAGTATAAGTATAGGCCATTAAAAAAAATTATTAATTATTTTGGCTCAATCATAAATTTTTTTTTTTTTTTGATTAATAATATTTCTAAACAAGCAACACACATGTCTGCTACAAATGACCATTTGAAGTTTTTTTCTAGTACTCACCATTCTTGGACAATTACACCAAACGTGACAGAAGTGCAAATGTTACAACTTACCCCATAGGGGGTTAGTTGTAACACTTGCTAAAAATTAAGTTTGCGGTCAAATATTTCAATACTATTTTGTCTGTATACTTGAAATGCATATTGTTTATATATGGTATCTACACTATTCATCCCTCATCTAACCATAGTTCAATTATAAATGGATACAAATGTCTAAATATGTGAGAAAAAGCAGCAAAATTATGACAATTCTTTTTTTTATGTGACCCAGTCTGTAAAAATCATACTAAAGTCTCAAAATCAAATACTAAAATAATGAAAATCAAAGTCTGATTTTAGCCATTGTTTTCATTATGATTTCAATCTTTGACGTGACCTTATTCAATCAATATTAAAGATATGAACAAAAATACATTTGACACACAATTTTTTATAAGACAGGCACATTTATTTTGTTGGCAGCCAGCAATCATTAGTGCGTAGCCAATTTAAAACAATGGCAAGAAGTGCGCTAGCGTTAGCTGTTTTCATATCGTAAGTGCTGAGGGGTTAGTTGTAACACAGTGTTACAATGAACCCCACTGGGTCAAAATATTTTCAAGTCCACCAAAAAAGTTGCTAAGACTTGCAAACATATTTCAAAACAATGCTTTGTTTTAGTCAAAAAGACACGGATTAATATGACATAGCATTGAATTTGGTATCTTACACACCCAAATTATAAACCAAAAAAAACATATGATGAAAAAATGTACCTACATGCCACCAAAACACTCTTTCATCAATAACTCTCGAAAAACATTATACCTTTCCATAAATGTGTGCGAGAGCATCTTGTGGCAGCGTAAAAACAATACTGGAAAACAACTCGCTCAACACTGTGCAACAATCTAAACAGTCCGTGTTACAACTAACCCAGCGTTAGTTTTTGTCCCGCGCACCACTACTACTACCACTCAATGTTACATTTATGCATTTGCCAGCTGCTTTTATCCAAATCAACATTATTTTATCAGTATATGTGTTCACTTGGATCAACCCCATGACCTTTGACTTGCTAACACAATGCTTTGAGCTACAGAAACACTAACGTTAGTGAATGTTACAGTAGAACCAACTTTTTATAGAAATTATAATTGAATTAATTGTACTGACACTCAATCTCCTAAAATAATAATATTTTGTTAATTGCTCACAATTTATTTATTTTTCAGAGTGAATTAACTCTTTAATGGCACCATTTTCATATTTGTGCTAAAATGACAGCATAGAAGTAAAACAGCATGTCTCATCATGGTCCTTGTTTGGATACCAAGTTTGCAGGTTGGAAAAACCTCCATATTGTTCCGGTCAGGAAGCTCTGGTGCCAGCACATGCTAAGAATAGCCTAACGCACATGCTGGATGTCTTAACCCCCTTACTGTCTGCCAGCTCTTGAACTACAACCAGACTCCCTTATGGCAGCACAGTGCCGGTTGTCAGTCTATTTACTGTGATGGTGCTAGACAAAACACGGTATACGTAAAAGCTCATGTGACAAACTGGAGTCATTTTTGGTGATTTATTGTTTTCTATATAAAATTATCTCTAAAAACATTCTGTGAAAATATAGCCTTGATATCTTTAATATTGACTGAGTAGGGCCAAAAAGCCAACCTCCCAAAGTGTTGTGCAAAATCATAAAATGTAGTGTTAATAAAATCGGAGAATTTTACAGCAATATAACTAATGCGCCTAATCTCATAATCAATTTATGAGACTTCAGCCTGGATTTCACAGACAAGGTCACACATTTATTATTATTTTTGCATAACTTAGAGTATTCATGAGCTGAGCCTTTATGTTGTGATGTCACAACCAGCACAGCTTTGCACCCAACACAATACCAATCCACTCAGGTAGAAAGCTGTTCATCTGCTGGGCAATACTGGAAAAACACTAGTCAAGAGAAACCTAATGCTAAATACACACCAAACGCGGGGCATTGCGTTACTCGCTCTAGATTACTCGCGGAATTTAAGTTGAATATACTTGAGTTAAATATTTTCAACTTGGGCGAAAAACGCGTTTGAGGCGAATAGCACGTGTTTTCGCAGGAAACGTGCTGCCCATATCTGATCACATCTATGCATTGACTTTGTATGTAATCTACTCGCGTTTGGTGTATATGCGCCATAAGAGTGTGCGGTCGAGTTTGTGTTGCGTGGCCTATTTTAACTCTTTCGCCGCCATTGACGAGATATCTCATCAATTAAGAGAAAACGCTTCCCCGCCAATGACGAGATTTTCCGTCTTTCCGCAATACCGCTATTTTCCACCAGGTGGATAATATACAACCCGGAAGTAACGCCTCACGTGAAAGAGAAAGAACTCTGTGTATGTTTTAAAGATCGCTCTGCATCTGATCTCTATCAAAAGTCCTTCACAAAAATGGAATTATCTCAGGTTTTTGCTCAAAATTGGGTGTTTTTTAAGAAACCTACACATGTTTGAGAGGTGATTACAAGAGAACTAAGGTCTGGAAGGCATTAAACTTTTGTGAAAATAATGAACAATGAATTAGAGGCTAAATGCCATTGAATTAAAGATAAATACACATCTGAGTTAAATATCTCATTAATTTTAAATGAAACATTTTATTACCATTTTTGAAATATTTTGAAATTATTCAATCACTATAATATTGAAGTAATGCAATATGAATTTAATTAATAACTATATTACAGGCTTCTATAAATAAAATCCCTTAAAGGGCACATCTTATGCAAAATCCAGTTTTACAAGGTGTGTAGATATAAAGGTGTGTTCAGGGGTGCATGCACCAATTTTTTTTAAGGGGGCACAATGTGCACAGCTCACAGAAATGTGTGCATACACAGACATCGAACGAAATATTATAGAGCATTTCCATGGCACTTACATTTCTAACAATCTGAACACCCCTGCTTTCATGCAAAAACCTCCAAAATAAAAGTGTTGACTAAATTTCATATCAAATACTATTCAATCGGAATAATGACATATTGATATCATATTTACATCTGAAACGGCATGTTTTATTTATTTAAGTTTTAATAAATGACTTGTTTAGTTGTTTTATTAATGCATTTTGCACAACAGCTGCATTATCCTATAAAATGAATGTAATTTTAAATCCATAAAGTATATAAACAACAAAAATGACCATGTGATTGTACTTTAATGTTCAATAATGATAAAAAAAATTGTAGATAAAATTATTATAGGAACGCATTATTGCATCAAATTTACCTTATATGTGAGCATGTGTGATTCCGCGCCCCGTGAACTCTGGCGAACTTTGCCGTTGTACCAAGAAGATGAATCTAGAAATCTACTAATATAACGTTGAGACTGTCACATTTTAAACCAGAAATGTTCTACACAGAGGATGTTAACTGCACATTACTGTACTGGGGTTTGGAAATGTTGAGAGCGTTTCTTACACGTTTTAATTCCACAGATAGCAAAACGCAGCAGTAACAGCAAAGAGACCGTGAGCGTGCTCAGACGCTGAGGACGTCTGCGACTGCCCTGTCTGAAGCGCCTGCCGCCCAGAGGTGTAAAGTACTCGAGTAAATGTACTTCGTTACTGTACTTAAGTATTTTTTGGGCTACTTTGTACTTGTACTGAGTATCAAAAATATAAGCAACTTTTACTCTCTACTCAATTACATTTTTGATTGGGTATTTGTACTCTTTACTCCACTACATTTGAAATGACACTTAACGTTACTCGCTACATTGTTTATTCGTCAAATAATAAAAACGAGACGAAAGTGTCAGAGAGTGATGATGGTTAGAATCTGTGGTCGCGAGGTTAGACGGACACACACAACTGAGGGACTTCATAGGCGCTACGCAGGGCAATCGTATGAAATCAAAGTACTGCGAGAGCGAATCAAATGCATATGGAGAAGTCTGGTCTCGCGTTACTTTGATGTCAAACGCTGAATGGCTTGCGTTGAGCCACCGTAGCGGGACATCTGCGTGCTGCGTATGTCATAAACTGTAGAGAAAAGTTAGCGTCTTATCTGAGAGACGAGATAAAGAGCAAACATATGGATGCATATCACATTTGCTTCTGTCAAGGGACAATTTGTTAAACTTGTGATGCTACAATCAAACAAAAGTGAAGCGCGATCGGGTCATCCCGCAACTCAAAGGCAAGCACAAATGTTTTATATACTCTGATGCTACTTTATCAGCTAACCTAAGCTGGTAAGTTACATAACTTGATATAACTTACTATATAAGCCAAAATAAACCAGCGATGTCCTGTACTGATTGCTCAAGTAACTTAAGTGCATTATAAGATTGATAACAAGTGTACAATTTCACTGTCCTCAAATTTAACCAAGTATGCTGTAATGTATTTACTGTAAAGAGGGATGCATGACTAAATGTGCACTTAATGTGAGATAGTGGTGTTACACACTACATGTGTTTTCAATTAATCTTTCGAATGAACAACTTCCTGTTTTTAATATGCATGATCATATTTCTGTTAGTGTAATTTTAGTTTACTGGAATTTTTTAAATATTAAAATTATATCTTTTTATATCTTTAGGCCTATAAGAATATTTGGTAACACTTTACAATAAGGTTCATTAGTTAACAGTAGTTAATGTATTAACTAACTTGAACAAACCATGAGCAATACATTTGTTACATTATTTATTCATCTTTGTTAATGTTAGTTAATAAAAATGTATGCTTTAATTGTTTGTTCATGTTAGATCAGAGTGCATTAACTAATGTTAACAAGATTTTAATGAAGTATAAGTAATTGTTGAAATTAAAATTAACAAAGATTAATAAATGCTAAGTGCAGTTCATTTTTAGTTAATGTTAACTAATGTAGCTAACTAATGTTAACTAATGAACCTTATTGTAATGTGTTACCATATATTTATATCACAAAGTTAGGCTATATATTTTTCAGCATGGCACATTCAAATACACAATGACACTAGACTAAAATTAAATGGGTTTAAATAAAATGTAGCTAATGTTGAATAAAATTAGACTAAAACTAAATCAATTCAGATGACAAAAATATGACTAAAACTAAATTAAATTTTAATCAAAAGACTATGACTATGTTTAATCTGTGTTTGTTCTGCCAGGTCAAAATTTTGAGGTGTTTGATTTCTTTTCTATATTAGGAAATAAAACCTCATAAATAAACTTTCTTAGTTTTCACTGACCTACAATGTCTCTTTGTGTTGATGACTAGTGCATCTTTGAGCCAACATTCAGTACGAGTAAAAATACTTGAGTACTTTTAAATTGGGTTACTTTAATACTTTTACTCAAGTCGTATTTAAATTGGTGACTTGTAACTTGTAGTGGAGTAATTTTTACAGTAAGGAATTTGTACTTTTACTCAAGTATGGCTTTCAGCTACTCTTTACACCTCTGCTGCCGCCAGAATAAAGCAATGTAACACGAGACAAGGATGCAGTACAGAATTGATAATATTGTGCATATTAAACAGATTAAAGGTCAAATAACAGATTAATGGACGCTTCTTTGATTTTAAGGTTGCATGCAAAATCCATTTGGCTAAAAAAAAAAACCAAGGTGGCACGTGCCCCCCTCAGTTTGAATGGGCATGACGCCTCTTGGTGTGTTGGCAGTGTGTAAACCCTATCAACCCTACAATAAAAAAAAATGTACCCTATTCTATGTCCCCCCAAAGCAGTTTCATTAGACATGCTGTTTTGATTCTCTTGTTAATGTGACATCACATAAACAAAGCCCCACCCACGGCCACTGACTGACTTGTTAATTTTACCCAAAAGCTTTTCTAAATGTGTTTGTTAGCATAATGAGGCTAAAAATACTATTGCCTCAGGCTGTATTGAAAGGAATTACATCTATTTTTAACCGAAAGCGCTCACTGTCTTTTGGTAAGGAAGTAAGGAGCTGTAGCTCATTTGTATTTAAAGGTAAACACATGAAAACACATATTTTTTTACCCAAATATGAGCATTTTGGACATACTACACTGAAAAAAATGATTCATTCAATTTACTCAATTTTTTTTAGGTAAGTGGTTGCAATCAATTTATTTAAGCTACATTTAAACAAAAGTTTTTTATTTTATTTTACTTTACTAATATTTTTGTTTAAATGTAGCTTAAATAAATTGATTGCAACCACTTACCTTAAAAAAAATTTAGTATTTTGAATGAATCATTTTTTCAGTGTATAACAAATGACATGAGGGGTATTTAGAGCTAAAACTTTACAGACAAATTCTAGGCATACCTGAGACTAAAATTACATCTTGTAAAAATGGGCATAATATGTGCCCTTTAAATAGAAAATAAAATATAAGTGCTCTTTACATAATGCATTCCTAAAAACTATATTTACACCCCAGAATATTAATTTATGTAAAAATAATAAAAATACTATAAGTTACAACATATCCTTTAAAAGCACTTTCCTCAAACATGAAGCGTTTACTAAATTAATACCCCTACCAGAGAACCTACATTTTGATTGGTAATGAGGATCCATCCCACGATGACACGCGTAACACGAAACTGTCTTTTAACTTGAAAGCGTAATTATGTCGTAATAAGCTGCTTGTAAACAACCTACGGAGTCACGTTTTTTTGGTGGAGTACAGGCTCGTAATTCAAGTCATGCATTATTGAAATGCTAACATTGTTCTATATTGGTCTCAGCCAGTATGCTGACATAATAAATGATCTGTCATTACAGTATGTTTCTATTATTGGCTCTTCTGCTTAGTACAATTAAGGTTTAAACTGCCATCAGAAGAGTACGCATAAGATACCTCTATCATTCTTGACGTGTTTCACTTATGACTCAGACGAGAAGCATGACCTGCTCTCACTTTCTGCTGGCAGTCACTCAAGACAGAAACAAAGGAACTGTATAGCTGGTGGGGTCAAACCGTTGAAACCGGAGAGATCAGCGATACTACGGTAATCTAAGTGAGATCAAACCATGAGCTTGTTTATACAGTATGTACATTTTTACAGTTGTGATTAGTTTCTGTCATTGTGAAATATTCACTGGAAATTTCTTTTAACAAAAACAAAATGCATTTACATCATTATTTATGAACATTCTGATCATTTTTGCAGTACAAGAGTGTAAAACATGGCTGTAATTATGCAGCTGGTTGCCAGTAACTTACTGTAGAAGATAAAGACTGAAAATATTTCATGTTCATTTTAACTTTGAACAAACTGTTGCCAGTAAATAACATAAATGTAAAATCTACAGTAAGTTACTGGCAACAGCTGCCAACAATACTGTAATTTCTACAGATTTTTTACAGTGTATGTATCTTGAAAAATTAGCTGTAATTATGCAGCTGGTTGCCAGTAACTTACTGTAGAAGATAAAGACTGAAAATATTTCATGTTCATTTAACTTTGAACAAACTGTTGCCAGTAAATAACATAAATGTAAAATCTACAGTAAGTTACTGGCAACAGCTGCCAGCAATACTGTAATTTCTACAATTTTTTTTACAGTGTAGGTATCTTGAAAAATTAGCTGTTATTATGCAGCTGGTTGCTAGTAACTTACTGTAGAAGATAAAGACTGAAAATGAAGAGTTTTGTTGCAAAACGAGATAAATCCATTTTTGAACATTTTTGTCAAAACATGTTTATTATTATGTTATCATGTAATTATTTTGTTTTATGGTGCTACTTAGCTGTATTTTTGTAAGTTATGAAGGTTTAAATCAAAACAAACCAACTGCAGTTGCATTGAAATTAATTGGAATGCACAACCAAAAAACAAGATTTCTGAACAATTAAAAAAATGGTGGTTATCTCGTTTTGCAAAGAAACTCTTCAAATATTTCATGTTCATTTAACTTTGAACAAACTGTTGCCAGTAAATAACATAAATGTAAAATCTACAGTAAGTTACTGGCAACAGCTGCCAGCAATACTGTAATTTCTACAGATTTTTTTACAGTGTATGTATCTTGAAAAATTTGCTGTAATTATGCAGCTGGTTGCCAGTAACTTACTGTAGTAGATAAAGACTGAAAATATTTCATGTTCATTTAACTTTGAACAAACTGTTGCCAGTAAATAACATAAATGTAAAATCTACAGTAAGTTACTGGCAACAGCTGCCAGCAATACTGTAATTTCTACAGATTTTTTTACAGTGTATGTATCTTGAAAAATTTGCTGTAATTATGCAGCTGGTTGCCAGTAACTTACTGTAGTAGATAAAGACTGAAAATATTTCATGTTCATTTAACTTTGAACAAACTGTTGCCAGTAAATAACATAAATGTAAAATCTACAGTAAGTTACTGGCAACAGCTGCCAGCAATACTGTAATTTCTACAGATTTTTTTACAGTATATGTATCTTGAAAAATGAGCTGTAATTATGCAGCTGGTTGCCAGTAACTTACTGTAGAAGATAAAGACTGAAAATGAAGTTTCGTTGCAAAACGAGATAAATCCATTTTTTTAATTTTTGTCAAAACATGCTTATTATTGTTATCATGTTATTATTTTGTTTTATGGTGCTACTTAGCTGTATTTTTTAAGTTATGAAGGTTTAAATCAAAACAAACCAACTGCAGTTGCATTGAAATTAATTGGAATGCACAACCAAAAAACTAGATTTCTGAACAATTAAAAAAACGGTGGTTATCTCGTTTTGCAATGAAACTCTTCAAATATTTCATGTTCATGTAACTTTGAACAAACTGTTGCCAGTAAATAACATAAATGTAAAATCTACACTAAGTTACTGTACAGCTAGTTGCCAGTAATACTGTAATACTGGCAATTTCTACTGTAATTTCTACAGAATTTTTTTACAGTGATGAATGATGTTGATCGGATTTGTTGTTAAAACTTTTATCAAAATTAAAGTTTTGTACTGTAACATTTTTACACTGTGTATTATCACGATTGAAGTGAGAAGCGGTTTATCTATCCACATTGAATGTAAAACTGGTGTGCCCCCATGACAAACAAATTCAATGAGAAATATTTGATGTTTAGTACAGATGTGGAGCAAGATTTTGCACAAATAAGATTTCACTAGCTGCATTTCAATTACCCTTTAAATTGCGCAAATTGACATTGCAAATTAAAATTACGCTTATTGGAAACAAATTCAGGCAATTTGAAAGAGGTGTATTTGGCAAAACTGCAGTTTATTGGCATTTTCAGGTCACCTGATGCAAGTAAGTCAAATTGTTATTATTATTAGATGACGTTTTATGTATATAACCTCCCATAAAATAGCTCAATACATATCTGCTTTAAAGTATAAAAAGCTTTCCTTGGCATTAATGTTTGGATAACACTCCTACATCTCTTTTGATTTCAAATAATGTACTATTAACTCTAAAAAACACCTATACGTTGCGGCTCTTAAGTCTTTCCCTGCCAGCGTTTTTAAAAATGTTGCCAACCAGCGCTAGCATTTTTTATGATTTTTACAAAAGTAAAAAAAATGTTCTTCTTTAAATATATAAACATGCAATATATCAAATGAAAGAACAGACCCTCTGCTTTTATCACCTCTCAAATATGGGTAGGTTTCTTCAAAAATACAAAATTTTGAGCAAAAGTTGAGATAATTGCATTTTTGTGAAGGACTTTTGATAGAGATCAGATTCAGAGCGATGATTTTCCCTAAGGGATTGCTTCCGGGTTTATAAGTTGTGTAAGAGCGGCACCTGGTGGATAATAGAGTAAATACGGATTGCCGGAAAAACTCGTCATTGGCAGGGAAGCGTTTTCTCTTCGTCAATGGCGGGGAAAAAGTTAGGTATAAGATGCTTTCCTTGGGATTAATGTTTGGATAATTCTCTTACGTCGTCTCCTTCAGTTAAAAATAATCCCTTTTGCGGTGGATGTGATATTAGTAAACTTACCAACATCAGTCAACGTGTTGTTCGGAATGACTTATCGCGAGAGGAAAAACACGGTATTTTTCACACAATTTACTTATCTGTACACAGCTGTTTTTGCTGTCCTACACTGTAAAAAATGTCTGTAGAAATTACAGTATTAATGGGTATTACTGGCAACTAGCTGCCAGTAACTTACTGTAGATTTTACATTTATGTTATTTACTGGCAACATTTTGTTCAAAGTTAAATGAACATGAAACATTATTTGACTTTATCTTCTACAGTAAGTTACTGGCAACCAGCTGCAAAATTACAGCAAATTTTTTAGAGTATAAAAAACGGGCTGATGTCTTCCTTGTTCTATGAAGTCCCTCCTTCAGAAATACGTATCGAGTTCTGATTGTGTAGTTTGTTGTGATTCGATAGCAGCTTACCTTGCCGTTAGCTTAGCTGGCAACTGACGTATTCCTGTGGGCGGAGTTTATTCAAAATACTGTTCTAGTGACGTCATTAAAGCAGGAAGTAGAGGGCTGTAGACCAAACCCACCGTTCGCTGTAGGCTTTGAAAGGCGAATTCTGTTACAGAAAATATATCACCTGGCAGTGAACTTTGAGCTTTATCATTTTACAGGTATTATTTATGCTATTATAGCAACATTACACACAAACTAGGGTTTAAAAAATGGGATCAGAAAGAACGTGACCTTTAAACCGTAAATATAGATCACAACAAGCTGCTTGCACAAATAACTTATGGTGTTGTTTTCTTAAGGAGGAAAGGCTTTTTTAAATATCATCCAAACCTTTTCATGGGCAGTTACAATGTAATTGTACGATTTGAATCTCAAACAATTTGTAAGCATATCACTTAAAAAAGTGAGTCTCTGTGCTGATATCTCAAAAACACACTCACAAAATGACACACTTGGGAGTTGAGGGTGCACATGGACCATCTGTCACACACAAACAAACACACACGCACGTGGCTTGTGGACAGTGCGACACCTGCCATAATTAAGCTTATGGTGTTTGTCAACTTTCCCTGCGTGTAGCAGAGCATCGCGCAGCGCCCGTCCACCATGAGTCACGATACCCAGACGGGACTGTAGTGTCGATCGCCAAAAAACCCAGTCAGCACTGAGGTCTGAGTGCTCCACACTACCAGCATGCATTGCGGGTGCCAGATGATTTTTTTAAAGCTACATTTGCACACTTCCCGCAGAGGAAAACAAATACACCCACTGAAATCTGGCATTTTTAGGTAGGTGTGAAGTAGTCAGGACAAAATAAGGAGAATCCAGAGAACCTCTAGTGGCAAATACGCGGCATGTGAAATCACAATTGTTTTTAGGAAAATGGGAACGCATTTTGTCAAGTTGCGTTAAATAGATATTTTTATGTCGCAAAACATGGAAAGGCTAAAATGTATGACAATCAGTAAACTTAACAGGTTTAAGCTGATGTGATTGTTTACGGCCAAGGCCAGGATTAGGTTTAAGATACAATTTAAAGCCCGATTTATAGTTGTGCATAAGTTCTACGCCGTGCGTAGCCTGACGTGCACCTCGCAAAAATTTTAACAGCGCATAGATCTACGCGGACCGCAAGCGCTGTGATTGGTCCACCAGAACCCCTCCCGTCAGGTAAAAAAACTGCATCATAGGTATTTCCGTTTGTGACGGTGAAAACAAAGATGGGCCAAGTTGAGGAGTGATTTAACACAAACTGCAACAAAAGTCGCTGTTTATTTACTTCCATCATTGCTGGTCTTCTCAAATTATACACAACAAGTTTCTGTTTCTTCTTTGTTTGTGGGTTAACTTGCAAAGCTTCTTCTTATTTGACGGTCGTGCTGCTACTGTGGTTACACGCGTGGTTACTGCCTACCAGCGGTCTGCGTGTGTGTTTGCACGTCGACGCGGACAACGACGCAAAAGTATAAATGAAAACCGAAGCAGAACCTACGCCGTAGGACCTACGCACAACTATAACGAGCCCTTTAGGCAGTTAGAAGTCATACGTTTTATCACAGCAGAATTTCTGATTTGTTTCATGACATTAGTTTCGAAGATAATTTATACTTTTAACATTATGATTTCAATATTATCCGTACAAATGTATACAGAGACCTTAAAAGTTTCATATATACCAGCCTGATCTCACGAGAATTCGTAAATACTTTACAAGTTGGCTAATTCGTATGAATTCATACGAATTGCGCAAAAACGTTGGATTATCATAAAAAACAACAATAACGAAACCCAACTCCTAACCCTGCACCCAACGTCACCGGGGTCAAAGCAAATCGTACAAAAATGTATAAATGTGGTTGAATTAATTACTACGAATTAGCCACTTCGTAAAATACATACGAATTGCCATGAGATAGCGTTATATATAACGATCTAATATTGTGTCATGGTCGATTTAAGATTTATCCACCCCTAAAGGCATCAAAAAACAAAATTAACTGTGATTGGTTGCTTTACTGTATATGTTGGTCCAAATGTATAGTTTTGTATCTAAATAAGCCAGAGAGTGAACCTGAATTTATGCTGATAATCAAAAGTCTGGTTTCACTAGAGTTACACAAGCATAAAAATTATCTAAAAAATGTTAAAAATTATTCAACAGGATGATATGAATCACAAAGGCATGCGAATCAACAACTTAAAAATGCTATGAATGGCAGCGGTCCCTTTTAGCAGCTTTGTTAAACAATTTAATAAAGACTTAATGTATAATAAACTGTAAGTGTATTCAATAATATATACGAGCAAAACCAAGTTACTATATTTATTATTAATTGTACATTAATTAAATATATAAAATATAATAAACACTAATCGATCCACAAATCTTTACCAGAGCTTTTTTTCAAAACAAGGTTTGGCAATACAGTTACGCATTATGTATCATTTCAGCGTACCAATTGTACTATAAACAAATTCCTTCAAAGTGCTTCCTATGTCAGACGCAATCCTGTATTACGATCATTACTATTCTAGATACGACTAGTATTGTTTATACGACAACTTGGGACCTATATTTACCCCGCCCCTGGCAAGCATTAAACAAATTCCAGAAATACCTGTTAAAAGTCAGTATCGTTGATCTAAGTGAGAGAGACTCAGTATGCAGTCCTTCCTGATTTTTTGGATATCTGAATATGTCTCTTAAAAATAAAAGATACCCCACAGGAGTGAAAGCAAATCAGATAAAATTTTATAAAGGTGGTCGTACGAATACAAATGAGCCTTCTCATAAAAAACGAACACTTAAAAAAATCTTTGCTCCCTCAGAATTTTTTGTAAGTCATTTCAACTTACTATTATTTATCTATCTAATATCTTTTCTATTTACTTACTAAGATAAATAATATTAAGTAAATATAACTTGTAAATCTGAATTGAATGAACCAAAAATTTAATTTTTTTACAGTGTACAAATTGCGAATAGTTTGTGTTTGAGGATCTTATTGCTTGTAAATGCCCCAATAAAAGCTAAATATGCACTGTCAAAAAGATTTGTTGGTTCACCTAAAAAGGTAAGTTTCCTGATAGCCTTAAAATTTTAAGTTCATTCAACTTAAAAAATATTAGTTGAGTTAAAAAGTTGTGTAAAATTGTTGTGTCAACTAATATTTTTAAGTTAAATAAAATAAATCTATTAGGGCAACCAGTTAACTTACTTTTTTAAGTTAAACCAACTTTTTTAAAGTGTGGAAAACTAGCATCTTTTAAAGAAAAACTATTTATAAACAAACTAAATAATGTTTGTATTCATTTATCAAAACTTGTATTTAGGATTAATTTTACACTTTAAAAAATGCTGGGTTGTTTCAACCCATGGTTGGGTCAAATATAAACATACAGCAGTGGCGACCCTTGACTTTTTTATTCAAGGGCGCATGATGCGTTCGTCACAACATGTATGTAGCCCCGTCATGTGTGTGGTTCGTAATTTCAAAATATGTGTTTGGCGCGTCGAGTGAACCTGTGTGGATCATGTGTCTTGTCAAAATAAGTGCCTGCTGCAGACACGTCTAAAGGGTTTATGATAAAAGAAACGCTCACGTTTGCCAGATACTCAAATAATCTCACGCGTAATCAGAGTTTACTGTTAAAGGAGTGTCTTGCGAGTATTTTGTAAAAGTAAGTGTCTCTTTTATCATAAATGGTTTTGACGCATATCCAGCAGGCACTTATTTTGACAAAACACTCCGAAAACATATTTTGAATTTGCGCCCCTCAAAAGAGCAGTCACGAAACGCCACTGCTAAACAATCCAGCATTTTTGGAGAGTATACCTGTAATTTATAGCAATTTAATATTTTTTAATGAAGTAAAAAGCAAGTGTTTTTGCTACAGTATGTGGGATCCACTAAGTAGTTTCTACTCTCTTACTAGTTCAAGTCTGATAACTAAATAAAACTCAGGTAAGAATTAGGGCCATATTTAAGGCGGCTAGCTGGGTGACTGTGTGTGTGTAAACAGTTTGGTGCTCCTTTCCTACCCGTCCTGGTTCTCATCTTCATCCAAATTGGAAAGCAGCTGGGATCCGGCCAGCGAGAGGTCCAGGGCAGCTAGCGGAAGATCCCTGTAGGCGAAGCTGACCAGCTGTACTGGAGCCATGCACTGGCCCTCATCCTCCACCTGCTGGGAGATCACCTCCAGATCTGGAGCTGTCGCCTGCTGAGGGGGCCTGGGGACACATGGTGAAATCTACTCTATTGTTTTGTTGCATTAATCGAGTTATTCGTGAAATTCGTGAAATTTAGTGTGAAGGACCACAAACTAAATGAAATCACCTGTTAAAGTCAACATGAATCCAAGTCTTTACTTTTGTATTAATGTTGGGGATGATTCATCCAGACAAGTAATTCCAAAGAAAAATATGTATTATTCATCAAACCAAATTACTCCCACAACTTTAAAGATTTTGTGATGTCACCAAGCATTGTTTTAACCTCACCCATTCAACTGAAACCAGTTTTTTTTTAATAAAACCCATTCAATAAAGTCAAGTCCCATTCTACGTATGCAGTAAAATGGGTTTTGAATGTTTCATGTTGACTTTAAACAGGCAAAGATGGCAACAAATACATAATAAGTGTATAAAAATAGAGCAATAAATTAAGCAATAAATAGGTGTCCTCGGATCAACATTCTGCACAGGGGGCCACCATCTACGGGCATAGCTTAGCATAATCCATTTAATCTGATTAGACCATTAGCATCGCGCAAAAAAATAACCAAAGAGTTTCGATATTTAACTCTAGGGGAGCGGAAAAATTTGTACATTTTCAAAAAAAGTGGAGTGTTCCTTTAAAGAAGGTATAAGAAAATAAAGGATATGTATGATAAAGTAACTCACGTGGAGTTGAAATACAGATGAGAAGCGTCTTATTACAATAATGCATAACGCACAAAATCAAACGCGAGAACTGAATCAAAGACAGCTAAATGTATTCCCACAGATTACAAACTACAGGTGACTACACAAGTACCAGTAAGATCCTACAAATACTTTAATGTCAGTTATTGATTTTTATCAGGGCTGTCAAAAGATTAATCACGATTAATCGCATACAAAATAAAAGTTTGCATTTCCATAAAATATATGTGTGCACTGTGTGTAATTATTTTGAATATATAAATACGGACACATGCATGTATGTATTTAAAGGAGTATTCCACTTTAAAGATGGGGCCCATTGACTTACCATAGTATTTTTTTCCTACTATGAAAAGTCAATGGACCCTATCTTTAAAGTTGACTACTCATGCGTGTGTGTGTGTGTGTGTGTGTGTGTGTGTGTGTATATATATTTTATATTACATATAGATTAAAAATATATACATACATAACGTTTTTCTTAAATGTACACATGTATGTATTTATATAAAAAAAACTAATTACACACAGTAAACACACAAATATATTATGCAAATACAAACTTTTATTTTGTATGCGATTAATCGCGATTAATCTTTTGACAGCCCTAATTTTTTGCTAAAATAAAGGACTATTAACTTTGTTGAGTAAGTATAAAAATTGTATATTTCAAATATATAAATATGTGAACTACGATTAAGAATGGGACATTATATTAGAGTTTATATTACGTAAAAAGGGCCAATAATAGTGCTCAGAGATGTATGAAACCTCAATGGCCATGAAACAAATGCATGAAAGAAGATTGTGAAGCAGCATCCCACACGATTCCTTCCTAAACCCGCAATATTCATCACTGTTGGACCATCATGCGTCGCGTCCCACAATAATGAGGTATCTGGAGAATTTCAAAGCACAATATTGTGGAAAACATCTCAGTCCCAGTGTTGGATGTCATGGCCTATTCTGCCCGGGTTTGCCTTTGATTTATTGGATACAGAATGCTGATTCATCTCACGTTTGCAGTCTGGGATTGCTGTTCTCAATCTCAGTGCAAACAAGGCAATTAATGTACACTTCTACAAAGCTTGCAATTCACATTTTGCTCTGGGAAAAACCCTGTAGCCTTCAAGACTTTGGCTTGTGATAGGGGAATAACCTTGACTTATATACGTACATATACAGCTGCATTATTTTGACATTAAAGATATTTTTGCAATTCACAAGATTAAGCAAAGTTGGTATAAACCAGAAAGCCATTTCTTGTAATTCCTTTAAATTATGACATTTGAACACCTTATTTGATTATACAGCACTGTTTGCATCTTAATACGAAAAGCCAACATATTTACATATTTGTAAATAATTTTGTACAAAAATTTAAGTATTTAAAATGTTCACACAAAACACACAAAAATCTGTAAGCCGACAACACTGAAAAAAAAGATTCATTGAATTTAATCATTTTTTTAAGGTAAGTGGTTGCAATCAATTTATTTAAGCTACATTTAAACAAAAAAGATGGGTAAATTAAAACAAAATATAAAACTTTTATTTAAATGTAGCTTAAATAAATTGATTGCAACCACTTACCTTATAAAATTGATTAAATTCAATGAATCATTTTTTTTCAGTTAAGGATCTACTGATCTACTGTATTCAGTACTAACAAAATAAGCAGGAATGTATGTGATAATATGCAATTCATAATGATAATGTACACTCAAAAGTGCAATCAATACTTAAGGTCCTTAAGATGCCTCTACCAAGGGCACAAAAAAGGCAGAAGTATAGAGGTGCATGAATGTAAGTTTTGGCTTCTGTCCCAGACATGCTGGATGACAGGAGATATGTAATTAAGACGTGAACCAATAGGGAAGCTCATATAAGTTCAGAACAGAGACAAACCGAATTAATATTGTAAATAGACAGGAGGTCAGTGGAGAAACATCGTGGAAATGTTTCTATGGGGAGAAAACCTTCTGCTGGTTTGTATCCGCACATACATGTTGTGTATTGAGCAAACAATGCATAAAATATGAAAGAGTGATTAAATAATTAAGCACATTTCATGAGCATCACAATGTCAGCTTCATATTTCAGCCCAAAATATAAAAAGTGACAAAATAAACAAATAAAATGAAGCATAAAATTAATACAATTTTGCGTTTAAAAGACGTCTAGCAAGCGTCCAAAAACAGCCCAGATGTCTACGCTAAACAAGATCAAATTTAGGCTGTCGGTGAATAGAGGTCTAACCCCAAAATAAAATAAATAAATGAAACCAAACACATCGTTATCACTGTTGACTTTGCTTACATGATGGAAAATCATGCATCTTGCAAGTTATTTAGGCAAAAACAAACATTCAAGTTTATTTTATTTTGGCCAAGAAGTGGTTACTCAAAGCCAGACCATATCAGGTCTATAGTTAACCTATACGTTGAAGTGACGGCTATATATGTATATATGAACCCATTCTCACCAAAAAGCGTACAAATGACACGCAGTGTGATTATCGTGCAATAGATACGCCAAATTCCGATTTTGCGTGCATATGATACACCAGTCCTTCCCATTCACTTATATGGCGAATCTTTTCGTGACGTTTTATTTATTGTTTTCTCATTTGTTTTCTGTTTTTTTACCATTTTCG
Organism: Misgurnus anguillicaudatus; assembly: GCF_027580225.2. Taxonomy (NCBI): domain Eukaryota; kingdom Metazoa; phylum Chordata; class Actinopteri; order Cypriniformes; family Cobitidae; genus Misgurnus; species Misgurnus anguillicaudatus. The sequence goes on along the minus strand of NC_073342.2, from coordinate 24,531,446 downwards.
CTTGGGTTTAGGGTTAGAACAACTTTTTATTATATAAAAATTACATCCTAACCCAAACCCCAACTCCAAGCGACCATGGCTTAAATATAGATAAAAACATAGAGTAACCTGTATATTAATGCTTAAACAAATGTGAAATCTAACCCTAAACCCAAGCGAAAATGGTTTAAAAAACAGAAAACAAATGAGAAAACAATAAATAAAATGTCACGAAATGATTCGCCATATAAGTGAATGGGAAGGACTGGCGTATCATATGCACGCAAAATCGGAATTTGGCGTATCTATTGCACGATAATCACACTGCGTGTCATTGGTACGCATCTTGGTGAGGACGGGCAGGTATATATATATATATATATATATATATATATATATATATATATATATATATATATATATATATATATATATATATATATATATATATATATATATATATATATATACAGGGTGCGATTTGTGAAAAAAACAGAGGGGGGGATGTTTTCATAGGCGTCTATTTTGGCGATGGTGGGTACCCACCATATTTCGTCATGAGTCATTTTGTACCCACCACTAGTTTTAACTTTTTTGACTGTTTTCAGTGGTTATGAAGAGCAATATGAGAGAGAAATTTGGTAATCATTGTCCGACCTAACAAAAATCCGTTATAATATTATTATTATGTTTTATATATTTCTAATTAAAATATTTCTAATATTCAGAAATGCGCTCTCCGCTCACGACCTCTGATCGGAACAAACCCGAACTTCACTGTCTGCTGAACTTGAGCAGAAACATAAAAATATAACCAGCTTTTCAAAATGGTTTTAAAACTAAACATTTATACTATTTTAGCACAAATTATGAGCTTATTGACGATTTTTTATAATTCTTGACATAATGTAGGTATGATGACAAAATTTTCAAAAACCCCAAAACTCTAAATTTATCACATGACTAGACAGAGCAGACATTCCCATTTGCAAAGAAACAAGGATTGTAAAAATCTGTTGAGTATTGAGAAAGTTATGATATTTTTAATATTAGAAATCAGGGAAAAAGTTATATATGGATGTCTATGGAATGTGTGTGACCGAAATGCTGCTTATTCACAAGTTTTTGCTTGTAACTTTCTCATTTTATCAAATATTTGCATGAAATTTTAACAGAAGGTAGAATTTTGTTAGTACTTTCAAAATATATTATAAACATTTACTGTTTTAGTTGGAATAGCAATCAAACTTTAGTTGGAATGTGCATCAGACCCATGGTAACCATGGTTTTTAGAACGATTCCTGCAGTGGACGTTCTGACAGAGCGTTCATTGTAGTCTATTAATAGATACGTGACTACCAAATTTCCGCGGTTTATTTAAATACCTTCTCCACCATAGACTCAGACTACAATGTTTCAGGACCAAGATAAAAGATATTTATTTGGGTCCATCTACCTTTCATTAGAGACCAGAGCTTAGTGGAAGCACCCGGTTGAAACTGACACAAATGTTTAAACAGTTGCTGTGAATCAAAAACACCTCCGAGTTGAAAGTTAAAAATATCAAACGCTTCCGGTGGTCGGACTTGACCTATTTATTGTCGTATTTAGTAAAAACATACTACAACCTTGCGGCGAAAAGTGGATATTGCATGACACACATTTAAAAGTACTGCGTGGGCTGAAACAGATTCTTCGACCCAGAAATTCGCCGCGCGTGCCCGCGATGTCAGCATTGCTACATAATGCGTCTCTGTCCACAGCACATTTCAAAACATTTTAATTCACAAAAATAAATCATGAGAACATGAACTCATCACTGCATTTGCAGGAATTGTAAAATCTTTTTTCTTATTAACTCATGAAGCAGCCTAACGCAATATTTTAACTCTAATAGCTTATCTTTCCCCACACATATGAACTGTGATCATTCACAACGAAAAAACACGCAAGAATTAAATCTTGAATGGCTCAACTATATGGCACAACGTAGTGTCAACTTAAACATAAATATGAACAATGTATTGATTGCAAAGTTAAACCATTACAGTAGAAACTGTTTTAATGCTGCTTTTAAAGTAATAACATTAACTTTACACCGCGATGCTGAGCTACAGTGAAATGATAGAGAAGTCAGATGCATTATGTGTTAGTCACTTATTCTCATTTGCGCAAACTGGACGCGCCCGCGCCTCGCTAAACGCCTCATCGGCATGTATCATGTGTAACTTCGGCCATTCTCAGTGGTGTGACTGGGACACCAACTCTGCTTGTCATCATAAACAGATAATCAGATTGTTATGTTTATTCCCGCTTTATTAATATGCGGCTGAATATGCTGCATTTCATCGTTTCGACACACAGCTCCATAACCATCTCCAAGTGTTGATAGGCTATTACTCGTGAGGTGTAACCAATCAGATAGCGCCGTGGGCGGGACAATGAGCAAGTCTGCAGAGTGGTGAATTCAGAGATGCTGCGCGGCAGCTGTATCATCAGAGCCAGCCAAAGTACCGCATTTTAAAACAAAATTGACTTTAATCAAACCACGGATCCGTGATAAGTTTTGTGATCCGTCTCGCCACTAGTGTAGGAGCACTGATCACTTTGAGGGGGGGATAAATTTATCCCCACCGGGGATAAAAATAATTAAGCAGAGGCAGGGATACATTGACCAGAAAGGGGGAAATCCCACGCATCCCCCCTGGCAAATCGCACCCTGTATATATATATATATATATATATATATATATATATATATATATATATATATATATATATATATATATATATATATATATATATATGTATATATGTATATATGTATATATATGTATATGTATATCCGCACATGGATTAGCTTAAGCCAGGACAAGGGCCTTAGTTTAGTTAGGAAATTTAACTAGTTTTAACAAACATGCCTTACAAAAACATCACTTGTGTGCATTTTCAGGCAAAACAAAGGGCGCCGATGTATTTTAACACATGTCAGTGCAAGTTGTTTTCAGTGTGGACAGCCCTTACATTTATTTTAGTTTAAGACTAGTCTAATCCCTGTCCGGGAAACCACCCCATAGTGTTTAAAACTGCACTGTAAAAAACGATTTAATTTTACGGAATTTTACCGTTTTATTTTACATTTTTCCATGTTTTTTTTATAAATACAGTAAAAAATTGTAAAATTAGATAAATAGATGGCAATTTTACATATCCACTATAAAATCACATTTGCTCTTGCTCAATTTCACCAGCAAACATGTTGTTCCTAAGGAACGTTCCATAGCATCAGTGTTTTGGTCACACTTCTCTCCAAAATGTCTTTTCGCACCCTTCATGCCGTCTGGCTGAGAAAGGATGGGCTCAGCATGTGCCGACTGTCCCCCTGATGCTATCTGCATGCTTGGCATCATTTCCTACAGATAGCTAACAGGACTCTAATCTGTCCTGACATGCACAAACTGTTCAGGGCATCAATATCACATTTCCAAATAACCATATGCAAAGGCATAGCGCTGTCAGGTAATGACAGGTGTTGCCTGGCGAGTGGCAGGACGCCCACTCTAAGTTTCTGTTCGTCATACCGCAAGACAAACAGGAGGAGAGAATGTGGATATAAAGTCAATTTACATTTGTCGAATCAATATACAAAACTATTTTCAAGTGAATAAATGCAACTAAAATAAATGTGACTGTCTTATGGAAAAGTCTCATAATCTATTTTTAAGATCATCAAAGTTTGATTTCAATCTTTGACATGACCTTACTCAGTCGATATTAAAGATTTATGTTCTTTACATTATGTAGGATGCTTTTATGTAAGACATTCAAGGCATCTTGAGATATTTCCTATACATACCTGCACTGTCTGAACTATGTTATCTCTCTCTCTCTCTCTCTCTCTCTCTCTCTCTCCAGTGAGTTTACAACGCGACTCATAAATCAGTAGGAGAGAATCAATACAAATAAATAAGAAACCAGCCCAAAGGGACGACAATTAACTCAAACCCACTCGTTTTACAGGTTACTACCGTTTTTAGCTTTATAGGGGCATTAAATCATAAACAAAAGATGGTTAACCAAATACCCATTCAAAATATACCTCAAAATAACAGTGTTTGCTTAGACAATAATGTTATGCTTGAGGTGACAAATATGCTTTGTTCTCAAAAATCTGACCTGTTACTGCATAAACTGGACAAATTTTGTAGTGGCTAATCATTATCATCACAAATGCTGAAGAACTCAAAACATATATGTTTAAGAACATAATGGACACTTGGGATGGGATTGACCATCCCAGTCTCCATTTATTTTCATTATGGAAAAAAGTTTGACATAATTTTTTGCAAGTTCTCCTTTTGCATTCTACGAAAGTAAGATATAGAAACTCATATAAAGAGGTCTCATTATAAATTTTTTACAAGGTGGTTAATTCATATGAATTTTGTACGATCGCATTTGTTTTAATAATCTCATTTGATTATGTATATGGGTCAGTGAAAAAAACAGCTTGGCAAGATGAGAAATTAATTAAAAAAACTTGTTTTAAAAGCACGCATCAGGTTTATTTCAATGCACAGTGTATTTATGTTAATTTTATGCAATAAAATTACATTTGCACCATTTTTATTAAAGTTAAGACTGAATAGACCTGAAAATGTCCAATGGCGTAACTGCCAATTGTGCCAAAGAATGAGAAATATTAAAATTTTATCCACCTTGATGGCATGTAAGCGTAAACATAAAAAAATTAAAATATTATTTTATTAGTTATTTTTAAATTTAAATTAATGCATTTTTGTAATATTTGTCCTGACATATGCCGAAAAAAGCTCAGCTTTCTAAATAACCTTGATGTAAAAATGTATGTAAAAAATACACTAAACTAGATGATTATTTTTTAATCCAAATTTTTTATGAATATATTTATATTTTAATTAAAAAAATACTAGTTACACCAATTGACACAGACCGGTTACACCACATTGGCATTTTTGCAATTATCCCCCAAATATTCGTTCAAAATGAAATAAAACCAGAAATTTTAGACTTAGTCCTCAAAAATACAATGTATGCAAGTCGTCTGCAATTTATTTTGAAATTTAAACCCTTTTACATTTAATTTATCCATACGGACACAAAATAATTAACGTCACAGCATTGACCCTTATGTACATTTCAAACGATCAGCATTCTGCACATTTTTTTGGTTTGGGGTGGCTTCATTATTTCTTTTTAAAATATTTATATATCTTGGTTTGATTCACATTGTACAAAATCATACACATTAGCCACCTTGTAAAATAGATGAGGCTGATGCTTCACATACACTACAGTACATTGTAATATGATACTGCTCATTTATAGATGTAGATGCACTAATCTTCTGCTAGGATGCAGAAAAGCTCTGACAGCAAAGTGAAAGCAGCTTTCACTGAAAAATGTGGAGCTCAACTGAATGTGAACCGATCTGAATCCACACGAGGTGACTATTGAATCTCACTACCATGCAGTGAAATCTGATATCTGTCAGGGATTGGATGTTCAGAAGTTATTTGTCCCCGTATAAATGTTACGTGGCATTAATGTAAATGAAGAAAAAAGTTTTGATGATAAATATTGTTATTATTTTATATAACTAGAGAGTACAGTACAGTATAGTAGTTTTAGTACAGAATTGCAACTGTTTAGCATAGCATTATTATACTTGCGTCTGTGTAAAGTGGTTGTTGGCTGCTACACCAATGCAACACTTCTATTCATATGCTGTTTTCATGGGACATAACGTATAAAAATGTGACAATTAATGACTTTTGCACTTTGTGCAGCAGAGTTGGAGTCATTTTACTATTCATACTGAGACGTAATCTAAGTGAGGATAAAATAAGCAGGGACGATTTGGAGAAAACAGCTTCAGTAAACAAATACTGCATCTCTGAGAAATGCATGTAAAAGTTTCATTTTTATAAGCACACTTTTGTACAGATTTGAGTTATGAGAATCTGTGACTTATGAGACAATAAAATGCAGTTTCAGCACAAGGTCAAAATGTGTCCCTTGGTGAGGTTTCATAGACATTAAACACACCTCAAATAAGTCAATATTTACAACAGCTTTGAACTCGGAGGACAATGGGTAATGGGTATGCTTTTTAGTAGGGGTGCACCGAAATTTCGGTCTCCGAAAATTTCGGCCGAAAATGGCATTATCGGTTTCGGGCCGAAATAAAAAATCCAGCCGAAAATGTAAACCGAAAATGAATGTCAACCGCGCCCCTCCCATCTGTGCGCTAGTGCTTGGGTTTCATTCACGGTGATCAGTCGTCTCCCACCCCTCCCCTTCGTGCTCAAGCAGGTTTCACTCACAGTCGAGCTGTTTGCACGCGTCTGCAAAGATTAAGCATGTCTTGATGTGTAAACTTTAGAGAGAGTCGCGCTAATGTGTCTCATACTGTAATCAATTAACATACATTTGGCGAATAAAGCAATGAAAAACAACGTAACGTTTTTATGTGGAGCGACTGTTGCACTGTTTGGGATTCGCCCTCGGTCTCTGTATGTGCACGCGTAGTGCACATACGAGAGAAACGCGTTTAAAGCAAACATAAAATCTCGCTGTTATTGACAGGGCACATATAAACAAAATTATCTCCACAGTATTCTTTTTCTAATAAAAACATTTGTTTATGTCTTAAGTGTATGTATAGATTACAGTCAGATTAACCTACTTAATTCTGTGTCATTAATGTTGATCAAACAACCCATGACAAAGAGACAAATAGCTCTAAAAAATAATAATATATTTAATTTATTGTGTTATGATTCATTTAATTTGATTTCTGTACCTAATGCTAATTTCAGACCTTATTAATGTACAACTTAATGTTCTCTTTTATAAATGTTTGCAATTTCTTTATTGTTTATTAGATTTTTCCCATCTGCTTTTTGCTGATCCGAAAAATAATCTGATCTGTGCCTCAAAAACTGTAATGTGATCCGAACTGTGAGTTTTTTTTATCCGTCACACACCCCTAGTAAAGTTAGTACACAGTGATAGCCATAAATGCAATTGTAGTAATAATTGGCATAATAATTTATTTTGGTGTTTCGGTTTCGGTTTTTCTGCCTTGGTTTCCTTTTTTCAGTTTTCGGTTTCGGCCAAGAATTTTCATTTCGGTGCATCCCTACTTTTTAGTCTAAGTATTTATAATACACATATGTGATTATGTATATGTATATAACATGGGACTGAGACCAAGCTGTTACGTTGGGTTGACGTCAAGCTGTATAGTTGGGTTGATGTCAAACCAGACTGTCATTCTGATGTCTAGATTTAACATCGGGTTTATGTCACAAAAACAATATTGGTTTGACATAAAAAACAACATCGGCCAGACGTCAAGCTGTTACATCAGGTTGACGTCAGAAACCAACGTCAACCTGATGTCCAAATGTAACATTAAATTGACCCCAAAAACAATATCGGCCTGATGTTAAAAACCAGTTTTGTCAACATGACATCAAGCTGTTACGCCGAGTTGACGTCAAAAAACATCATCGGACTAACGTCAAGCTGTAATGTTGATTGACGTCTAAACCAAACGTGGGCCTGACGTCCAGATGTAATGTTGATTGACTTCAAAACCTAACGGATGGCCTGATGTCCAGATGTAACATTGGACTGACGTCAAAAAACAATGGTGGCCTGATGTCAAAAACCAGTGTCGTCGGCCTGACATAAAGCTGTTAGTCGGGTTGACGTCAAAAAACAACATCAGACTGACGTCAAGCTGTAATGTTGATTGATGTCAAAACCAAATGTCAGCCTGACGTCCAGCAGTAACGTTGGGTTGACGTCAAGCTGTATTGTTGGGTTGATGTCAAACCACAATGTCGTTCTGATGTCTAGATGTAACATCAAGTTTATGACACAAAAAACAACGTTGGTCTGACGTCAGAAACCAACGTCAACCTGATGTCCAAATGTAACATTAAATTGACCTCAAAAACAATGTCCACCTGATGTTAAAAACCAGTTTTGTCAACCTGACATCAAGCTGTTACGCCGAGTTGACGTCAAAAAACAACATCGGACTAACGTCAAGCTGTAATGTTGATTGACGTCTAAACCCAACAGACGGCCTGATGTCCAGATGTAACATTGGACTGACGTCAAAAAACAATGTTGGCCTGATGTCAAAAACCAGTGTCGTCGGCCTGACATAAAGCTGTTAGTCGGGTTGACGTCAAAAAACAACATCAGACTGACGTCAAGCTGTAATGTTGATTGACGTCAAAACCAAATGTCAGCCTGACGTCCAGCAGTAACGTTGGGTTGACGTCAAGCTGTATTGTTGGGTTGATGTCAAACCACAAGGTCGTTCTGATGTCTAGATGTAACATCAAGTTTATGACACAAAAAACAACGTTGGTCTGACGTCAAGTTGTAATGTTGATTGACGTCTAAACCAAACGTGGGCCTGATGTCCAGATGTAACATTGGACTGATGTCAAAAAACAATGTTGGCCTGATGTCAAAGACCAGTGTTGTCGGCCTAACATAAAGCTGTTAGTCGGGTTGATGTCAAAAAACAACATCAGACTGACGTCAAGCTGTAATGTTGATTGACGTCAAAACCAAATGTCAGCCAGACGTCCAGCAGTAACGTTGGGTTGACGTCAAGCTGTATTGTTGGGTTGATGTCAAACCACAATGTTGTTTTAATGTCTAGATGTAACATCAAGTTTATGACACAAAAAACAACGTTGGTCTGACGTCAAAAACCAATGTCGGCCTGACATCAAGCTGTTACATCGGGTTGACGTCAGAAACCAACGTCAAACTGATGTCCAAATGTAACATTAAATTGACCTCAAAAACAATGTCGGCCTGATGTTAAAAACCAGTGTCGTCAACCTGACATCAAGCTGTTATGCCGAGTTGACGTCAAAAAACAACATCGGACTAACGTCAAGCTATAATGTTGATTGACGTCTAAACCAAACGTGGGCCTGATGTCCAGATGTAATGTTGATTGACATCAAAACCCAACGGACGGCCTGATGTCCAGATGTAACATTGGACTGACGTCAAAAAACAAAGTTGGCCTGATGTCAAAAACCAGTGTCGTCGGCCTGACACAAAGCTGTTAGTCGTGTTGACGTCAAAAAACAACATCAGACTGACGTCAAGCTGTAATGTTGGGTTGACGTCAAGCTGTATTGTTGGGTTGATGTCAAACCACAATGTCGTTCTGATGTCTAGATGTAACATCAAGTTTATGACACAAAAAACAACGTTGGTCTGACATCAAAAACCAATGTCGGCCTGACATCAAGCTGTTACATCGGGTTGACGTCAGAAACCAACGTCAACCTGAGGTCTAGATGTAACATTAAATTGATGTCAAAAACAATGTCGGCCTGATGTTAAAAACCCGTGTCGTCAGCCTGACATCAAGCTGTTACGCCGAGTTGACTTCAAAAAACAATATCGGACTGACGTCAAGCTGTAATGTTGATTGACGTCAAAACCAAATGTCAGCCTGACGTCCAGCAGTAACGTTGGGTTGACGTCAAGCTCTATTGTTGGGTTGATGTCAAACCACAATGTCGTTCTGATGTCTAGATGTAACATCAAGTTTATGACACAAAAAATAACGTTGGTCTGACGTCAAAAACCAATGTCGGCCTGATATCAAGCTGTTACATCAGGTTGACGTCAGAAACCAATGTCAACCTGAGGTCTAGATGTAACATTAAATTGATGTCAAAAACAATGTCGGCCTGATGTTAAAAACCAGTGTCGTCAACCTGATATCAAGCTGTTACGCCGAGTTGACGTCACAAAACAACATCGGACTAACGTCAAGCTATAATGTTGATTGACGTCTAAACCAAACGTGGGCCTGACGTCCAGATGTAATGTTGATTGACTTCAAAACCCAACGGACGGCCTGATGTCCAGATGTAACATTGGACTGACGTCAAAAAACAATGTTGGCCTGATGTCAAAAACCAGTGTCGTCGGCCTGACATAAAGCTGTTAGTCGGGTTGACGTCAAAAAACAACATCAGACTGACGTCAAGCTGTAATGTTGGGTTGACGTCAAGCTGTATTGTTGGGTTGATGTCAAACCACAATGTCGTTCTGATGTCTAGATGTAACATCAAGTTTATGACACAAAAAAAACGTTGGTCTGACGTCAAAAACCAATGTCGGCCTGACATCAAGCTGTTACATCGGGTTGACGTCAGAAACCAACGTCAACCTGATGTCCAAATGTAACATTAAATTGACCTCAAAAACAATGTCGGCCTGATGTTAAAAACCAGTTTCGTCAACCTGACATCAAGCTGTTACGCCGAGTTGACTTCAAAAAACAACATCGGACTGACGTCAAGCTGTAATGTTGATTGTCATCAAAACCCAACGGTCGGCCTGATGTCCACATGTAACATTGGACTGATGTCAAAAATCAATGTTGGCCTGATGTCAAAAACCTGTGTAGTCGGCCTGACGTCAAAAAACAACATTGGACTGACATCAAGTTGTAACGTTGATTGACGTCCAAGCCAAACATGGGACTGACGTCCAGATATGTATGGCCAAAATCTGCTTAAAAAAATCTACATTGATACACCAAATCTGTGGTGTGGATTTTAAATACAGTAAAACCTGTTAAATGGAGCTAACTGAACTCTTTTTATCACCCTAAATCACTATCAAAATAAACAATACATTCAATAGCACCAGTTCTGCTGTATGAATACATTCGATAACTCTTATAAGTGCACTAAAACATTATAAAAATAGCCAAAACATTCAATAAGTGCAAGGACATAGAGTAATAAAAATGCATATAGATGAGTTGTGCCAGGGTGTGAACTGATATCCCTGTAACATCTGTTAGACCTTCACAACCAGATGCTTGAATCAGATCGCATACACCAAACCATCAGTTTGTGTTATTAGTACATCATCTCACCAGCAGTAAGATTGATGGATGTCCCAAACGAGCACTTTACACCATTAATACATTATACTTCTGTGATACATTAGAGACACAACTCTTATATATATATAAAATTTAATAATGTTCCATAATTATAAGCATAGGTACACTGTCACTGGGGCAGTACCCTTTAAAATGTCATAATACATACAATTTAGGTACAGATATGTATACATTTGGTATCAATATGTACCTTTGAGGTCATAATATGAGGTACTTCATATTTTTTTAAATGGTACCTCTACGGACCATTTTTTGACCATGTGTATTTTTAATTTGTTAATAAAGACTATGTAATATAATCAAAGTGCAACATTATTTCAGCGTTATTAATGTGCACACAGGATCCTGCAGAACAAGCACAATGGATTGTGCTGTAAAATTTGAAGATCACAAAAAGCAAATGATCAGCTTTTCCAAAACAACGAGATCTCATTAGAGAGAGAAGTCGAGGCTAAATGTTAGCTGACCTGTTTCAAGCACAAAGGCATCCTCAGGGTGTGTCGGAGTGCATGCGTGTGTGAAAACATGAGCACATGAGTGTGCATGCACGTGCGCACAATCACTCACAAACACCCACAAACCCACACACACCTCTTTATGTGGTGGATGTACGAAAATATGCAAACAATAGAAATAGGGCCAGACGATGGCAAAAACACATTATTTATAACCTTTTATATGAAACATGAAAGGTTATAAAACAGTAACCAAAAAACTCATCACAAGTAGCAATGCTCTTCAAATCTGTGCTCAAAACTAACCAAATAAAATAAATAAATTAAATTAAAGGAATAGTCTACCCTTTTGCCATATTAAACTATGTTATTACCTCAACTTAGATGAATTAATACATATCTATCTTTTTTCAATGCGTGCACTGTACAGCGCGTTGTGAATGTGTTAGCATTTAGCCTAGACCCATTCATTCCTATGGTACCAAAAAGGGAAGCCACCAAACACTTCCGTGTTTTCCCTATTTAAAGACTGTTACATGAGGAGTTATACCAGTAAGAATGGTGCCACAAAATAAAACTTTTTTTGGTACCATAGGAATGAATGGGGCTAGGCTAAATGCTAACACATTCACAATGTGCTGTACAGTGCACGCATTGAAAAAAGATAGGTATGTATTCATTCGTCTAGGTTGAGGTAATAACATAGTTTAATATGGCAAAAGGGTAGACTATTCCTTTAAGAAGACGTTTTGTAAGGACAGCCAAGTTACTTACAAGCACAATAGAGATGTATAGCAAAGTAATGTATTTCAATGTAGATCAGCGATGTAAAAAACTGAATGTACAGGGGTCTCATTTTTAAAAATGTGCGTAGGATCCTTACTTAAAGTCTACGTACGCACAAAAGCCAAAAATGGCATACGCCAAAAAAACATTTAGACTTTTAAAACAAAGCAATGTTCCCTTTATAAATTACAGATCAGCGGCATGTGTGCGTAAATGAATCATCCTTAAATCCCACCCTGCAAGCCCATTCTCCCGTCAAGTTAGATTTTTATAGATCACAACCTTTGCGTTGAAACTGGCGTACGCACAAAACGGGGCTGGAAACGTGCGTACGCCAGTTCCAACGCAAAAGTTGTGATCTATAAAAATCTAACTTGACGAGAGAATGGGCTTGCAGGGTGGGCACACTTTATAAATGAGAACCCAGGTCACAACATATAGGTCATTCATACCATCATCAAAAGCTTTTCTATTTTACTTACACAAAATTCGTTTTTTTTATTTTACAATCAAATTCTCATTAATGCATCTGTATGATGTATTTTTTATTTTTGTCATATTCAAGGATGATTCTCATTAGATCTTAAATAAAAAAATATTCAAATCAATGTACATCAATACAATAAATAATGTATAACTGAAACAATATCTTTAAAATTAAATAAATTTTTATAATGAAAATTGGGGTTGGGCATTTTCTTTAAGAGAAGTATATTTAATTTTCGGCCTATGTATACTGTAGGGTTGTAACGCGTTGTTCATACAAAATTAGGAAACGCGAATGTTAAAGTGATTTTGAGTCGCGTTTCAAACGCAATATTCAATATGCTTGTGGGCATCAGTGAAAGTGCGTGTGGTTTTTCTCCTTATCATGCACAAACCTCGTTGACATCAAGCTTTATCAATGATCTATCAGCTGCATATGGCATTTATTAAATATGATCATGTACTGGATTATTTCACGTGCACACCCTATCGTGTCTCACTGTCTGTTAACAGACCTGTTAAAGATGCGGTTTCTGTAATGTGTGCAAGAATCCCGAACGGATTTTTATAACGCGATGTCCTGGGTAAAGAATATGCATGCTTATCCTGTAAATACATACAGAAACAGTGATATTAAATTACTTAAACTGTGATTTTTGCCATTTCGCCCACCTCTCTCAACATTCATTTCACTTGCACGACACTTAAAATCACGGACATGAGTCTACACAAGCATTGCCACTCTGTGCTCCATTGCTATGGCTGAAGAAAAACACGCCCCCTCCTCATTAACATATTAAACACGGAAATGTATAAATAAATAAAACTACATGTAGAAATGAATACATGTGGAAATAAATAAATGTAAAAATAAATAAATGTGGAAATAAATAAATGTAGAAATAAATAAATGTAAAAAATAATTAAATGTTCACATAAATATATAAATAAATACATAAATGTGGAAATTAATAAAAGAATAAATAAAAATGTATAATTAAATACAGAAATAAATAAATGTTTGTTTTTTATATTTCTCTGCATATTTATTTTTGTATTTATTTATTTATTTATTTAAAATTGTTGCACTTCCAGTCCTCCATACGTAGTAATAGTTAAAACCTTATATAATAAACGCTAAATGAAACAAATAAGTAATCTAGATAAACTCCAACTAGTCAGTTTTATCAACCATCCATCCTTGGTTTTTGCACTGCTGAACATCTCAAGATAAAGATCCACATCACGAGCTACATCAATTCACATCCGTCACACAGTAAGGAAGGACACTTAACTCCTATCAGGATTTGAAGTCTACCAGTAAATCTGCTTGGGACTCGCATCAGGTCAATATTACCCCTACACAGTAAGTACTCATTTTTAACATTAGTGTCCTAATTTAATTTCCTTAAAAGCAAATACAAATAAGTTAAGGCAACATTACACAGGTCAAAGATGAGCTGCTATTTGTTACATCTACAGAGATTACCGTTTGGCCAACAGAACATCCATCACTTATCTCAAAATAGCACGACATACATACATCAACCAGGTGTATTTACACTTGTCTAGTTTCTTCTGAAATGCGTCCCAGACCACCTCCTGAAGTGGTTTGAGTGGGTCTCGGAAACGTTTCTGAGGGCATTTACACCTGGTCTTTTAGCTATCCGATCAGAGAAAACGCATAAAGTGACATCCTCTGATGGCTACTTCCAGCAGGATAATGCACCATGTCACAAAGCTCGAATCATTTCAAATTGGTTTCTTGAACATGACAACAAGTTTACTGTACTAAAATGGCCCCCACAGTCACCAGATCTCAACCCTAATAGAGCATCTTTGGGATGTGGTGGAACGGGAGCTTCATGCCCTGGATGTGCATCCCACAAATCTTCATCAACTGCAAGATGCTATCCTATCAATATGGGCCAACATTTCTAAAGAATGCTTTCAGCACCTTGTTGAATCAATGCCAAGTAGAATTAACGCAGTTGTGAAGGTGAAAGGGGGTCAAACACAGTATTAGTGTGGTGTTCCTAGTAATCCTTTAGGTGAGTGTACTTTTGCATGCATGTATATTTTTTTCTTTTTATCACAGCCTCACATTCATTATCAACATCAAATCAAGTATGCCACCTAACCTTACTGCCGTTAGAAGTTTGCTAGGGTGGGTTGATCCTGAGTTAAAAGTGTTGTTATGAAGTCTTTACATTAAATGCCCAGGTCAGCACTACTGGGCTGCTGATTCTGAAACAGTTGTGCGCTGTGTTAAGTATGTATAAAGGTCAGACATGAGCTCAGATGCTCCATATGAATGGAAGAACACGCTGGGCGCCTGACGGTAAACTGTTTGTGTCTATAAATTACGTTATCACACTCCTTCTGTTGCAGAGCAAACACATGGACCTGGGAGTGAGATGCACTGTATGAGTTCTGCCAGTGATTATGATGAGTCAATTAAATGCATTCACATGCTGCCTTGACCTTGTCAAGCAAGATTTCTTTATAAAGGTGAAGCTTTTGTGATGTCAGTACTGTGCAAAAGTCTTAGGCCACCATGCCATAATTAGATTTGTTGTTTTTGCAATTGTGTTAGTGATCATATATAATTATTTTTCAAGTTATTTATTAGAATACAACCAGAAAATACAGGAAATGTGTATGTAGTTTTAAAAACAGCTCTAAAAACAAATGGTGCTATATAGCACCAAAAGTGGTTCTTTGCTCGTAATCATAGAAGAACCGTTTTTAGTGCCATATAGCACCGGTGAAGCACCAGTGAAGCACCTGTGTAGAACCATATAGTGCTATGTAGAACCATATGTGGTGCTATATAGCACCGTTTGTTTTTAGAGTGGTATAAGCTGAAGTGTCAAGTTTTTAGGGTAAACTCCCCTTTCACTTAAGCAATTGCAGGAAACTGAAGGATCTCTTAAACCTTAATGAAATTAAATCCTAATTCTAATCGAATGACTTCAGGACTTCAGTTTCCTCAAAAAAATTTAAGATGTGTTTAGTGCCAAGAGAGGTCACACTAAATACTCACCGATGCCTGAAGAAGACATTTAGTTTTGAAAATATTTTTATTTTTATTTTGTATACATATTTCCTCTATTTTCTGTTTGTATCTTAATAAAATAGATTGAAAAATAAATATGGATGGACATTAAAATTTGGTGGTGGTGACCTAACTGTGGGTTCACACCAGCCGCGTTTGAGCCGTCAAAATCGCGTCTACCGTGTCTGTAATCACGTCACTACTAGAGCAAGCTCCTGATTGGTTAACGCGGTGCGTTTTTCCGCCAAAGTTCAAATGTTGCCACGCCAGCGCTTAATTTGCGGCATTCGTGCGAATGAGGTGGAACCGCGTCTTACCGCCTCATTTGCACCGCGAGACCTCCAGACGCACGTCAACGCGTCTTCACATTGACTTAACATTGAAATCACTCGCGCTGTGGGTTCACATTGAGGCGTCAAATTCGTGTCTACCGCGTCTAGTTTGCCACTTGAACATTTTGAGTTTACTCGCTTCATTCGCACGTGAAATACTAGTCATTGAGGCATTCACGTTGAAATTCGCGTCATGGGAGGGGCTTCTGCGACTCTGCTCGTTTTCTGTAATCACGTCACTACTATAGCAAGCTCCTGATTGGACAACGCGGCGCGTTTTTCCGCCAAAGTTCAAAATTTTCAACTTGTGTGTTTACCGCGGCAACGCTCAATTCGCACAAACTAGACGCGCGAATGAGGAGGAATCGCGTCTACCGCACCGCGCTAAATGCCTTATTCGCGCCACAAGACCTCCAGACGCGCGTCAACGCATCTTCACATTGACTTAACGTTGAAATCACTCGCGCTTGACGCCTCTACCGCGGCTGGTCTGAACGCACCATGAGACTTTTGCACAGTACTGTACGTTTGTACGTTTTCCAATTTCTCCAAAAACAACTATATGTAAAAATAAATATATATTGTAAAAAGGGGAACAACACTTAATCTGTTACGTTTAAACAATGCATGACATACTTGTAAGTGGAGCACAAACACTTTAACGCCACACAAACACACTCAGTGTAAATCCTACTATATTTAACAATATTTTAAAGCCGGTAATGTGTAGCTGGACACTTACTGTGGCTGGCTCATGGTGTGGTCTGCTGCTAAAGCTGTATGGACTTCCTCTTTCTTGTCTCAGATGGGAGCTCTGGTTGTGCTAGACAGAGGCGATTTCACTCATACCAAACCTGTGGAGAAAATGAACACACTTCCTATTAAAATCAACTATGCTGTAAAAAATGTATAATACACAACAGTGGCATCCGGTGACTTCTTTTTTGAGGGCGAACGATGCAAAGCTCGTCACAAGATGTATGTAGCCGTGTGTTGCCCATCATTTTAAAATATGTGTTTGGTGGGTCATGTAAACTTGATATCAAAATCAAGCCTGCTGCAGACGCATCTAAAGAGTTTATGAAATACGCGTTTGCCAGATACTCGCTTAATGTCATGTGTAATCACAGTTTAGTGTTAAGTTAGTGTTTTGCGAGTATTTTGTGAACGTGAGCGTCTCTTTTATCATAAACCTTTTCGAAACGTGTGCAGCAGGCAGATATTTTGAAAAGACACACGATGCACATGGTTCGCATGAAGCAACAAACATATTTATATTCACGCTTCTCGGAAAAGAAGTCACCCAGCCGCCACTAATACACAGAAATATATATCAGAAACATACATATCATTAATTTAAAAACACGGTGAAAGCAAAACTGGATGTGTGTAATTTTAAGAGCATGTCTATAAGCTTCAAAGCCATTGATGACAGTTTATAGAAGCTGACAAATGTTTAGCAGACATATCTTTAAAGAAAATTTGAAAAAGAACAACGCAGTAACTAAGTTTTGGTAAACTATTCTCCGCAAGCAAGTAAAAAAATAGGTAATTGAAATTTAGCTCCCCCTGTGATGTCAGAAGGGGATAATACCGCCCCTTAATCTGCACTATTCAACCACAACACTGCCTTTTAGTACAGAGATCAGCTCATTTGGATTAAAGGAAACACTACAAAGTGGCATTTTTACATGCTATAACAAATTATCTGTGGGATTTTTGGAGATAAAACTTCACATACATACTTTGGGGATACCAAAGATTTACTTGACATCTTAAAAAAGTCTTGAAAAAAGTGAAATGGCTTTCTGTTCGTGGCTGTAATAAATAAAGCCTACCGACTATTCAAAAAAAGGAATAAGGCCCTTAATATGTCTCATCTTATAATATAAACAAAGAGCATTTCAAAACCAAACAATGCCAATGAGAGGGTGGCTCATTTAAAATATCTTTGACCCTTTTTAAAAAGGTCTTCCTAACAGAGTAAATCATATTCTTGAAGTTATTGTCAGCCTTTAAAATTCCCAAAATTCCTACATATGCATGTGTGAACTGAGTGTACCGTGCGTCATTAACATATGAAGAGTTTCGTTGCAAAACGAGATAAATCCATTTTTTAACATTTTCCTCAAAACATGTTTATTATTGTGTTATCATGTTATTATTTTGTTATATGGTGCTACTTAGCTGTATTTTTTAAGTTATGAAGGTTTAAATCAAAACAAACCAACTGCAGTTGAATTGAAATTAATTGGAATGCACAACCCAAAAACGAGATTTCTGAACAATTAAAAGAATGGTGGTTATCTCGTTTTGCAACGAAACTCTTCATATAGTAGCAACCCTGAGTCAAGTTATAAAGGGAAAAAAAGTATATTATTGTACAAACAGCATGATTTTCGGCAGGGTAAGCATTACACAAGACTGCCTGCGCTCGCCTTTTTCATGTCAAAGTGCGATGAAGTTGTCAGCCTCGATACGGACAGGCATCAATAAACAGAATGGTGTGTAGCGCCCGTTTACCATCTGCTTCAATCACTGAAGCGTCGTGATGAAAGCTTCGTTTATTAAAGCAGATGTCAGCTCTGTGCTTGACAAACACCGGCATATCAAACTCTGGAGTTTTAGAAGAAGTACAACTGCAGGCTGGGAAATGAGGTGAAACTCACAAATTATATTAAACCAAATAAGACACACCGGACACAGATCTGTGAGATGGGAAGTCTCTGAAGTGGGATAAGGAAGATGGAAAAATGTGAGGATTGGTTTACACTTTGTGGTTTTAATAGGATGCTAGCTGTGCTAATTAACAAGTAATAAAAGCAAAAAATAATAATAAACAACATTAAGAAACTTCATACCCAAAATCTACTGTATATTCCCACACTGCAGACTTACTTTTTAACACATAAAAATGAATAACACAAATGTAAATAAATAAATAAATTACAATTTAAAATACATTTTATTCAATGTAGTCACCCTTTACCTACACTGTCAGAAAAAAATAGTCAAAAGATGGTCAGTAGCTGTCACTGCACTGCTAAAAATGACTTTCTTACTTATTTTTTTCTTGTTTCAGTAGAAATATCAAAAACTTCTTTAATTAAGATGCTTTTTCTTGATGAGCAAAATGACCCAAGTAAATAAGTATAATTTATAGACAAAAACTATACAATTTAAGTAAATTTAAACTTAAAACAAGCAAAAATATCTGCCAATAGGGTGAGAAAAAAAATCTAAAAATAAGCAAAATTTAAGCAAAATTTTCTCACCAGATTGGCAGATAATTTTGTTTGTTTTAAGTTTAAATTTACTTAAATTGTATAGTTTTTGTCTAAAAATATGACTTATTTTTTAGGTCATTCTGCTCATCAAGAAAATTCATATTAATTTAAGAATTTTTAGATATTTCTACTGAAAACAAGACAAAAATACTTAGTAAGAAAGTAATTTTGCAGTGTGAGGTGGTTAAAAAAAACTACACCTTTCTAAGGAGTTCATATTTTACTACAAAGGACAACGATACATATTGGTACCAAAGATTGCATATTAGTACATGAAAGGTACATACTGGTACCAAATGTATACATATCTGTACCTAATAGACCTTTTTAAAGAGTATGGCCCCAGTGACGGCTTGAGACCATTTTTTCTGCAGAAATTTTTGACATTTTATCAAGCAGCTTCTTAATGTCTCATCCTGGGATGCTGTTAAAACAAGGAAAGAGTTCATATATCTTCTGAGATCTTATTTCTTCTTTATTCAGTCTAAGTTATTAATTTCCATTTTATTTAACAAAAGTTTAGTTTTGTAATGAAAGAAACGTATGTTTGCATAAGTACATTTTTGTCTGCAATATAAATGTTGGACCTTTAAGCAAACATCTTCAGATTTAAAGGTATAAGATCAACAAAAATAAGCTACTCTAAAATGAATGTTAGATATCATATATTAAATTATATTATATAAAAAATTCAGCTTGAGTCATATATTTTCATAAAAGGGAGACTTTGTCACATGGAGAATTTTCATAAGAGCCATATCTTAGCTGTTAATATTAGTTAGATGTGTTTTTAAAATAAATGTTATGGATGCACTGCAAAAAAATGATTTTCAAGAAAAAAATTAGTATTTTTGTCTTGTTTTTAGTAAAAATTATTTAAAAATTCTAAAAACTAGACTTATTTTCTTGGGTCGTTTTGCTCATCAAGATAAAGCATCTTAATTTAAGAATGTTTAGATATTTTTACTGAAAACAAGACAAAAATAATAAAGTTTTTTTTCTTGAAAATCATGCCTAAGCATTTTTTTTATATAAGTCCTGTATAAGTATATAAGAAACTCTCTAAGTTTCAAATCATGTAATGCAAAAACCTTTCAGGACGTTTATTTGTAAGAAGTTATGATCTGAATATAGCAAATGAATTATTAGAAATCCTTTTGATTGGTTTCAATTATTCTTTACATGAACGCGCATTTTGATTTGATATGTTGTTGATCACGTGTCCAAAGTGCTATGAACCCATGCACAAAGGAAAGAATGTCAAAGTTTTGTGGATGACACCATCAGCAGCACCATCAACTCTCAGGTACACCGTGGCCCCTATGCCATCACATTGCAAGTTTTCTACTTTACTTGCTCGGATCGTGTAATGCACGAACACAGTCAGGCAAAAAAACAAGACAAAGAGTTGATTCTTTAAGAAACATGGCGAAGGAAGCATTTCATCTTATTTTCGCTTTTCCACGCTACAGCTACAACGAGATATCATTGAGGAATGAAGTCAGGGATGTGAGATATTTCCTAATAGATTGCAAGATAATACGCGTGAAACCAGAAGACGTGTCACGCTTTTCTATTTATTTAACAGGCCTAGAAAAGCCTGTTAAATGGTTGAAGTCGATTCTTTATAAAAGCACAACGAAACACGACGCATCACCATAACACCTCACGATTTCCATTCAGTCAAGTAAAACAACACGCCACGCACTCGCTAAAACAAACCAAAATGGAAATCTGCAGGAAGAAAAAATATATGCAACACACCAACGCTCGTCACCAATGGCTAACCTACCTTTATCGATTTACATCGTTGAAACTTTAATCGTGTCTCCCATGCGCTCCTGGTTACGATAACGTCTCCCTTGCCAGTAAAGGGGCTCGATGCGTGAAGGCTTCTTCAACCCTTGGCAGTTGTGCAGTGGCCAAGCATCCGTGTTGCTGCTTGTTTCGCGAATAAGGCGCACGATGAGCGACACCAAACCGTAACGCAAGCATCGTCGCTCACCGAGAGGATTAAAAGAGTCCGCCACTATCCAAACATCCACGGAAAGGCATCGTATTTGAGACCGGAGGTGTGCATCTTGTGTGTGTGTGTCGTGTATATACACCGCGCCTGCTCGGTCTACATTGGGCTTCCCTCCTCAAATCACGCCAGGGATTTGATCTCCATCTGAATCAATGGGCAGCAATAGAAGAGCTGTCCAGGTGCTGAAACGGCGATTCGATTACGCGCTATTGGATTGAACGCTATTCAAATAAAGACAGATCGCCAAAATCTCAAGTGCGCCAAATGTGGTCGTAGTATCATCGACTGAATGTCTAACACCTACAACTCGAGTTGGGTCCGTTATGTCGGAGATGGGAGGGGGTCGTTTCATTACGTAGAGAAAACGCGTTTCTATTGGTTTGCTGTCTGAAAGGGAGATGTTCCTCGAGTAGACGCATCTATCAAAAAACCTTACTGCCCACTGAAGTGTGAGTGAGGAGTCTTTATATTCCAGCGTACTTCCATGATAATGTCCTATATTCTGGTGGTGTGAGTGTATGTCATTCAGAGAGAGAAAGAGAGAGAGAAAGAGAAAGAGAGAGATTTTGTCAAGAACTTCACTCAATTCAAACTGATAGTGCCACCCTACTACTAGTATACTATCACAGTACTGTCAATTCACACTAATAGTGACACATAGTATACTATCATAGTACTGTATATTCACACTGATAGTGCCACCCTACTACTAGTATACTAACATAGTACTGTCAGTTCACACTAATAGTGCCACCATACTGCTATATACTATCGTAGTACTGTCAGTTCACACAAATAGTGCCACCATACTGCTAGTATACTATTGTAGTACTGTAAATTCACACTTATAGTGCCACCCTACTGCTAGTATACTATGATAGTACTGTAAATTTACACTTATAGTGCCACCATACTGCTAGTATACTATTGTAGTACTGTCAATTCACACTAATAGTGCCACCCTACTAATAGTACATTAACATAGTACTGTAAATTCACACTGATAGTGCCACCCTACTACATGTGTTCTATCATAGTATTGTCAATTCACACTAATAGTGCCACCCTACTGCTAGTATACTAACATAGTACTGTCAATTCACACTAATAGTGCCACCCTACTGCTAGTATACTAACATAGTACTGTCAATTCACACTAATAGTGCCACCCTACTGCTAGTATACTAACATAGTACTGTCAATTCACATTGATAGTGCCACCCTACTGCTAGAATACTATCATAGTACTGTCAATTCACACTAAAAGTGCCACTTTACTAACAGTATACTATCATTATACTGTCAATTCACACTGATAGTGAAACCATACTACTAATATACTATCATAGCACTGTCAATTCACACTAATAGTGCCACAATACTGCTAGTATACTATCTGGTACTGTCAATTCACACTAATAGTGCCACCCTACTACTATTATACTAACATAGTACTGTCAATTCACACTAATAGTGAAACCATTCTACTAGTATACTATTATAGTACTGTCAATTCACACTAATAGTGCCACCCTACTACTAGTATACCATCATAATACTGTCAATTCACACTAATAGTGAAACCATTCTACTAGTATACTATTATAGTACTGTCAATTCACACTAATAGTGCCACCCTACTACTAGTATACCATCATAATACTGTCAATTCACACTAATAGTGAAACCATTCTACTAGTATACTATCATAGTACTGTCAATTCACACTTATAGTGCCACCCTACTATTAGTATACTATCATAGTACTGTCAATTCACATTGATAGTGCCACCCTACTGCTAGTATACTATCAAAGTACTGTCAATTCACACTAATAGTGCCACTTTACTAATAGTATACTATCATTGTACTGTCAATTCACACTGATAGTGAAACCATACTACTAGTATACTATCATAGCACTGTCAATTCACAGTAATAGTGCCACAATACTGCTAGTATACTATCTGGTACTGTCAATTCACACTAATAGTCCCAACCTACTACTAGTATACCATTATAGCACTGTCAATTCACACTAATAGTCCCAACCTACTACTAGTATACCATTATAGCACTGTCAATTCACACTAATAGTGCCACCCTACTACTAGTATACCATCATAATACTATCAATTTACACTAATAGTGAAACCATACTACTAGTATACTATTATAGTACTGTCAATTCACACTAATAGAGCCACCCTACTGCTAGTATACTATTATAATACTGTCAATTCACACTAATAGAGTCACCATACTGCTTGTATACTATCATAGTACTGTCAATTCACACTAATAGAGCCACCATACTGCTAGTATACTATTATAATACTGTCAATTCACACTAATAGTGCCACCCTACCAGTAGTATACTATGATAGTACTGTAAATTCACACTTATAGTGCCACCCTACTGCTAGTATACTGTCATAGTACTGTCAATTCACACTGATAGTGCCACCCTACTGCTAGTATACTATCATAGTACTGTCAATTCACACTAATACTGCCACCCTACTACTATTATACTAACATAGTACTGTCAGTTCACACTAATAGTGCCATCCTACTGCTAGTATACTATCGTAGTACTGTCAATTCACACTGATAGTGCCACCATACTGCTAGTATACTATCGTAGTACTGTCAATTCACACTGATAGTGCCACCATACTGCTAGTATACGTCAATTCACACTGATAGTGCCACCCTACTGCTAGTATACTATCGTAGTACTGTCAATTCACACTTATAGTGCCACCCTACTATTAGTATACTATCATAGTACTGTCAATTCACACTATTAGTGCCACCCTACTGCTAGTATACTATCATAGTACTGTCTATTCACACTAAAAGTGCCATCAAACTACTAGTATACTATCAAAGTACTGTCAATTCACACTAATAGTGCCACCCTACTACTAGTATACCATCATAATACTTTCAATTCACACTAATAGTGAAACCATTCTACTAGTATACTATCATAGTACTGTCAATTCACACTTATAGTGCTACTATTAGTATACTATCATAGTACTGTCAATTCACATTGATAGTGCCACCCTACTGCTAGTATACTATCAAAGTACTGTCAATTCACACTAATAGTGCCACTTTACTAATAGTATACTATCATTGTACTGTCAATTCACACTGATAGTGAAACCATACTACTAGTATACTATCATAGCACTGTCAATTCACAGTAATAGTGCCACAATACTGCTAGTATACTATCTGGTACTGTCAATTCACACTAATAGTGCCACCCTACTACTATTATACTAACATAGTACTGTCAATTCACACTAATAGTGAAACCATTCTACTAGTATACTATTATAGTACTGTCAATTCACACTAATAGTGCCACCCTACTACTAGTATACCATCATAATACTGTCAATTCACACTAATAGTGAAACCATTCTACTAGTATACTATTATAGTACTGTCAATTCACACTAATAGTGCCACCCTACTACTAGTATACCATCATAATACTGTCAATTCACACTAATAGTGAAACCATTCTACTAGTATACTATCATAGTACTGTCAATTCACACTTATAGTGCCACCCTACTATTAGTATACTATCATAGTACTGTCAATTCACATTGATAGTGCCACCCTACTGCTAGTATACTATCAAAGTACTGTCAATTCACACTAATAGTGCCACTTTACTAATAGTATACTATCATTGTACTGTCAATTCACACTGATAGTGAAACCATACTACTAGTATACTATCATAGCACTGTCAATTCACACTGATAGTGCCACCCTACTGCTAGTATACTATATGGTACTGTCAATTCACACTAATACTGCCACCCTACTAATAGTATACTATCACAGTACTGTCAATTCACACTAAAAGTGACCTAATACTGACACCATACTACTAAAATATTATCATAGTACTGTACAATCACACTAACAATGCCATCACACTTCTTTTATAGTAATGTACAATCCCACAATAATGCCATCAACTTCTAGTATACTAACAAAGTACTGTACAATCACACTAATAGTGCCATCAAACTACTAATATACTAACACAGTACTGTACAATCATACTAGTATACTACTTTTATAGTACTGTACAATCAAACAATAATACCATCAAACTACTAGTATACTAACATAGTAGCTTACTGTACAATTATACTACTAGTGCCTTCACACTACTGTCATACTACGTCTACTATGACAATAATACAGAAGTACGCACATTTAATGGTATCTTTTTATACTGCTACATTAGACTAGTAATGCCATTTCACTTTCATACTACAGTATATGACACTATTATTACTACCATACTTATGACATTAATAGTATGATATTTCACTACATTTAGCGATTTATATCATTAAGTTGCTTATTCAAAGTCTATTAAAGTTTGTTGAATCTATTATCACTTTGGTACATGGTCATAAAAGAAATCTCATATTTAAAAAAAGTACGTACCTCTTTACCAAAGTTGTTTTCTCCATATGGTAAAGTTGATTATATTCACATATTTTTATTATTTTGTATTAAAATCACAGTTTTGGTTACTTGGCACCCAAACCTAAAACCCATCCCATTCTAACGGTTTTTAATGGTTCAGCATGACGTCGTCTTTTGTTACTAATGCGCCCTTTAAGCAAGGAATGTAAACAAGCCGATTAGAGTCTGCGAAGTTCCCACGATTCCTCACATACCTGTGGCGCACACAAAACTTCCCCATTAGCATACCTGAGATACTCGAGAGTCGAGACTAACACCAAACACCAAACCCACTCGGCCCACACAAACAGAGCAAAGCAGTCTCTGAGAATAGATGATTTCTGGACCACACCTGCTCATAATGCTACTTAAAGCAACAGTTACACCTCCGCACAGTTAAACCTAAACCCTTACAAACACTGTACATCATTAGACACCAGTTAAACTTGTTTAGAATAAACACTTCAGACTAAAGAAACGAAAATGTGGTGTCGTATTGCTTGAAACTACTTTCTACTTTACAGAAAGTTCATTGTTTTATTGTAGGTTCGTGATGCAACACCGGGTATTCCCTTTAAATTAACTCTCGACACCACCGACGCAAGTCTGAGCTAATTGTTTCATTCACAAATGTGGACAAACAGCAATCACAACATTTCTGCGCTCCATAGGATCCACCCACCACATAGTGACACTGAGCGTCAAAGTTATTTGAGGAAGACAAGGTGACTCACCTGTACTGGATTTAACCTGGAAGGTGAGTCTTTCTTAAATTTCCCTGAAACACAGCATGTCAGGATATCGTACAAGTCAGCATTACACAGCGGTTTTGTAAACTGAAGCTTAAAATTCCTAATCCTGTAAACAGGTAAGTCTTAAGACAGACAAGCTATTGCATATAAAGAACCTTTTTAGTCTAGATATTGTTTAGGAGACTTCATGAAGTTGTCAGTCTCAGTACTAGTATCAAGGTTGTTTTAGCAGTTCAAATCATTTGATTTTGGAAAAACTGAATTGATGTTTCAGTTCATATTGATTTTGATGGCAGAACTTGGTTTGAGCACAATGTGTGACATTGTTGAGATCTCTTCTGGAAGTATATAAGATTACTATGTATAACACCTATTTTGTTAAGATATAAAAATCTGAAACGTATGGAGATTAAAGCAAGAGTCTGTATATGAAGAGCTTGGTTTCAAAACGAGATAACTAAGTTTTCAAAAATCGAATTTTTTTGTGCATTTCAATCAAACTGTAGTTGGTTTGTTTTGATTTAAGCCTTCATAACTAAATAAATACAGCTAAGTAGCACAATAAAACACAATAAGAACACGATAACATAATAAACATGTTTTGAGATTTTTTTTAAATTTTAATTAAATCTCGTTTTGGAACCTAACTCTTTATCTTTTATCGGCCAAGCATCTCAGTTTACAAAAGAGCCTAAATATTGTCATATTTATATAGCCTGTAATAACTGTACTATTTAAAAACAAAAAGGTTATAATATAGAAAGTGACTTGCAGTGCATTGGGATTCATTTTATTTAACAGTACATATGTTCCCTGGGTTCAAACCCATGAACTTTTGCGCTGCGAAAACAAAGCTCTGAGCTATACATTGAACCATATGCTGTCTAGACTTAAAAACATTATTAAAGGCAACTAATTTAACTGAATTTTTACTCTAATAAGTTAAGAAGTACTGTATGATCATATTTTTCATTTCAAAATTCATTCCTTAGGTGATCTTGACTGTTCTTAGTTATAATTGAGAGAAGACGACAACATTGATTTAATCAGTCACATGATGGCAGGTAATAAAGACCATGCAAACATATACAATAATAAAAAAAAAAAGTGAAATGCTTAACATCATATACAACATCACATTTCTATGAATTAAAATAACAAAATGCTAAATGACAATGTATTTTCTATCTATAATAATTAATTTTGTTTATTTATTTTAAAGAACATGGCGAACCTTGCTCTGTGTCTGAAGCCAACTTTTGTATGAATGGAGGAACATGTTTTAAAATACCCTCGGTGACTACACCTACTTGTGTGTAAGTGTTTGCATGTACAGAATGTTCTCTTCCAACATGACACACATCACAATGATGCCTATATAGAATATGTTTGTATACAACAGGTTTTTTTTAAAAAATGGATGAAAGTTGCATTAGATGGCAAAATTAAGTGGCCAATGCAAATAAATGATGCAAGACCTCTTTATTTCTTAAACATTTTTGCAATTCATTTTATTAACTGTGTTTCAAAAGAGAAAGTACACTGTCAAGAAAAACTGTTGTTTTTATGTAGCTGTGTACACCTTAATGTACATACACTGAAAACTTTTGTTTAAATGTAGCTTAAATAAATTGACTGCGGACACTTACGACTTACCTTAAAAAAATTTAGTAAATTGAATGAATAATTTTTTTCAGTGTAACTGGTTGTAAGGGAGTAAGATAGAGAATAACAAAATAATTTAAAGGAAATATCAGTTAATGTGAAGAGTCACATTGTGTACATTTTGTAAATGTAATTTTACCGTTTTCATCCTTAACTTTTACTGTAACTTGTCTTTTACTTACAAAAGTATGTGTCGTCCCTCAAATAGATGAAAATTAATCCCTTTGACAATTAAAAACATAATTTTGTTACTTTAACTCAACAAATTAAGTTAACCAATTTCAACTTGTTTTTATAAGTTATGTCAAAACTTAGATAGTATGATAACTTGACTTGCAAAACCAAGTTGTTTTAATTTCATGCTGCATTTTTTACAGTGTGCATTTTACATTACTTTACAGTAAAATAAAATGTCTTGTTAAATCAAATATAGGTTTCAACCGTAGTGTATATTTTAAGATTATGTACAGGTAACACATTACACACTGTAAAAATTTCAGCAAGAAGTTATAACAACTTGGTTTTCCAAGTCAGTTCAACCTACAGTACTATTTTACACACTGTAAAAAAAACTTTGCTGCCTTAAAATTTTTTGTTAAATCAACTCAGATTTACAAGTCATGTCAACAGAGATGAGTTGTCACAACTTATAAAATATAGTTGAGAAAAGTCAACTTAATCTTATAAGTTATAACAACTCACCTGAAGCTATAACAACTAATCTCTAGTCAAGATAGTAAGTAAATCTGTAAATCTGAGTTGATTCAACAAAAAATTTTAAGGCAGCAAAGTATTTTTTACAGTGCAGTGGCGCTCGTGAATGCTCATCCGAGGGGCGCTAATTCAAAATAAGTGTTCAGAGTGTCATGTGTGTTGCTCGTGTTTTTTAAAATATGTGTTTGTTGCGTCATATGAACCATGTGCATAAAAAAAGAGCAAAAAAGACGTCACCTGCCGCCACTGCTATTTTAAGTACCTACTGTGATAAGTTGACATAATTTATAAAAACAAGTTGAAATTGTTTAATTAATTAAGAAGTTAAAGTAGCATAAACCAAAGTTTTTTAAACCAAACACCATTTTCTTTGATATTTCATTATCTAATGCAATGACATTCATTATTTTAAGTGTCTTAAAGAGATAGTTCACCCCAAAAATGAAATTGTCATTATTTTCTCATTCCTATATTGTGCTAAACCTGTATGAGTTTCTTTTTTCTGATAAACATAAAAGCAAATATTTTGATAAATGATGGTAAACACACAGCTGATTGTAACCACTGACTTCCATAGTAGAAAAACAAATATTGTGGTAGAATTGCGATGCATGCAAATGATGAGGACTGTGTTTTGATAAATGATGGTAAGCAAACAGTTGACTGTACCCATTGACTTCCATAGTAGGAAAAAAATATGATGGAATTCAAAGGGTACCGTCAACTGTATCATCATATATTTAAATATCTTCTGCATTATTTATCACAATACTTCCATAATATTTGTTTCCTACAACTGTTACAATCAGGTGTGTGCTTACCATCATTTATTAAAATATGTTCTTCTGTATTCATCAGAAAAAATTAATTCATACAGGTTTAGAACAACATGAGGATAAGAAAATTAAAAATGTTTGGGTGAACTATCCCTTTAAGTGTCTAACTCAATCTCATGGAAATATATATGCATTTTACAAGGTGGTTAAATTAATATAAAATCACCCATGACATTGAGTTTAGGGGTGGTGTATCATTAATGTCTTCTCTAACAATCGTATGTTTTTGTACATACAAATTCATACAAATGAGCCAATTTGTAAAATACATTTGAATTCCTATGATATCAGTTCCAAATGCATTTTAGTCACATATATTAATTGTTGACACCTGTGCTGTTTGCTGTCCTGCAGGTGTAGCGCAAACTATGAGGGCAGCAGATGTGAGCAGTTTCAGCTTTTTAGTGTCTCTAAGAGCACCGAGGAGACGGGAATGATCGCAGCTGTAGTTC
This sequence comes from Misgurnus anguillicaudatus, assembly GCF_027580225.2. Taxonomy (NCBI): domain Eukaryota; kingdom Metazoa; phylum Chordata; class Actinopteri; order Cypriniformes; family Cobitidae; genus Misgurnus; species Misgurnus anguillicaudatus. Next base: position 24,501,086 of record NC_073342.2, on the reverse strand, counting down.
TCATCAGCTTTCTCATTATAATAGTGCTCTGCGCGGTCATATATTACATCTACAAGTGAGTAACACATGGCTTTCACAATAAAAATTTCGTAATTTTGTAACATAAGAGTTTATGCAAAAAATGCTATACATTTTCTTGCCCTCATGCCATTTCTAACCCTTATTGCTTTCTTTTGCAAAACACAAAAGGATTTATTTTGAGCTTATTTGATTTTCAAACAATCAAGTGATGCCAATCAAAACTTTCCAGCTTTGGAAAGAGCATAAAGTTTTCGGACAAAATACAATAGTTTTTGGCTCTTTTTTTTGTTGCTTGAACATGTTTGCCTTACATTAAATCATTTTTTAGTGTTTAAAGTTTTTTTCTACATAAAATCTTTGATACACATCTCATCTTCTAGTGAATTTCTTTATGTAAAACTGACAGTAAAGTATTAAAATTGTAATTACAAAATAAAGAGATCTGCCAGAAGCCAGCCGAAACCTGAAGAGTACTTGACGGTCAATTCAAGAGCGTGATATTTTCTCAGGCCGACCGACTCGACTTTTAGGACTCTGAGAATAATGACACATGGACTCATTGGGATTTAAAAGAGGCAGACGGCACCGAAATCGCTATGATTTAGAATCCCTTAAGAGTTGAGCATTACCTGGAGGACTTGCACATCATGTGAAAATGTGTGTCGGCTTGCACAGTTCTTTGGTTCAGTAGCTCATAGTGTCAAACCATTGTTGTTTCTTAGAGCTTATAAACTTTGTAAATAGTTTCATCAAATAAAACTAATTTAAATATGCAACAAAATGGTTCAGTTTACACAGAAAACAAAACATTTCAAAAACAGCATCCTTTACTGTAAAAAATAAAAGATTTGTTGGTTCACTTAAAGAAATTGTTTATGCTGCGTTCAAATTTTTTGAGTAAACTAATATTTTTGTAGTTAAATTAACTCAAATTTTTTAGACAGCACAAACACTTTTTTTGTTTTTGTTGAACCAACCAATGAAGAGTTTCGTTGCAAAACGAGATAACCACCGTTTTTTTAATTGTTCAGAAATCTTGTTTTTTGGTTGTGCATTCCAATTAATTTCAATGCAGCTGCAGTTGGTTTGTTTTGATTTAAACCTTCATAACTTAAAAAATGCAGCTAAGTAGTAACATAAAACAAAATAATAACATGATAACATAATAATAAACATGTTTTGTCAAAAATGTTAAAAAATGGATTTATCTAGTTTTGCAACGAAACTCTTCAAATCTTTATACGCTCTTAAAAATAAAGGGTTCTTTGCAGCAATGCCGTAGATTGTCCATTTATTTATTTATTTTCCACTTATTCAGTCAAAGATCTTTTAATAGTCTGTAAAACCTTTTACTACAAAGAACCCTTTATGCTACAGAAAGATTCTGTGGATGTTAAAGGTTCTTTATGGAACTATAGAGCCCCAAAAGCACTGTTCAGGAATCTTTATTTTAAAGAGTTTACAGCAGGTATTAATTTTCTTTACATATATTTTATGGGGAAATTATGATATCACAAATGATCTGTCATTAAAGGCTATTCATGTTTTTGGACTGTTTCAATGTTTTTTTTTAAAAAAACATTTCTTTCTTACATTTTATAAGAACCGTTTTTCACTACAAAGAACCTCCAGAAAGGTTCTTTAGATGTTAAAGGTTCCAGCAAAAAATGGTTGTTCTATGGTAGCATGAAGCACATTTACTTTCAAGAGTGTAACATTTGTGTTGCATATTGCACTCTTCAAAAAAAAAGGTGCTTTAATGGGTTCTTTGCAGCGATGCCATAGAAGAACTTTTCTTGGTTCCTCAAAGAAACTTAAAAAAAAAGAAAATCTCTAGAACCTTTTCCACAACAAAGAACCTTTCATGAAAATCTATATGTGTATGTAAATAACATTTTCTTTCAATTCTTCCTCTATTAGGAGTATACTGTATATATTAGAACTATAAGAATTGTAACATAGAAATATTGCTTAATAAATAGCACTGTTGACTTTTCTAATGTTTCCCACAATTTTCAGAAAACAACTTTAAATGGTGTGAGAACTGTTAAGGTTAAATATGTTCATAAAGGAATAGTTTTGCCAAAAGAAAAGAAACAAATAAAATAAAAAAACCCTGTAGGCTATCATCATGAGGTTGAGTAAACGGTTTTTGCTTGTTTGTTGGTATTTTGTGCTTAAGAATTTCTAGGCCGATCTTAATATGATCTTTATAATACTTCACATCTTATGCTATAGTAAAATATACTGTGTAAAAGATGTGTTGTTTTTGAAATTGTATAGTGATCATATATAATTATTTCTCAGTCTCTTTATTAGAATACAACCAGAAAATATACAGGAAATGTGTATGTAGTATTAAAAACAAAATATAAGCTGAAGTTTTTAGGGTAAACTCCCCTCCCACTTGAGCAATAGCAGGCAACTGCAGGGTCTCTTAAACCTAAATGAAATTCAATCCTAATTTCTAATTTTATTCAAATGACTTCAGGACTTCAGTCCCTTCAAAAAAGCTCAAGATGTGTTTCATGCCAAGAGAGTAAATACTGACTGATGCCTAAAGAAGACATTTAGTTCTGAAAATTGTTTTTTTTTTTTGTGTACATATTTCCTGTATTTTGTGTTTGTATTTTAAAAAGAGTGAAAAATAAATATAAATGGACATTAAAACTTTGATAAAACAGCAAAGCTGGTAATGGCAGCCTAAGATATAATTATAATAATATATATAATTCCATCAAAAGGCTTGAAATATATTTATATTTATATTTATATATATTATATATATTTTTCAAGCCTTTTGATGGAATTATATATATATTTAATATATATATATATATATATATATATATATAGCACATCTTACCAGGTCCTTCTATGATCTGTAGTTATTAAATAAAATTAAAATGCAAGTTGATTTATTGATATAATAACCCAATTATTAATATTAACGCATTACAATTAGCAAAGCATACTTTATGAACCATTGATGTCATAAATAGGTTAAATTAGTAATTTTTCACTTAACCACAAATGTGACGTCAAACTGAAGATGGTTGAGATGCTTTAAATGAATAAAGGCATGTCACTGTCATACAAACTTAAACTTAAGGTTACATTACAAGTCTTGTAACAAACACGATGTACGATGTACGGTCACATAAATTGTTAAAAATTATAAACAAAATTAGAAATGATAAACTAATAATAAAATACCTACATAAAAATACTGTACAATAGCTGTACAGTAAACTATACTAAAACATATGCTAGATACTAAAGTGCTTACAAAAAAAATATTGAAGTACCGTAAAATTGACTGGGTTATTTTTGACCCATAATGGGTATATAATTGGACAGAAAACATGCTGGGTTAAAAATGACCCAACGTTGGGTTGCTCCTTTGCAACCATGGGGTATAATAACCCAGCAAATGGATTAAAACAACACAGCATTGGGTCAATTTTAGAGTGAGTACACTAGTATTTACAGTTTATCAGTTCACTATATTTGATACTACAAAATACCATAGTATACATTAGAAGTGTATTATTAATATATGGTACTATACTACAGTTTACTATAGCAGTGGTTCCCAAACTTTTTCAGCGTGCAGCCCCCCTTGTGTATGGTGCATTCCTTCGCGGCCCCCCAAAGAAAATTTGTGGCAAAATACTGTTCTAAAACTCAGCATTTTAATTAAAAAAACATTATATTATACAAAAAAGTAGTGCTTTTAGTTAGTAGCCTTATTTTTTTAGGTTTAATTACACAGAATTCATGATAAATTAATGTATTTCCTAAAATGTCATAAAACTGGGGCCCCCTGGCACCATCTCCCGGCCTCCAGTTTGAAAACCACTGTACTATAGTACATATTAAAGTATTCTATAGCATACTACAGTTTTTAATATACTATATACTTAAAACTTCAAATGACTGTAGTACACATTAATTAAGATAATTAATTACTATAGCCTAATATACTACAGTATACTACAGTTTATTATAGTAAATATTAATGTGGACTACAGCCTTTACTACAGTTTTCGGTTTACAATGGTTTAAATTACTGTAGTACTTGTACACATATATAAAGTGAATTCATTTCTATAATATACTACAGTATATAGTTTACCACACTAAATAGTAAAGTATACTACAGTATTTACTACAGTATACTATAGTAAATACTAAAGTATACTAGTTTTCATTCGGAAACCTTTGAAACACTTTGTTGAGAAGTGGTGAAACAGTCTCCATCTAGTGGTGATTTGTATGTATAGCATATCAGACATTTAACCCAACCATTGCTTAACCCCTTTAGACCTGATTTTTTAGGTGGTTTAATCAGTGTGCCTTATTTTGATTGGTTGATCAGCTTTTTTGTTGATTTAGACCACAAAAAATGTGATGTCTTTCCAGTGGACGCAGGGTCTGAAAGGGTTAAACCATTGTTAGAGTCCATAAAGAAACTGCATAATAGCATACTGCAGAAATAGTAAGACTAGTATGGTAGTATATGCCATGTTGATCAACAAAGGACATTTCATTTGTCATTTAGGTTTTAAAAAAACACATTTATTATATATTCCACATTTAATATGTGTACAAAATCTATCAAAATGATCACTTGGCACAACAGTGCAATAAAAACCGAGGCGCGATAACACCGCCGCGTTTTAAACATGAGAAGAATGTCCTCACCTGAGCCACAGAAATCTCTCGACATGGCTAATAAGGTAATAAACGGCAGGATATGTGCAAACGATTGTAACTACCAATCATATGTGATTTATTTGTCCCTTGCGCTATCAAATTCCTGGGCGATCTTTAGCGCGGTGGTATTGAGGCCAACTGACTGCATGTTGGTGATGATGGTAACCACCACCCCTTGTGGAAGGCAAGGCTTCCCATGAGCACCCTGTGCGCTTTCTCTGGGCAACACCAGCAAAACGCTACTGGCCCCCACAGCGCCCCCTGTGTGCGAGACGTAATGCCTACGACTGCGGCACTGGCCGTATTCTTGCCGTTTCTCCACGACCAGCCAGCCTTGGGCGTACATTCCGTCTTTGTCCCAAGTTGGTTCGGTTTTATCCACCGGTGCCCACATGGCTTTGGCCGTGCTGGGTTTGAGGAAGCCAGGAAGCAGCCCGTCCATGTTCTTCAGTTCAGCCATCTGATAGCTGTAGAGCAAAATGTTTCCAAAGACCAGAAGGTCACCGACGGTGGACAGAAATCCACCTCCAGCCCATTTGTATGAATTATCCACGTAGGGGCAATTGACGATGCGACTCTTTTTATTTAGGTGGTAAAATCTGGGGGACAGATGGGGATGTTATGGCATTTATTTTAAATTGTGATGGTCGCTAAACCAAACACCAGTGTTACTATTTAGAGATAAGGATTTGAAGAAAATACGTAATTTTACATTTTGAGCATCACATACCATTTGTCCTAGGCTACAAATATGAATTACACACCAAATGCTATATGAGTATCTGGTTTTTCGTTGACCAATATTGAATTCGGCATCTAGACAGTATGGTGGTCAACATAGTGAAGATATACAAACAAAATATGATTTAATGATGACAAATGAAACATGCACGAAATTGCTATAATAAAAAACAATTCACAAAAATGCTCCGAATGTTTATTATTCATTAACCCTCTCTATAGATTTTAAAACAGATGGGCTTAAGAATGCCCAGAATACCAAAGCAAGCATCACAAGTTTTCTAAAAAAAACAAATAGAGTGATCAAAAGATTAATCGCGATTAATCGCATACAAAATAAAAGTTTGTGTTTGCATAATATATTTGTGTGTTTATTGTGTGTAATTATTATGTATAAATCCACACATACATTAAACATATACAAAATTTGTTTATGTATATATGTAAAATAAAATATAAAAAATATATATATATATATATATATATATATATATATATATATATATATATATATATATATATATATATATATATATATATATATATATATATATATATATATATAATGCAAAGTTTTATTTTGTATGTGATTAATTGCAATTAATCTTTTGGCAGGCATAAAAAAATTAATACACAATAAGGTTTAAAAACTACACTTTAAAAAAACACAAAGGAAGATATTTTGAGCAGCGTTTGTAACCAAACCATTTTTAGACACCATTGACTTCCATAGTAGCATTTTTCCTACTATGGAAGTCATTGGTGCTTCTGTTTCCTGCTTCATTACAAATATCTTTCTTTGTGTTTAGTCGCGACTAATCGTTTGCAGAATAAAAGTTTTTTTTACATAATATATGTGTGCGTACTGTGTATAATAATTATGTTTATAAAAATACACACACATACATAAAGATAAAAATATATTTTGTGGCATGTATATACACATGCAAATGTTTCTTAATTATAGTACCTTGAGCGGTTGTAAATGATTGGGTCGTTTTCGTCTGGAATGGTGTTAAGCATCCCCATCTCACGAAACATCTTCATCATGTAGTCGAGGAAGCGTTGACCGGCTGCTCTCTCCACCACGGCACTGAGCAGTGTAAAGGCATGTGTGGAGTATAGAAATGTAGAACCAGGAATCAGGAACAACAATTGTATAAAGGAGATGTTGTACATTTTTAGCAACTTTAACTGTACATTTTAAAGGTGTAATGTGTTTTTAGTGACATCTAGTGGTGAGGTTGTGAATTGAAACCAACCTCAATTTCGAAACGCAATGCGAAACTGAAACCAGTTTGTCCGTGTATGACTACTGTAGAAACATGACGGCGACTTCCATGTATAAGGAGACCCGCCGTGTATGTCGATAAAAACGGCTCATTCTAAGGTAATAAAAACAATACAGTTCATTACGTAAGATCTTTATACACCACTGATAATATAGTTATGTATATTGTATTGCATTTTTGTTAAGATATCCTTCTAAAATGTACACATTGCACCTTTAAAAGACTTTAACTATCTATTGTCCCATGTATGGTGAAAGCATACCAGGTTTAAAAATCAAAGGATCGTCTTTGAATAAATCCAAAGCCTGGATGACATTCTCAAAGCTGTCTTTGAGGTAGTACTCCTTCTGCTCGAACTCTTTTTTCCTCTGCCGTCCTTTAGCCTCTTTGCTTTTAGCACCGCTGTCCTTCGCCTGTGGCTTCTCTTTGTTCTCGGCCGAGTTGTTCTCTTCTTTTTTCTCTGGGGGTTTAAGAAGGCGCTTAGCTTTCTCCATGTCCTCTCTCACTTTCTTGGCGTCTTTTTCATAGTGACGGATGCCGCTCAAGTGAGACAAGAGCATTCGAGAAGTTATTGTGACCTGGTTTAAGGACAAAACCAGAAACAGACTATGAGTCTTTTCATTCAATTTAAAGAAAAGTTTAGCTAAACATGAGCACATGAAATCCAAACAGGAATGAATTTAGAAGCCACCAAACACGTCCATGTTTCCCTATTTAAAGACTGTTACATGAGTAGTTACACGAGTAAGTATGGTGGCACAAAATAAAACGTTCTCATTTTTATCACCTTAAAAAATCACCATGTTTTATTTTGTGCCACCATACTTACTCGTGTAACTACTCATATAACAGTCTTTAAATAGGAAAAACATGGACGTGTTTGGTGGCTTCTAAATTCATCCCTGTTTGGATCCTAAGAAATGAATGGGGCTAGGCTAAATGCTAACACATTAACGATACGCTGTACAAAGTGCATGCATTGAAAAAAGATAGATATGTATTCATTTTTCTAAGGTAGGGGGTTGAGGTAAGAACATAGTAAAATATTGAAAAAAGGTGGTGTTTTCCTTTAAAATACAGTTTTAGATGCACTCACATCCTCTCCCTCAAATTGTTTCTCGGGAAATTCAGGGACGTATTTTTGCACAGGGGCTTCAAGATCGATCTTGCCCTCCTCCCAAAGTCGAGCGACAGCTGCCGCGGTGAGAGGTTTACTGATGCTGGCGATTCTCATAACTGTCTGTGGACTACAAGGCACTCTGTTCTCCAGATCTGCATAGCCAACTCCTAAGAGATAGCATCAATAGCACTGTCACTGTTATGACAACTAACACAAAAAAATAGGTGTAATTGGAGACAGAAAACTGGAGGTATACCTTCACACCAAACCGGACTTCCATCCACTGAAACGCCAATAACTATGCCGGGAGCTCCAACTTCATCCTGAAAAACGATATGGACAGTATTTGCATATCTACATTTACATGTGTTTATGTAGCAAATGCTTTCATCCAAGGTGACTTGGATGTTTTTAGTACCTGTAGGTCATTCTGCAATATAAGGACACATGAAGAATAAAGCAGTGGGTATAGGTAGTATTTAAAAAGTATTGTATTCACTATAATAATCAATGTATCATTATAAATATTAATTACTATAATTTATTTATTTTAATTTCAACGTTTATGGGAACTAGTTGGGGTCCAGTTAAAATATTATGTGTAAATGCACAAAATATGATTTGTACTAAAATATGGACTTTATTTTCATTTCTTAAAAGTTACAAATTAAATATTCTGACTACATATAGATGTTTGTGTGATATTTACCGTATTACAATTTAAAATATGAATAACTTAATATTGAAAAAAAATAATTTTATATGGCTGCATGACATTAAAGAAACATGCAATATGTGATAACCGGCTAAAAATGTGATACACAATATGTAATTTACAAAGGAAGTTTCAATATATAAATTGAAATTATTATTTTATCATATAAAAATTATATTATATAGTATTTATAAAAAAATGTTTTTACTATTTAATATTTAGCAAGGCATGTTTGTTAAAACTAGTTATATTTCCCAATTAAATTAAGGCATGGTTCTGGTTTAAGCTAATCCCTGTCCGGGAAACTGCCCTTAAAGTAATAAATATTAAACTGAATATTAAATATTAAGCATTAAACAAAGAAACTGAACTTTGCCGTATGCGTGATGTTGAAAACACAAACATTAAAGTATTTTCAAAATGAACAATTTTAAAAAAATCATACATTTAATAAACAAAATAATTTACATATAATTACGATATAATCTACTTAATTTGGTAAATATACACAATTTACATTTTATTTAATAATATGGTGACCTGTCAATTATCATCTTATTATATATTCATAGAACTATATCCTAGTATAAATCTTCAAAAATGTTGACAAACTATATATTGTTGAAAAGCTCTAAGAATGTAATTTTCATATTTCAAAACCTTTTTGGAGTAATCATAATGCAGTAATTTATTAATTAGTGACAAGAGTATGCAGCAAACCGTTGACACCTAGTGGCCGTTGTTGGTAAAACCATTAAAAGTGTGACACAAACCTAATTTTTTTGTGATTTTAACTTGAAATTTGGATCAGAACTACTTGAGACTTATGGCTTAACGTTCGCATTTTTACTTTTGCGAAACATTCACATTTTTATAATTTTATTTATTAAATGAATATGTTATGGAATTATTTATATTTATTAAAATAAATGTAAACTGCTATAACGATTTGTTTATGTAATATTTTCACCTGCCGACACTTCTGTGAAAACCCTCAAAGTGTCTTCAAAACAAGACCAAGATTAGGCTTTAAGACCAAAAAATGCCACAGTTATATTAATTTGAAGGTGTATATCACCCCCCCCACACACACACACACACACACTCACACACACTCAAAGGGTATTTGCGCCACCTAATGGGTTAAACTAAAATATAAATGAGTTAGATTATCCATTTCATTAAATATTATCTCATTAAACGAAACTAAGATAAAATAAATTATAAAAAAGTATAAACCTTGATGTGATACCTGTACCTTTATCCGGCGTACGAGGTCTCTGCTGACCTCTATAGCAGCTGTGTACTTTGAGTCCGCCTGAGCTCTATATGTTTTCTGCACATCACATTCACAGTGTTCAGACACAAAATCCCCATACTTCAACCCCAGAGCCAAAACAAAACCTGTTCCGATGCCCAGGATCCATAAGGACCGCTTATTGTTAGAAAATAAGGGAGATCTCCTCTGTGTTGAAATGAATCTTCTCATCAGCTGATCTCTGTACTTATTTCTGTTTGTCAACAAAGAAACTAAGCGATCGGATTTTTCTGCACGGTATGTGCATTGTGTGCAGTTCAAGCCCCGTGATAAACACAACAATCGATACATGGTTGTTTTACAACGAATAATACTAATACTAATTGGTTAAAAAGGTTTTATAAAAGCGTAAAAGCAGTTTGAAGGCAATTGCAAGAGCTATAAACAGATGTAAACTGGACTCTTTCACAGAATAAAAGCAAATCCGTGACGTTTCATTTAAAATAAAAATTATATAAAAATACTTCTACGAATACGAATGAATAAATAAGTAATTATCTATTAATCATGTATTTAGAGTTTAAATTATATTTTGTGTCTTAGCTGGAGAAAGTAGTTTGGGAGGCATTTATTCTATGCAAGACTTTTATTTTGAAGAATTCAGACATAAAGACAGGCTTGTTCCACTTCATGCGGTGCCGGAAGAACCGACAGGCGGCTGACGTCAAAGTTCCGCGAGAGCAATTTGAAAGCAGGATCTCCCTATGATTTCGAGAATTGCTCTCGCGGTACATTGACGTCTTCCGCCTGACGGTTCTTGCTGCGCCGCTTGAAACGTTGGTTCGCCATATTGGGAAGGGCAAGGCTCGGAAGAACGCATACAAGTGAACTGGAAGCCGCAGTTTTTGTGGTTAAAGTGCACATTAATGAATAACTATTACATTTCACACCATGTTCTGTAAACAAAGGTTTAAAAAAATGTTTCATATCCACTTACCTGATCGTTAGACGTAAAAACGCATTAACTGTCATGAGGATTTAAATGAGACGTCTCCAAAATCAAACAAGAAAAATAAGCCAAATCAATCAGGATTATAATTAATGAAATGCTGGTTTCATTCAGCACGGTTTGGTCAAATATGCACATTTCTTGATTAATTTAAACCAGTGATAGCTATATAGTTTGGGTGTTATCCAATAATAGTTTTATTTATTAATTTCATTTAATAATAAAAGACAATGAATTTCAAACTGAATCAATTATATTAATATAAGTACATATGCATATAAATAAATTGATATAATACGTATAGAACTATTTTATACTTTATACAATAATAGTTAGATCATACAATAATAGTTTTCTTTATTTTACTTAATAATAAAAATAAGGAATTTTAAACTGAAGTTACTGAACTAATCATATTTTCATTATTATAAGTAAATATGCGTATCAATTTATATAATACGTATAGAAGTATTTTTTTGAACAAAGTGCACTGTAAAACCTAAAAGTTAACTCAACTCAACCCATTTGAGTAAACCGGTTGCATTCATTTTAAAACGCATACATTTGAGTACTGTGAACTTAAACAAATTGAGTCATATGCAGTTATGCACTTATATTTAAGTTCACACTACTTAAAGATAAGTGCATAATTGCAATGACTCAAGTTCACAGTATTTAAATTTATATGTTTTAAGACTTAAATGGCCTAATGCAACCGGTTTACTTAAAAGGCCCGAGTTAAGTTAACTGTCAGGTTTTACAATGTGCCTTGCCCTCGACCAATCTGACTCCTTCACGCGACTGACTGTCACTGCCTGCACTTTCAACTGTCCTTCGTGGCTGCTGCAACTTTCGCCACTCTTAATCAACTCTATAAAACAAAAGGTCCTATTGTATTTGTGCATATAGATGAATTAGATAAATTAATAGAAACAACACAACGTCAGCATATTTCGCGGAGGTTTTAACTGCTGCCAGCACAATGAGAGCTTACAGTTTAAAGAGTAACTAAACCCTTAACCAACTTTTTTAAGTTAATGATCTGTAAGAATTATGCTTTATTAGTGCTGTTCATTGATTTTAGTAAGTTTTTTGACATTTGGATATAAAGTGTTTCAATACTACAATATATGGTGTAAAAACGTCTGAGTGCTGCCCTCTTCAGGTTGAACGGTGGCTACTGCAGTTGAATTTTCCTATTGGATGTTGGGTCCAAAAAGTAACTTGTGACGTAAGCAGGTTCAAGCTCACCACGCCCTTGTTACGATCTCACCACACACTTGGTACCATAGATATGATGTCTATGCTTGGTACGAGCTTAGTTCGTCCCCTCTATCTCCGTTGGGATCTGCCCACTTTTCTTGCATTTTTCAAATATTGCCAGTGGGAGGAGTCAGGCTCTGACCAGGGGTTTAGTTACGCTTTAAAACCAAGATGCTGCAGCCAATGAGCAGCCGGCGGTGGCTGGTTGCAGCCAATGAGCAGCCGGTGGGGGCTGGCTGCAAGATGACTTAACCTCCTCGCTCATGTTTTATCAGACAACTACTACTCAAGATTTTGCTTTAGTATAATTTTCAGGGAAATTAAAGCGGGATTCGGGATTAAGATTTAGCTTCAGTATGATTTTCGGGACAATTACAGCAGGATTCGGGATTCGGGACAGGAGCTTAGATTTCGGGACTGTCCCGAATTTTTCGGGACGTCTGGTCACCCTAGTACGCTCAAATGTAAATACATGGTCAATTTCTACACAGCATAACAAAAAAGCATACGTCAATACATAGATAAGACATCATGTTTAACCTTGCATTTAGTATTAGCACCATTGCCAACAGTACAAATTTTGCATCACTTTTAACAGCGTAGACATTACAGAAAAAGTTAAATGGTGTAATATTCTTGATACAGTACAGGTAGTTGACATGAAATGTTTTACATGCTATATTTGTATATTGTCATACCATATTAGTATGTCTTGACATCTGAAATGCTAAAGAAATCAAGCATGGATACAAATTTTTAACTTATTTACTGTGTGTCTGCTTGTACAGCACTACGCCAAAGATTTCTCTGTGTTTTGGCCTTCCCTTCCTACAGTAAATATAATAGGGATATGATCAAGCAAACCCATGACATTCTTCCAGGGCAGCTCAATGGCAACAGAAGCAAATATTTAAATGCAATACAGGAAGCAGATGGACAGATTATAATGTTGTTAGGCAACATCCTCTCTGTTATTGGCAACATCAGTGGAAGATACAAAGCCTCTGTAGTGAATGTGAATGTTAAGAATGAAGCTTCAAGTAAAAGGAAAAACGGCAGGCTTTAGAAAATGTCAAATGGAGTGGTTTTATTTATATTTTACCTTTGTACATTTTATATGACATACATTAATACACCTACATTTAAAAATGACTAAAATGAACAAGGCACAACCAAAAAAATATGATTTCATCATATTTTTTCCCAAATTCAAAATGAAGGCATTTTGAACCACTTGGGTTTCACCACGATTGAATAGAGAACCCAATAACGCATTTGCGAATAATGTTGCCTGACATTTAGGGGAGGAAAAAAGACAAAAATAAATAAAAGTTGATGTGTAAATAAATCCCAGGGCAGGGCTAAATATTGGCACGAACAAAAATCCAAATTGTAAATGAATCGAATCTATAAGCTACAAACTGTTAGACGTCTGCCTTCACAGTAGCACCAGTACACACAGGACAACCTAATCCCATGTACACTAAAGAAAACCTTTCGATTAAACTTGGCTTTAGACTCGAATGTCCACTATAACAGCAATGTTCATATTGAATTAAGTGCAATCATTGCTAACATTTTGTCTGTGCACAACCAGAATAAAATAAACGCGTACCACATTATTACATTAAAACATATGGAAAACTAAAGCTTTCGTAACAATTGGCACGTCCATTAATCTGTCATGACGGAAAAAAACAACACAAGGATTACAAAATGCAGACATCATCATCGTGCGACCAGGTTGTTCACATGTTATTGAGCTCCAATAGAGTCTGTTCCAACATCTGGTTCATATCAAGATTCTCTTCTTTAGCATGTGAGAGTTTATCTGTTTGAACATCAAGCAAAAAGGCATTCATATCAGTCAAGTCATGCAGCATGTTCATTCAAGACATTAGTTCATAACTACAGTAGCAGTCGTAACGCCACTGACATCCTGTTTGAAGGACATCGTGCAACACTGGTCACTAGTAATGATTGTCACACACTCGATGCATGCTTTAAATGGTTAACCTTGTGAGACATACCTTATATACAAAGTGAATATACATTTATTTATATATAACAGACATGGTTATAGAGTGCGGACTCTTGCATAAAGCAAAACGCTTTGGATTACATCCTGAAAAACTTGATAGCTGGCTTTTACACAAACGCTGCCTTCAAGTCCGAAAGTTGTGATTACGATGATGAGATTCATTAATTTATGTGAAACAGACTGATTTATGCACTTTAGTTGCACACTGTGTGTGCATTTTATTGGTAATTTGCAGACAATTATGGGAAATGTAGTGAAAAAGTTGTGAAAGCGTGTCATTTCAAAGACCAGCTACAGTAATGATTCCTATTTTCTGGTAAGCTTCACTCTATGCTAGTTGCAATTTGATGGCAACAATTAAAAAACGTTATTATTTGCAAAATTGATTAATGCTTTAATTATTTCAGCCAAACACCAAAAAAACAAATTTTGTCATTTTCGGCAGAATATTTTTGGTGGCCGAACATTTGGCGCATGCCTATCGCTCACGCAAGCTCATCTCGTAAATACGATCATTCAAACGTGAAGGCAACATGACAAACCTAAGTAACAACCTCTCATTCACTGAAGATTCATTTTTTTAATACAATATTTGGTGATAAGACACACAAGTCCAAGTTAGTCTTAATCCTCATTCAAAGCCATTCTTAGCTCATTAGAGAGATGGCGGTTTCTCTCCAGTTGCTGGTAGAGACCATCTACAGGAGCGGTGGAGGCAGCAGGTTAAGAAAAGAGAGAAACAAAGAATAGAGTGAAAAGACAGACATCAGAGTAGATCAAGTATGCAGAAAGGTAAGTTAGCATTGGTTGAAACACACAGTTATTAATAAACAGAGTACAGACGTCACAGCCTAAAACAAACCTGAGGATCTACAGTAGTGGAAGGATTTCTCAATGGATGGTTTTATCAGCGTAGCTATGGTTTGTAAGGGTTAATATCAAAGGAAGGAGCAACTATTTGACTTTAAACTTGCATACCTCTGGAGAACTTGTGAACAGTAGATTAGGAGTTTCAGAGACCGCTTTGTGGAAACGATAACATTGTGGGTTTTGACTGGTCATAACACATACAGTTTCTTACTTTAAATGGTAAATGCCCTTTTTAAAACTGAAAAGAATAAAGGTTTGTGAAACTAAGCTAAAGTACACTACTGGAAACAAAATCAATCTTAAAAGAAATGATGCAAATGTCTTTCATAGTCCTATCGTAGTCCCATTAGTTTTGCAGTGGTATTTGTGTGTATACAAAGTTCCTGTATTTTTTGTTTGCATCTTAATAAAGATACTAAATAAAACATATGAAGAGTCATTACAATGTATTTGAATGAATCTATTGCTACCCGCAATGCTGTGAGATTAAACTACTTATTTGGATGTTTAATTATTCAAGTAATCTCCAATAACCACTTAATACAATTAAAAAGCTCAGATGCAAGTGCATTTTAAATGTTTTCTTAACTTAACAGAGTCTGATAAAAATGCTGAGAGGAATTTCTGAATGGCCTAAGGCCGGGATTAAGCGGATGTAAAAAAAAATTTGGCACTAATATCATGATCATTTGATTTTTGACATAAGCGGCTTTTGCATCTGAGCTCCTCAATTGCACATTATTATGAGACCCTAGACCATAAAACCCTTTAAAATGTATACATCAATGGAAAGCTTATTTATTTAGCTTTCGGTTGATGTATGGTTTTTTAGGATAGGACAATATTTGGCCGAGATACAAGAGTTAAAATTCTGGAACTTGAGTGCAAAAACTCGCATTTAAAGGGACACTCCACTTTTTTTAAAAAAAGAACCTCATTTTCAAGCTCCCCTAGAGTTAAATATGATTTTTATCGTTTTGGAACCCATTCAGCCGATATCCGGGTCCGGCGCCACCACCTCCAGCACAGCTCAGCACAATCCACTGAACCTGACCAGACCATTAGCACCGCGCTAAAAATAACCAAAGTTTCGATATTTTTCCTACTTAAAGGAATATTCCATTTTCTTAAAAGAAAAATCCAGATAATTTACTCACCACCATGTCATCCAAAATGTTGATGTCTTTCTTTGTTCAGTCCAGAAGAAATTATGTTTTTTGAAGAAAACATTGCAGAATTTTTCTAATTTTAATGGACTTTAATAGAACCCAACATTTAATACTTAACACTTAACAGTTTTTTTCAACGGAGTTTCAAAGGACTAAAAAACAATCCCAAACGAGGCATAAGGGTCTTATCTAGCAAAACAATTGTCATTTTTGACAAGAAAAATAAAAAATATATACTTTTAAACCACAACTTTTCGTCAAGGTCCGGTCCAGCGCGACCTAACGTAAATGCTTAGTGACGTAGGGAGGTCACGTGTTACATATATAAAACGCACATTTGCGGACCATTTTAAACAATAAACTGCCACAAAGACATTAATTAGTATGAGTTGACATACAACAACGTAGGAACGGTCCTCTTTCAAGACGCTTGTAAACACTGGGGCGGAGTTTCGCGTTCGTCCTCTGTGACCTCTTGACGTCATGACGTATTGTGTGGGGTCAGCTGGTGCATCACGACCGGATCTACACGACGAGAAGTTGTGCTTTAAAAGTGTATATTTGTTATTTTTATTGTCAAAAATGACAATCGTTTCGTTAGATAAGACCCTTATGCCTCGTTTGGGATTGTTTATAGTCCTTTGAAACTCCGTTGAAAAAAACTGTTAAGTGTTGAGTTAAGTATTAAATGTTGGGTTCTATTAAAGTCCATTAAAATTAGAAAAATTCTGCAATGTTTTCTTCAAAAAACATAATTTCTTCTCGACTGAACAAAGAAAGACATCAACATTTTGGATGACATGGTGGTGAGTAAATTATCTGGATTTTTCTTTTAAGAAAATGGACTAATCCTTTAACTTAAACTTGACTCGTCTGTAGTTGCATCTTGTACCAAAACCCAACAAAAGTTGTGATTTTCTAGGCCGATATATCTAGGAACTATACTCTCATTTTGGCATAATAATCAAGGACTTTGCTGCCATAACATGGCTTTAGGAGGCACAATGATATCACGCAGCAGCCGAAAATAGTCCCCTACTATTGAAAGTTACTAAGGGGACTATTTTCGGGACTCTCTTGTATTCAAGTTTTAAATAGGAAAAATATCGATATGCTTTGGGTTTTTGTTGAGCGCGATGCTAATGGTCCAATCAGACTCAATGGACCGTGCCAAGCTACGCCAAAAGTGTCAGCGCCAGACCCAGAGATCGGCCGAATGGACTCCAAAACGGCAAAAATCAAATGGTCACCTCCAGGGGAACTGGAAAAATGAGCCTATTTTTACAAAAACTGAAGTGTCCCTTTAAAGTCCAAATGAAGTCTTTAGCGTAAATATTACTTATTAAAATGTCGGTTTTAGTGCTTTCTACTGGCTTTCTGTGCAATGACGTTGTTGACCTAATGAGGGAAATTGTAAGCTTTTACATAAACCAAACTTGAATGGGAAATCCCCAAAGAACAGGTAGAAATGCAAAGTTTGTAGGCGAGTTTCTGGCCAATTTTGATCGCGATTTTGCTGCATCCTTCAAATGCTGCATAAAGTTTTTATATTTAAGTATTTCAATTTACAAAATATCTTTAGGGAACATGATCTTTGC
Source organism: Misgurnus anguillicaudatus (assembly GCF_027580225.2). Lineage (NCBI taxonomy): Eukaryota > Metazoa > Chordata > Actinopteri > Cypriniformes > Cobitidae > Misgurnus > Misgurnus anguillicaudatus. Next base: position 24,483,270 of record NC_073342.2, on the reverse strand, counting down.
ATGGGTCAAAATTATAAATTTTTCTTATGCCAAAAATTATACGTAATGTATTTTTTGCTCTTTCTACAAATATACCCGTGCAACCTACAACTGGTTTTGTGGTCCAGGGTCACATATAATGAAACATGGGTGGCAACTGCTGCCACAACGCAAGTGATTTTGCATTTACTTAAAATATTCTGCAGCTGGTTAAAATAAACCCCTTAAACAAAACATTCGTACTTTAAAAGGCGTTTTTATCTTCTTCACTTGTCGCAACTAGGCACTAGACTTGTCGTTCCTTCCTTACGGATCAATTTTATAATGTTTAAATCTACATTTTCTAAACTTGTAGCACACAGCAAGAAATCTAGTAAAATTTATCATAGCAGAACATCTTTGCTATCAGTGGAAATACACATTCCTACCAGTAATTGATTCAGGTCAAATGACAAACTGTGACTTCTGTATTTTTTAGTAGTTAAGTACAAGAAACACAGCAAGCTGTTATTAATATAGTTTAAGGAACAGAATATACTTACCAACAAGACTACAAGTGACTCAACTACTTCCATGAAAATATTATAATTGTATGGAAATTTGAATGGGAGGAAACACTAAATTTGCCTAACATGTAAATGCATGTGAACCGAAGTATAGAGCTCTGAACACCCACATGAAGAAACCAGCTTTGGAAAAATGTGAATTATTGATCTCTTCAGAAAGTTTATGTAATTAAAGAATAAAAAAAAGTGCTATTGTGTGTACAAAGTCATTGCTGAAAGGCTTGTACACTTTGCTGCGACAAACAACATGGCTGTATTTAAAGCATAAAATTAATTTCTTAGCAATGTTCTTTTACGGTTTATTGTTCTTTTACTTTGTGAAGAGGATTTAGCTGTTTATATTATAAACCATGGATATCACCCATCAACATCCAGATCTGGCTCTATCTGGCTAAACAATAAGTAGTCAATGACTTTTAGCAATTCTTCTCCACTTTATTAGAGCCACAAAACACACAGAAAAGAAAGCAAAAGGACAAAAACAAGAAGGAAAAGATTTACATAGAAAGTTTAATTGAACAAAGCAGAGAGAATTCAAGATTCTGTACAAGAAATGTGAAATAAAACACAATGGAGACAGGGAAGGCAAGAATATGACAGGACATGAGATGCCCGATAAAGCGGAGTGATGTCGTTCAGCCGGGGGGAGGCGTCTTTGAAGTGATGCGAACAATTTATCTGCACAGGGAGGGGAAGTGGGAAAAAAAAAATCAAGTGGTGATGGAAAAGCAAATAGTGGGACAGTGGGGTAATTCACAACCAAACACAAACACAAATAAGAAACCACCGCACACAACAGCCAAAACATTTGCACGTTATTCGTTAAAAAGAATAACATGCAAATCTTACCTCAAAACTTAAACAGAAATGACGGCAAATCACTATACTGTACACACCATCCGAAAAAAATTGTCACTGGGACAGTACCCTTTAAAAAGGTCCTAATATGTACCATTGAGGTTAAACATGTACCTGTGAGTTAACACCAAGCACTCTTAGGTATTTTTATTTTATTTTATGTGAAAGTAGCTTTCTTTCTAAGAGTGCACTTAATGACTTACCAAACAGCGCATAATTTCGTCCTTAAAAATCTTACAGTCATGTGATCTTGACAGATCACAAAACTCTAAAGCCTGAAGTATAGTCCTGTTTTTACTGCACATGCGAGGGTCCACGTACAGTGCAGATTTCATAATTAGAATAGTACGCGCGCACAGGTACGTTCACCGCCAGATTTTTGTAAGTGTGCACACTGTATAAAGTGAAAGTGTTACCAATTGAAGTAATTTTTTACGTTTATAACAAATTAAGTAAAAAATTGAAGGTGAAAAACTACTTTCAAAAAGGTAACACCTTAAAACTGTAAAATTTAATTTATTTTTAATAATAGTTCGTAGGCCAGGATGCGCATGCGTCGATGATGGGTCCCGCTTATATGAAATATTTGGATCGCCCCAACCCGCACCACTGAATTTCTACAACCCATCCCATATTATATAGAAATAGGATAATGATAGACATTTTTAACATTTACAAAGCAGTGTTTGTATTCACAAATTCCCGACCTTAATTTCTCCCGCACCTCGTCTTTCATCTTCACTTTTATTTCTACGTTTGTTTTGAGCTACTTGGCGCTTTTGCACCATGAGGCCAAAGGTTTGGGGGTAGCAAGTTACGTTGCGAAAGTTACGTTGCTATGCAGGCCTACGTAATTTAACCATATCAAAGAACCTAATAAAATATGAAAATGTATATTCGCAAACATCTAATATAAGCTATAGGGAATTGCATGCAACATACGTTTTATTTAATGACCCAACCCGCCCCGCAATAGTGACAATTTTTTTACCTGGCCCAACCAGACCCGCGGGTTACGGTTATGAGACAACGCGCACATCACTAGTGTAAAGCCAGATTTATAGTCGTGCGTAAGTTCTACGCCGTAGGCTATCCGTAGCTCGACGTGCACCTCACAATTTTTAACAGCACGTCAGTTCTACACGGACCGCAATCTTAAAACAACAGAGACAACATAGAAAAGCTATTCTTTACATGCACCGGGGTTAAGATTTCAGTGATGCAAATAGGGCTGGGCAACATATCATTTGCAATATAATAGAAATGGTTCTGTTGCGGATGTGATATTAACCAACATTGCAATCAATACTGCGATTATTTTAATTTGAATTGTATGTGGGAATAGAAATAAACCAGTTCCTTCAAACCATTATCTTTAAAGAATCCAAATACTGATTCGATTCACTCATATCATGCAAACATGCCCCTAACGTGGTATTTATATGATTTTAGTAAAAGTATATGGGCACATATTTCCATTTATTAAAATGTATAGTTAAACAATTACTTTTGTCCATTTAAATATAATTTGCAACAACGGGTGCCTACATGATGAGTCATATGATTACAAAAGAAAATCCTTTAGAAGCTAAAAATCATTGTAGCACATTGTAGTCATTTTTGCCCAGCCCTAGTACAGCATGTACTGACCAACCAAATCAACCGAAGATATGAGAGTTAAATTTGTTTCTTCACAACATTAGAAAATTTCTTTACAATTTTTAAAAACTTTACTAACAATGCTCCTATACGTCGCTTCTACAAGCCATGGTGCTTCCAGTCTAACACCCAAGGGTGAATTTGCTATACCCAAATGATCTAATCTGAATAACAGTAAAATGAACCATGGTTCTTGTAGAATTACAGCGATAGCAGAGCGTTCAAAACAGAGAAAAAAAGGTGTCACAGCATGCGAATTTAAGCAACAAGACCTAATTCACAGAGGGTGAGAGACAGACAAGGGGATTATGGGTAATGGGGAGGGACACAGGCACGTGCAGAGACCGCAGATGAATTACATTGATGTCATGTCATTGAGAGCGTGGTCAAGCTCCTCACTGATGGCTTTGTACTTGAGTTTCTGGGAATACAACTCATCTATTGGTGGACGGGGATGTGGGAGAGCAGGGTGGATAGGAAGTAGGTGGGAGGGGGAAGAAAGAAATGCAGGAAGGAAGCATCCAATCCAGTGGCAAGACAGGCCCCCATGAACAGAGAGATAGACCGCAAGACAGTGACATGAAGAGAGTTGGGAGGGAAAGAGAAAATAAAAGTTATAGAGGAATGAAATGAAATAATAAGTTTAAGAGAAAAAACATAATAAACTATAAATTGAAGAAACAGAAACAACCAAGACTTTGACACTGATGGATTGATATTTTTAAACACTCCTTAAATTTGCTATTGGATGGCAACAGGTAGGGACGCCCCAAATTCGATGCACCAAATTTCTATTTTGGACAATAGAAAAAATATATACCTAACCCTCTTAAAGGGAGAGATTGTGCAAAAAGCAAAATTCAATCATTTACCTTAATGTAAAACCAAACCTGTGTAACTTCCTCGCTTCAGTTGATCACAAGATATTTCTCAGTATGTTAATGTTTTGTACAAGGCGACTATTTTTAGCAAACTTTGCACACTAAACATATGCATTGCATATCACTAAATGATTGTTTTGGGGTGTAATGTCCCTTTAAGACATCTTCCTTGATCACCAACACACATAAAGTCTGAACGTCCTCTTCTCTGTCATCGCAACATTATTTAACGGAAAAGTACTTGTGTAAATCCAAACAGGTGAAAACGTCATTTAACACCACCTCATAAAAACCAAATCAAGTTTAAACATTGTGCAAACCAGACCTCCAGCTCTGGTATCATCTGGCAAAATAATGTTTGGCTGATGTGAATAATGATCGGGCTTTTCCATAAACGTAATTCTGTGACTGAATAGATGAAAGTTAAAAGAAGGCCGTTGCGGAAGAAGGTACGAGGAATGGGACAGTAAAGAAATAAGATTAAAAGCATAAGCAATATTGTCCCCGAATGTTTCAAAAGCATGTCTATGAATGAGGTCATGAAATAATAACAGGGTCAGAAATGAAATCGAAATAAAGACTGAGGTGAACCAAATCATACCTTCAAGGTCGTCAATGGACTTCTCAAGCTTGGCGACTGATCTTTCAGCGAACTCGGCACGGGTCTCAGCCTACAGGAAGGAAATTGTCATTTGAATATTTCTAGCAAACTTTGTAACATTAAAACACACATGCAAAGACGCACATACGCTCTTGCACTATAACGGAAGAGCATCTGTACTATTTAAACCAAGGTAGATATATTTGTGGCACAGCTTTACATTTTTAATTGATGTGGGCCACAAGAAAGGAAATTATATTAACTATTAAAACAGCTTAAAACCTTGCTCATCACAATTTTGAGCTAGATTAATTCATCATCTTAAATTTTAAGATGCTAAATTAGGGATGCATAACGATTAATCACGATTAATCTATAGCAGAATAAAAGTTTGTTTACATCATATGTGTGTGTGAACTGTGTATAATAACTTTGTATAGATAAATGCACACACATGCATGTATACATTTAAGAAATGTATTATTATAATTTATATTATATTAATTGCGATTAATCGCATACAAAATAAAAATAGAAATATATATAAATATAAACATTTATACACACACTTAAATGTTTCTTAAATACATACATGAAATATTAATATAAAAATGTATATATACATAACATACAGCACACACATATCTTGTGCAAAAAAATCACTTATTTTGTATGCGATTAATCGCGATTAATCTTTGCCCAGAACTATTAAATATATTTTTCCTTAAAATTATACATGCATGTGTGCATATTTATATATACATAATTATTCTAAACAGTTCACACACATATATATGATGTAAACAAAAACTTGTATTCTGCTATAGATTAATCGCGATTAATCGTTATGCATCACTTTGCTAAATGTATCAATTTGTTGAAAATAAGTGAGTTTTTTGTCGAGTTCCTAATAAACATAATTAAATGAGATAATTTCTTTGTAAAATATTTAAGAGCTGATCAAAATACTGATAAAAAACGCTTTTATTAATAGCAAAATACTATGGTGATACCGTAATAAGAATTCGGTCATAACCACCAAATGCAACTGTAAATATAAATACAGCTCAAGTTCTCTTGATAAAAATCTGTACAGCTCAGCCTCCTTCAGTTTGTCAGTCAGGACCTTGATCTCCTCTTCATATTTGTCCTCCTTCTGTGAGTACTGTAGGAGTTACATAAAGGACAAACATTAAGACCCAAACCAGCACATCGACAACATGAATCACTTAAAAGAACCAATTCACAATTTTACTCATTTAAGTCTTTGGGAACCCATGAGCGTTACCCACTCATGTTGAGAATCACACATCATCATCTGAATGAAAATGGATGGTTGGTCACCAGCTTAAGTATTTTTATTGCTGGTTTCCAGTGCGAGTTACAGTACTTGTATCCCTTCTAGGCTTCTGAGGCAGCAAGACTTAAAGGGCACATATTATGCAAAACCTACCTTTACAAGGTGTTTGGATATAAATGTGTATTGGCGTCTGTGAATACATCAACCCTAGAGTAAAAAATTAACTTTCTCCATTTTTAATCCACATTAACCAAAGCAGTCTCATTAGACATGCCATTTTGATTCTCTTGTTAATGTGATGTCACACAAACAAAGCCCCGCCCACGCCACTGACTGGTTAATTTTACACAAAAGCTTTTTTAAATGTGTTTAACATGCTGTAGCGCTAATGGGGCTAAATATACTATTATCTCAGACTGTATTCACAAGAATCAGATCTATTTTTAACCAAAAGCGCTCACTGTCTGTTTGTAAGGGAATCAGGAGCTCATTTGCATTTAAAGGTACACACATAAAAACAGCTCCCACCTAAGGGCATTTTGGACATGCTATCTGTGGGGTACTTTGAGGTAAAACAGACTTTACATACATTCCAGGCATACCTGAGACTTATTACATCTTGTAAAAATGGGAATATAATGTGCCCTTTAAGTCTTACCAACCAGATCATGTTTCTAGTTTTGACAGTAAACAACACCTGTTCAGGTAAATTACTAATCAAATAAACTCATGCTGGTCTTAAACCGTATTTTCAGTACAGCATGTGACCTCCGTAACAATTCACCCTCTCTGCAATTAAAGCCAGCTGCTGTATTGATGGTTACTGTTGATGAAATACTGGTTATCCCGGTTTTCTCAGAAGGGGGCAGGACCGTGTGCCTGCAGGCAGCACACCTACCTTCTCAGCCTGGGCTTCCAGGGACTTCAGGTTGTTGGTCACAGTTTTCAACTCTTCCTCAAGCTCAGCGCATTTGCTGGTGTTTTACACAAAGAACGCACAGGTGAGGAGGCAGGAGTAGGAACGAGAGGAGGAAAGGCAGAGGAGAAGAGGAGAACCAGAGGCAGGATGGATGAAAGGACGTCAGGGTGACAGGAGATGGGAGAAATAAAAACAAAGACCCAAATATCAATCAGAAAGCAGGAATGAATGGGTGGGGGAGGCCAAAGCCACCCTTAACATAGCAGGAATGTGTCACAGGGTATACTCATTATATTTGATTGCACCGAACCGTACCCGAGTGGGATCACCCCCTCCCCCACTTACACTACACTATGAGCCATACAGAGTTTGCTTAGGTCATTAAAACATGTGATTGTTTTAACAAAACCCCACCTACAAATCAAAGTGCACCTTACCAGAGTAGACTTAAAGGGGTAGTTCACCCAAAAAATAAAATTGTCTCATTTATTTACCCTCATGTCGCTACAAACCTGCATACACCTCTCCGCCGCGACAAACACGAGATACCTTAAGGGGAATGTTTGCACCCAAACCGATCATGGGCCCCATTCACCTCCACAGTATTCTTGTTTTCTACTATGGAAGTCAATGGCGCCCATGATCAGCTTGGGCACAAAAACTGCTCAAAATATCTCGTATTTCTCAGAACAAAGAAACCCATGCAGGTTTGCAACAACATGAAGTCAAGCAAATTAGATAATTTTCATTTTTGGGTGAACTATACTAGGGATGGGGACGAATTATCGATTGCTCGAGTACTCGAACGTGGCATCTATACTAGGGATGGGGACGAATAATCGATTGCTCGAGTACTCGAACGTGGCATCTATACTAGGGATGGGGACGAATAATCGATTGCTCGAGTACTCGAACGTGGCATCTATACTAGGGATGGGGACGAATAATCGATTGCTCGAGTACTCGAACGTGGCATCTATACTAGGGATGGGGACGAATAATCGATTGTTCGCGTACTCGAACGTGGCATCTATACTAGGGATGGGGACGAATTATCGATTGCTCGAGTAATCGAACGTGGCATCTATACTAGGGATGGGGACGAATAATCGATTGTTCGAGTACTCGAACGTGGCATCTATACTAGGGATGGGGACGAATAATCGATTGTTCGCGTACTCGAACGTGGCATCTATACTAGGGATGGGGACGAATTATCGATTGCTCGAGTACTCGAACGTGGCATCTATACTAGGGATGGGGACGAATAATCGATTGCTCGAGTACTCGAACGTGGCATCTATACTAGGGATGGGGACGAATAATCGATTGCTCGAGTACTCGAACGTGGCATCGACAATTGATCACGAAAACGATGACCGTGTAGGTTTATTTATTTTTTGTGGTTATCGCGGCATTTGGATATCTGCACTCTATGAAAGGATGAGTTCATTTTAACACATTGTTTTGTGTTATCCTATTTAACACATTATGTGTCATTTCGTGTTGATTTTGAGTTTAAATAAATTATATGGTCAACACAAGATCTGTTAAAATAATACAAAGTGTGTTGTTCCAAAAATAAAACAGTTAAGTTAAGGACAACACATTAGATGGGTTGTCCTTAACTAGACACAAGATGTGTTATTTAAACACATTCGTTTTAAGAGTGTGGTTATCATTACAAGCACCTGTGGTACTATAAAGACTGTTGTTGACGACGTGTTTGATGTCGACGTAAGCTGCGCAGACTGGCGTATTTCCTCATATCGTCATAAAAAATAATTATTTTCATCATGATGCGTATGCCCCACCCCTTTGATCACCCCGCCCCCAGTTAATCGAGTACTCGTTTTTCAGACCTATGGATTAATCGGTATAAAAAATGATATACATGCACATCCCTAAACTATACCTTTAAGCATACCGCACCCTGGTACGGTACGGATCGATCACACTAGCAAAACGAACCATACTTTGGGGGTCAAACATACTCTGGTACGGTACGGTACACACAGTGTGAGTAAACCCACAGTGATAAATCACTCAGAGTCGACGAAACCAAAGCATGCAAGTTGCAGCATTCCTGCTTGGTTAGAAGGGCATAAAACTCCAAGTATCCAAGGGTTTTAAAGAAACAATTCCCAATCCCCAAAATTAAATCTCTCCATTTATACCCAGCCTCATGTCATTTCAAGCTCAAACATTCTCATATTTTTGCATATCTTTGCATATTTGAGAAATAAATGGGAAAATGGTTTCATTTTGGGGTGAATTGTTTCTTTATTACGAGAGAGGAAATGGACAAAGCGATGAAGAAACTCAAATAGACACCATATAT